>NW_008795885.1:1570201-1642310 GCF_000699145.1 Aptenodytes forsteri | reverse complement strand
CTGTTTTTGTGTGTGGGGTGTAGCCCCCCCCCTGTCCCCCCCCCCCCCCCTTCCCCCCCGCGCAGGTCTGCCTATTTGAAAGAACATTGCAGTATCAGGTTGGGAAAGGAGTGTGAAGATTATATTTTCAGATTGAGATATGAGTTCTATCACTAAGCTTTTAGGGGCTGGTGTAGATAAGCAGTAAAGCTGTGTGTATTTTAATATAAAGGTTTGCATTATGTCCACAATGGGCTACCCCTTGAGGAAGGCAGCAACTTTGAGCCAGAGGTACAGTTTCATGGTATTCAGATTAATTGAGTAATTGTGACTGGGGATAAATTCATTATAATGGTTTTGTCTCTGCTATACTCTTAGTGGGAGATAGTCTTAAAAATCAGCAGCATGCTGACCAAGGATGTGAAATTCAATCCTCTCTGCCTGGAAGAAGGGGAAGGGTTACCTAACTCACCACCTATAGTAGACTATTGATGTTGCCTGGGATGAGTTCTCACTTCAGCCTGTTGGTCCTGTCCTGGTTTGCCTAACAGTATCAAGATAGCTCCAGTATATCTTATGTACATTTCATCTTCCAGAAAATTGACTATGGTGTATGCTGAAGAAAAGGCACACTGAAACTTTTCTGTTTTGTATAAAATTCTTAAACAATCATTGAAAAGCTTGTGATGCTTTGTTGGGTGGTGAGAACTTTCATCTGGATGATCAGGTTTTTGCTTTCTCTTTAGTGAGTGACTACATGATTAATGTGAAGCAGACAAGAATCAGCTAAAGCTGTTTACAGAGTGCCAGGTAGAGTGCTCTGGGACGTAGCTAGTGTCCTTAGGGAGGATCCAGCTTTTCTTTCGCTGTAGAAGAATTAGTCACTGCGTTATTTGTTTTAGTCCATGGTTTTCAGTAACTTGGGAACCGAGGCTTCTCTCTTTTTTCCCTTTGTTACAGCTGCCCACAGTAGAACAATATGCAAGTCAAGTGAAAAATGTCATTCCCGTGAATTAAAAAAATCATTTGTGTTGTATTTTGAAAAGATGCCAAACTACCATGAAAATGGGCTAGAAGTAGGAAAATCAATTATTTGTTGACCTATTCATCGTCACCAAGAGAGAAACTGCATGTACTACTTGATCTGAAGAAAGGCACACGAGAAATTTGGAGGAGCCAGCACCCGAGAGGCGGATGGAGGAGCATGCTCACACCCACTTCCACTGCAGTCGACATAGAATCCCACACCTGAAATTTGTTGCCACGCTGAATGCCGTAACTATAACAGCATGGTCCAAACTGGGTATTGCTGTGCACTGACTGCCATGTAAGGACTTACATGATGTATTTGGAGATTGGATTCACTGAACAATGGCAGCTGTATGGTTTAGCATGTGCCTGGAGGTTCTGTTAAGTGTGGGGTGCTTTTCAGTGCACCTTTACAGGTTAAGAGTAAACGAACCTCACTGAAAAACAAGTGAGTAAGAGCAGATCCCAGCTGATGTTGCAGCGTGGTCTCTGCGAGCAGGAGCAATCCCAGCCCTGGTCTGGCAGAGAGCTGTGCAGCTCTTGGACTGTGGCTGTGTCAGCCTGCCAGGGACATAGGCATTTTATCACATGGTACTGAAGTGGGGACTGCTGTCTGGCAAACCTTCACCTGTCTGTTTCCAAAGCTATGCCAGGAGAGGTTTGGCTCCTGAGCTGTCTAAATATTGCTACTAGCAAGCTTCAGTCCTTGCTATTGGTGGCCACGTGTGCTTGGCGAGGTCGGTGGGCCTGTGCAATCCAACCCTGGTTTGACTCAGAAATCCCCGTATGGGGAGGGGTGCAGCCCTTATGGCTCTTGTCCCTTTCCAACAAACCGGCTGGTATTCCTCTGGCAGCAGACTCCTCTATTAGATGACACAGAGATGAGAGAAACAGTGTAAATGCAGGTCAAGTGAAATGGTTAAATAATTCAAAGAAATCCCTGTTGAGAAGCTTGCAGCTACCCTTGTCCACCTTTCTGTTTCGATGCTGATGTGGGGAGCGTGTTCAGAGCTCCATAGCAAATGTTTACATTCTGTAATTCTGAAAGGTGATATTTTTTAAACTGTTTTAAGATGCATCTGGACATTTAACTAAGCTGAAAAATAAAAATACAGGAGGAAAACAGTAAAATTACATGAAGCAGATAATTAGTAAAGCTTTGAAATGGTGTTGAATGTTTGTGCCCCCACTAAAGGGCAGTGGTCCAATAGCTAAAGTGGATAATTTTTGGCTCATATGTAAAACTCAGTTCACTTTTAAATACCAAGTTGCTGATCTTAAAATTGTCAGCAGGACCTAGCTGTCACAGAGGTGTTGAAAGAGAGCTCTTCTTTACTTTAAAATATAGTCCTGTATTTATTTACTGTAAAATATAGTCCTAGTATTACAGCATATGTTGTTTTAAATATTCCTGAATTTTGAAGTAAGAACCAGGGAATTTTAATAAGCAGGAGATCAAGAAAATTATATATGTTGGGCCCTAGGCTTTAATTAAAAACAATGTTATAAGCTGTTTGAAGAACAGGTACTGAGAAGTGCTTATGGGGGGGGAGGGCCAGACAGGTTCCCACGAGGTAGTAGAGACTGAAAAATAGACTGGAGTCACTCAACTACATGGGCAGAGAGCAAAGTGTATTCTTCTGTATCTCCTTGAGTGTTTCCCAAGAAAAGATGCTGATGCTTATAATGATTCTTTTTGGGAGTGTACAGCTGACTTGCATTAGGTTCAAGTATGTCTAGGAAATTGTTTATCTTTAGGTTTGCACACTCATGAGAGTTTTTTGCTTACGTACAGACTTGGGATTATTGAAGTTTTAAGTGAAGCTGCAAAAAAGAAAAGGGGGATGATATTTCAATTAGGTTCTCCAGTAGCTTTGCCCTGAGGAAAACAAATCAATGACAGGCAGCTTTTTTTCTTCATAGTCCAAAGAAAACATTCATTATGATATTTTAATAGCTCTGGAAAGTCTCTATATAACTAGGCAGGTAACTCAACTGTTTTTGTTCTGGTGTAGGATTGATTCAAGAGTTTGTGGATTTGAAAAGAGAATGAGATGGGTCCTTCACAAAGCAGCATCTCATATCTCAACCTCATTGAACCTTTTGTTGCTTTTAACACTTTCATGCTTAAAGAATGTGACTAAGCTGTCTAATATGCTAGCACTCCAGTTTCTTTTCTCCCATTCCTGGCAACATCCCAGAGCAAGCTGTTCCCAAATGTTCTTCTGCCTTTCATCTCTATTAATGTTTTTTTTTTTTTTCTTCTGGTTTAGCCTAGTACAGGGCAGGCATATAGATATTGCTAAGGAAAAGCTATGAAAAAAGGCTGCAAGGAAATGCAGGCAGATGGCTTTAGAAAAAGGTTTCAGTATTTTAAAAATGCACTCTCTGGTTGCAGTATGCTTTTTTTAACTGATGTTTCTCTGAAGGGTTTGAAGAAAACTCAAATGGGAACTGTCAAAATTCCCCCAGCAAACTGTCTCTTAGGAAACTCATTTTGTCAAGCTTTGTTCATGACAAATAGAGAGAGTACACTTTATTAATAAACAAATACTGTGTGTCCCACGCAGATATCAGTGTATATATATTTATTCCAAATGTATTCTGCAGCTTTATGTAGCCTTACCTTAAACAGGTGTTGAAATAACTAGACAGCAGTTCATATTTCACAGTTAAGGAATTTTTGTCCCTCTCAATTTCTGGAAGGATAATTTCCCTGCTTTCCTCCAGTTTTCATGACTCAAAAGTCAAACCAATATTTACAAGAAAAGATCAATGATCATTCTCTGTTGCCTTCTCCTTTCATCTCACAACTTCACCCCTGTCCCAGGTTATACTCCAGGGCTGTCCATACTCTGGAGACAAAAGCCTCCTGGTCTTCCAACTTATACTTAGTCTCAAAAGACCCTTCCAAGGCAAAAAAACTGCACAACATTTTAAGTGTATGGCATTATATAGTTTATATATTAAACAGATATGTTTCTATAATAATTTGAAAAGTTATTACACAGTGTTTCAAACTTGGGAATCATTATGTCAGTTTGAAGTAGTTAAAACTGCACTCCCTCCCCAGTTATTTAGTCTTAAATGGTTTTAATGATCATCTGGTGTTCCTTCTCTTTTGATATTTGAGCCTTTGGGAGTCATATCTCCCCCCCCCCTTTTTTCACATTTTCACATTTATTTTTTTTTTACCCCACCATGAGGGCTGGGTATGTATTCTTAAAAAATTTAAAAATAAAATTGAAAGTTGAGGTTCTTGGCTAATACATTAATTCAGTGGTTAGGACTGTAATATAAGGGGTAGTTAACATTAGACATGCAGAATTAGTATACTGTGTTTCTGGGGCCAAATACGTACAAGAGTCTGAAGCTAGGGACAGAGTCAAACCTTCATGTGCTAAGGATTACCAAGTGGCCTGAAAACTTCCCTAAAGTGGAATCTGAATTAGTGCTGATCCAGGAGAAGCAAAGCCTCTGAAGAAAGCATGATTAAGCAGAGGAATGAGGAAAATGGAATAATCCAATGGTAGTGCTGCTTCTGCTACCATACAGCTGTACCTAAGACAACGGACTTGCTTGCTGTTTGGGGCATGGGTTGACACATGCCTGAGGAACTGCAGCTGGTACTCAGTACAGGATGCAGCATCTGCCTGATGCTGGGTGCCTACCCTCAAAGTTCAGGCAGCAATACACTCTGTTCTTGTGTGACAGCACTGCTCCTAGCAGGTGGACCGTGAAAGCCGGTTCTAGTGGTAGTTTGAGACTGGTGGAGGTGGTAGCTTTGGCTTCCTGAGCTATCAGGATTTGATGAGCAGAAAGGTGGTAGCATAGAGCTGTCCTCTTCCTTGCCCTCCTTTCCCTCTTTTGGATCTCTCAGGCTCAGCTCAGTCAGACTAAACATGTAGCCTACAGTTTTGAACACCCCAGAACCCAACATGCAAGTCTATTTTTGAATTTTGCAAATGAGCTCTTACCATCTTAATGGGTGAAACCAAACCCTCAAATTTATATGCTTCTGTTCTTCAAGCTGTCTAAATTTAAATTTAATATATTGAGTTCATTTCTAATAGAAGCTGTAGGGGATGTGATCAAAAGTCTTTTTAACTTCAGCTTCTGTCTACTGTCATTGATCTGCAAATTTTTCTTTCAGAACATGTTTAAAACTCTTTTCACATTGTCTGTTCCCTGCCTGCCCATTGTGAAAACCTATTTGATTAGAGAGCATCAAACAATTCATCAAGGCTTCTGATCTTTTGGAATAGGTGATGGTTAACATTTCAGCAATACATCCCTAAATGGGAGATTGGATGGCAAGAACTCTGTTTGCAGGGGGAGATTTGTCCATTTGACAGAGGTCACTTTTACTGTAACTAATCACAAAGCAGTGGTGTGCTTGGGATTTCAAGAGAACAAAAAGGCTTCTAAATGGCTCTTCGTCCCCCCGCCCCAATATGGAAAGAGAGCCTAAACCAGACCTATGCTACAGAGTTAAACATGCAGATTTGACCCTGCTTGGTGTTTGTATGTGGGTGAGTTCTGAAATAAAAATGAAATCATGGTGAATTAAAATTTTTGGACCAAAGATTCAGGTTGTTTAGCAGTATGATGAACAGCACTTGTCACCTGGTTACAGGAAGGGAGTTTCTTAAATGGTATGCCTGTCTCACACAGTGTAATGTAGCACAGATCCCCTTTCCACATGTACACATCTGCTGAAGCTAGTAGTGTTTGAGCCATCACCAGAACTAGAAGTAGTGTTGATATATCTCTATGATCAGTTTAACTCAGTGTGTAGCTATAGCTATATTGCTTTTTCACCTGAGCTTAACATATACTTGGCAAATTGTACTGTGCCATTGACCAGTGCAAGTGCTGCTAACTGGGATTTGTCTGTCCTACAGGACACTGTGTGGGATAGACTTTAGACTAATAGAGGCCTTGGATTGGCAACCCAGTCCTTGAGAGGTAAAATCAGCACCATTTGGATAGATAAAGAAGACAAAAGCAGAATGAGAAAAACTGGCTGGCAATAAAGTTGTATCTAGAAATGAAGAACACATATTTAAATGCATTGGAACTAGGCACTGAAATTATTTCCTTAAGACTATGTTAAATTCTTCATTACACAATTCAGAGACCAAGTGTCATCTTTAAATGAAGATGACCCAAAACACTTGAGGGTGGTAATGCAGGATGAAGTTCAACGGCCTGGGTTTTTTTGAGGTCGCAGTAGCTAATAAATTCAATTACTGACTATAAAGAAGACTTGAATTTTTTTCCTTATTTTTTGTTAATTGTTGATGGAAGTTTTTAGGAAAGGATCTGTTTGCTGCATTTTTACAGTGCTGGTACAATAAAGATCTCACTGGGACTGTGAGGTGTTAGTGTTGCGCACATATATATGAGAGCGTCAATTAAACTATTTTTTTTTAATGTCACTCTTCTTTAGGAATGAGGTCGATATAGACATGGGCTGTAGTTAAAGCCTCAGATGCAGTGTTCTGTCACTGTTTTTGTGTCTGGCCTCTTTACCACAGAGGGCTAGCAACTGCAGCTTTAGTCTACGGGACAAGAATAGTTGCTGATTTCCCAGCAGTGCTTTGCAGCATCTGCTTCTAGTGATGCAAAGACATGTGATGATGGAAATTAAAGTCTTTCAGGGCAAAAAAAACTTTAATGAAATAGTGCTGAGCTTTTTTTCCCTAGTTTTAACTGATTTGCTGCATGAGCTTTGCTTCTGTATCTCTCTCTAATGAACCTTGACGTGTGCTTTGACTGCAAACATTTTCATTGACACTGGTATCAGAGGCCCTACTTTTGGCTGTAGCAGTTTGGTACAGATATACTGTTAGGTTAGAAATAATACATTTCTATGCATGTGGGTGGCAACTATTCAAGGTTTTTTAGAAGCTGTGATGTTCTGTACCAATGTGCCTTGCTTACAGCCACGGGAAGATGATATTCCTGTCCAGAGACTGCAAAGCTTTCTAAAGCTGTATTCTAAATAGATGGTAAATACAGACTATATAAGGAGCATATGGTAGGTGTCTTTCTCTGATTTTTCTTTGGGAGAAGTTACAAATTTTAAGTAATTTAAAATACATCCTGGCAAAAAGCTGCTTTTGCATCACTCTGAGTATTTGTCTCTTCTGGGTGTCTGTCTTACCACACCATCTCCTCATGATGTGACTGTCTTGCAGATTCTTTGATTTGAATCCAAGTCATCTTTATTTTTATGTTGCTTTTGCTTTTATCCTGTATGCATATATGTGAATATGCCTTTTCACTTTCTTTTCTGTAAATAATCTCTTGGACCTTCAAATGCACACGGATAAATAAGGAAGGAAAGGAATTAAAATATCCCCATTATACTGTACACATGAATGTCTCTTCTGGTTGAAGATGAATCTTGGAGAAATAATATTCACTGTTCATTCACATTTCTCCCATTTAATTCACCAAGCTATTGCACTGCACCAAAAGCAACAGCTCACTTCTCTTATTGTGGGTGAAACACAGGGTAAATTGCTGTGTGTGTAGGGTCTGCAAAAGTCAACTAGTCTGTGGGCTCAAAGGCTCCCTATCTTTGACTGTTTCTCTGATTTAATGCTGGCAGAGCCCTCTCTGAATGCGTAATGCAGAATTTAGTCTGCACCTAGTCACCAGTTTGTGGAGTGCCCTTTATGTTACACAGCTGTCAAGTCTTCTGTGCTAGATTGATTTCTCCCTACACCAAAGGACCAACAATGAGACCAAGTGCCAGTCAGTTTTCTTAATTAGGTTCCCTTTTAAATGCTTGCTTGCACTCCTGGCAGTGTGAGTTGACGCTGGCTCTTGCACCCAGTGAGGTGGATCTGCCATTTTTAAAAGGCTCATTTTTGCTTTATGCGTATTTAAACATTTGTTCCTTAATGGTAATCTCTTTTTTTAAAGCCATGTCAAAATGCTTAAACTGAGTGTCAGCAGCCTGTAAAATAATGAGAGGAATTAAGAAACAGAGAGCTTGTTGCAGGATCATTTAAATGGCTGTCTTGTTGCTTTTCCAACATTATCCTGTCTGACAGTGGCAGGAGAGTGCATAGCCCTTTCCATTATGTTTTGAGGATCTGTGAATTGTGGGAGTAAATTTGTGGTTAAGAATTAAATGGCAACATTGACATAATAGACGTGTCTTCATCACTTCCAGAAGGACTTCTGCTAGCACAAGGAGCATTGGCAGGTACAGAGACCTGCTAGTCCCCCTGTATAACTCCTTTATGTTACACCAAAAGAATAAAAAGTATACGTGATCAGGCAACTAAGACTTTTGTTTAGTGTTGCCCTACATTTTGCTATTTGATGTCATCAGTTTCTCTCCCATTCAAAATTTATTTTCAGAGGATTTTAATGACCTTGAACATGAGATGAAATGTCTCTTCCCCTGGGATCTGTGCGTGAGATATGTTGACTCTTAAAGGGAATCTTTGCTCAGAGAATTCCCTGAGAGTCTTACCTTTACCATCTTTCAAAAAAATAAAAGCTTCCTTTTTTTTGTTTTCCATACAGCACACTGTTTAAATTTTTTTCCATTGTCAACTCCCTCCCCTTCTTGGTTTTAAGCTGGGAGAGCAAAGCTGAGAAGACAAAGGCAGAAGTGCTGTGCCTGGCATGTGCCCATGTCAGTCCCAATGTAACACTGCTTCCAAACACCCACAAACAAAAAAGTTTGCCCTTCCCCAAATCAGCTTTTTGATTAAGTCCACAAATTGTTCATTCAGAGCACATACCTGCCTGAACAAACTGAATAATTGTATGTACAAATGAATTGAGAATTATACCCATGGTGATTTGTTTTCCTATTTAGCTTCTGCTCAGCAAAGAGCAGAAATGTCTCCATCTGAAGTTAATTTACTAACATTAGTGACCATAAGCTTCTGGTAGTGACTCTGCTTCCAGCAGAAACAGCAGTGCCTGGGCATACACAAAAGCTACTGTAGATAGAGGATCAAAATGTGGCCAGATGAGCAAAGATCTTCAGCTGCAGTAAAATGAGCAAACATAAATCTTCTCATTTTTTCCTGTGCCCTGAGGTGGGGGGAAAAGCATCCTAATATTGCCATAGTTGTCAAAGGCAAAGCAGCAGCAGACAGATGCTTTCCCTCCAGGTTTGGCAATATCCAAAATCACTCTAGAGCTCACAAGCAAGCTGCTGTGTTACCTTTATGTGGCCCATATTTCATCCCACAGAATGGAGACAGGAAAGCTTTTGAGGAACTTCCCTTTCTAAATATTTTTTTTCCCAGGTTGTGCTGCCTAGGCTGCCTGTAGTATTCTGTGGTCCAGGCAAATTTGGCCTGCTGCAGGCATGTGCTCATTCTCAGTCTTAGCTCTGTGGCTTCCTGTCTCTAATTTATTCATTTGAGTTACTATTGTAATGTGCTGTTATAATTCTAAAAGCAATAAGATGCCGATGCAACAAGAGCACCTCATGTTCTTCTGGTGTTATTACCCATGGTTTGACTTAAATTCCCCACGGTTTTGACATAAGATATCAAGCTTCTAAGAACTGCTTGTGGTATCCTTACATCACGAGGGCGCATGGCAGGCTCTCCACTTGCTTTTAAGTATATACATTTCCATGTGCTTTTAAGTATACACAATGAATAAAGATACTCTTTACAAGTACAGCAGGGAAGCTTTTCTTTCTTTTTTTTTTTTTTAAATTACTTTGACATTTGAAGATTTACAAGGTGCATCTTAAGCACCTAGTTTTGAAAATTGTTTTGACTTCTTGACTGACAGAGAAAAACTGTAACTTTTTTCCAATGAGAAGCTGAACAAGCGATGTTTGCAGACATAGCCAGGGAACGTTAAGATCTGCTGGTGTAAATAGTTTCTTCGTACCAGACCATAAAAGAAGCTCTGCATTTCCACCATTAGAAGGTTCTGTAACTTCAACTGATCCATTTCTCCAGGCCCAAATCTTGTTCCTTATCTAGAATTTGATAAAAGCTTGTTCTTTCTTTATTAACATCTGTGTATTACACAGCTGTGATCAGCTGATCTGAGGGTGGAAGTAACCTAAGGATCACTCTCCTAAGCTTACCCTGACCACAACTCTTCATCTCTGCCTGCACTGCATTCACCCCTGCTCTTGTCAGTGTGTAGGGTGATGCTTACAACTGGTCCTTGCTGGTATTTTAGCTGGTTGTCTGTCCAGAAAAAAAACATATAATGATAGGAAAGGCATGTCTTTCCTTCAGAAGACCTCTGATTTTCATTTGCAGGAGCTTGATTATTTCTGAATTCTGTTTTTCCATCAAAATTAGCTGAAATTTGTCCACTGTTACTGGGACACTGGCAGCCATGATCCTAATCTCCTTACCAGATCAAAGAAAAACTCCAATGCTTTTTTTTTTTTTTAAAAGGTGTATGACTGTTCACATTTCTCTCACTGATTTTTAAAATGAGTTTTGTACTGTATGTGTGCACTCTGTATATTTGTTATCACTTTTGTGTACTTGGTTTCATGTATGTAACAAGTGTAGTTGCAGACTTGACAAGTTGCTGACATTGATTATTGACACTCAATTCTAGTGACTGATTTAGAGGGGGAAAAAATGAATGTCACTTTTTTATTTTTCTGTATAGTGGCCTAATAATGTCAAGTTATGAACTTTGCCAACACAGATTCTTTTGGGGTAAAAAAAGGCAAGTGATTACTTGCTTCTCTGGCCTCTAGCAATTGTTCACTTGTTCTAGTGCAATAGCAACAATTATTTCTTTTTTAACTGCATCTCTGATTCTTAAGATCGTGCTTTCTCCTTTTTTCTCCATTGCTAAAATGCTAGTGCAAGTTATGGTTGTTTGTTTTAAACCTGTGCAACTTCTTCCACTGCTCTGATGAGGTTTACTTGTATGCATGATGCAACAGATGCAGCTGGAGCTTCTCAGAATGTGAACACACATTTTTGGTCACGGAACACAGTTACTTTGTAGTGGATTATATAAACTATATATGCAAGAAAGTCTCTTTTTAAAGGGACACTGCCCATTTTCCTGTAATGCCTTATCTTGCCTACTGAATACTCAAAGGTGGTCGGTCATGGGTGAGTAAAGTAGCCAACTTGACTAGTTTGCTTTTTGTAAAGCGTTGCCCAATATGCTCATAGTGTAATGAAAATACTTCATCACCAGATGGCAATGTTGCATGAGACTAACCACTGTGCTTCCTCTGAGGGGTGTAGCAAGACCTGTGGAAGGAAGTGGTACAGTTTGGTCGGGGGAATGAGTAGCCATATTGGCAAAACTCTTTTATCTCCTTTTTAAGTACCTACAATGGAGGTCAGAAAGGATAATTTTCTTCTTTGTCAAGTGCAAAGAAAGACTGGAACGAAGTTCATATGAAATTCAGCTCAAGTAGAAAGATTAAGGACACGTTTCTTAAAGAAATATGTGTTCACACTTCTTTGTCCTTTTTGCAATTGCTCTTTATAATAATTAACACCCAGAGACATTTCCAAGGTTACACTAACTGTATGCAAGAATTCTGCTGATTGATGTTCCCAGAAAGCAACTGTGAGAAAATAGTTTCTATATGAGTGATTACCAAGGCTCTGAAATTACTTTATTTCCTAATTTTAAGGTGTCAGCTGACTGTTGTGGCATTACGTAGTCTTAAAAAGTTTTGTTTCTTTCCCTTGAAATAGCTTTCTAATGTAATTCTGCTTACACAGCATTTTCCCCAAAAGATTTATTTGAATAGAAATAATAGGGTCAGGACACATTCTGCATTGAATGCTCCTTTGAGTTCACTGCTATCCTAATCTACTTGTTTTACGTATTATGAGTAATAAACGCACACGACTCCAAAGGAGTACTCAAGTATTCCACTTAATATACACATAATATGGAATCTGCTGTTAAGATTATGATCAAATAGCTTACTTTTAAAATTTTAATAATTAAAGTATAATTTAAAAGCTCTGAGTGGAAATTTAGTTTATTGAAATAGGAGGACACATATTATAGCCAAACCTAAGGCAAAGTCTTACTGGAAAAGCAAATGTAAAATTCAAGGTTTTCATAGTGAGAAACACAATTTAATAGAGGCACACTTACTTGAACAGTGCCTGCAAATGCACAAAATGTTCCTTTGTCTTTCCAGTAACTTTAGTCCATGTTCATCCCATAGATGTAGCTGAAATAGTCATCATATCAGCAAATCGTTTCATGTCTTTAGCTATTTCTGGTGACAGTTGAAGAAAGCCTGGAAGAATATGCTTAAATTCAACACTGTGTAGATCACTGGTTAATAAACTGAATAGAGTGTGTTATTTTCTTGAAGTAGTAAGTGGTTTTGGCCCAATCAGTTCCCTCTTGTCTGAGGTGCTGACAGTAGGTGACTTGTTGCCTTTGGGTACCTCTTTAATCTAGCAGGTAATTCTGCCCACTGTTTTTCTATATTGACTCCAGAGAAAGGCTAGGATGATTTAGTGACTTGGTTAAGTACTTAGTCAGAGAGGATGAATCTGGGCCTAAAGCCACACTTAGAAATTATTTTCTTTTTAAGTATCATTGCTCTTCATCGTCTTCCTCCTTCTCCCTCTGTTGGAGGGCTGGTTACCAGCCATATTTCCAGTGGTCCCTCAGTGAGAGCTTGGAGTGCCACCAGTGATGGATTTGTCTGTACCTTTGGACTTCATCTTTATAATTCAGGGTGAAACCATAAGACAAGGTTAAGGAGCAGATTGTCCTGAGACACTGCAGTAGTGGTACAGGCAATTCTCAGTGGTTCTCTTGCTTTGCGCTTCTCAAGTATGGCTTTTCAGATGGATGCTGATGGGACTGTCCTGGTTTTGCATCCTCTGCCAGATGCCAGTCAGCTTAGCCATGTCGCTGCTGGTTTCTGCTTGCCTGGAAGCACAGCATCCTTTCCAAAGTATCCTTCTATCACAGAGGGAATCTGTTCACTGCCATGTCTGGCTGTACATCTTAAGGGTTGATAAATTGATTGACAGCACCTGCCATCATTCAGCCTAGAGAAGGAGCACAGAGATACTGGAAAGCCCGATGTCAGATGAGACACTTGAGAGAATGCAGCTTACAACTGTGCCCAGGTTGAGGGCTTAAGCATATATAGACTGCTGCAATTACAAAACACCAGAAGAATTGTGGCTTGGTTGTTATTCCCCTTCTGTTACACTCTTGGTAAGGAAGTTCTTTAGAAAGCAAAATGTCATTGCAACAGTAATTCAGTATCTTATTGTAAAATGGTTTGTTTATATGTTGGAGCCTGATAGGCAATGTATGTGTGCAAACTACATGGCAAGATATTTCATTACATCGTGTTGCTCATTCAGGCCGAGTCACTTATCCAGACCACTGTACAATAAGATGTCAAACTATTGTTACAGTGACATCACTTTCCCTTCTAATTTCACACTGGTAATTTTGACAGAACAAGAAAGGCAATGTGTGAAGATTACATCTATTAAAGCAGATTTGGGCTGACAAGGTAAATTATAGCATTATTGTCTAATGGGTGGAAATAAAACTCTGCATTTTCAGACTCCCACAAGATTGCTTCCTTTTTAACATATGGATATCAGACTTCAAGTGGATTTTACAAAATCCCCTGTAGATATCCGAATTAAAATCTATTTAAAAGAAAACTCTTAACCAGCAGTCCACAGTAGGATGAATATCACAATGCACTCTTTTTTTCTTTTCTTTTTTTTTTTTTTTTTTTTTTGAAGGAAGTTGCAACCCTTGGTATTTCAGTTTTTTTTCCTGGAAGAGAAATACAAAGTGAGATAGTAAGAACAAAGAGAAGTATTTTCCCCTTCCTGAAAGACTCCATGATATAGATTTGAAACCTCAAGTGGGGGAAAAATTCTACTCCCTAATCCCCTAGACTCTGTCATAATATGTACTTTTTTCTACTGATAAAGTACTACCTACTAATATTTTTATCAAGATCTACCAGTCTGAACTATATGGAGGTCAATCATCCTGTGTTTTTTTTTAAAAAAAGGTAAGCAAGATTTGAAGTGTCTTTGACTATAATAAGAGACTTCTCATAAAAACAGATCCCACAGAATAGCTTCTCTGGGAAAGCAAACATCTTGGACATAAATTGATTTAAAAATACCATGAAATTTTTTATTAAAAAAGTTAATAATTTCACACGGAAACATTTTAAGCTCTGAACAGTGACATGAACTAATTTATTTTACTGGCACAAAGCTGATGGAAGAGGTATGATTAATGTTTGTTGTGTGATGTTTAGAATAAAGAAGAGTTTTATTTACTTGAGACATCTTATTAAATATGCTGCAGCTACTGATTTAATTCCTTTTATTTTGAGATAAAAAGTTTAAGAAGCCTGCTTTTTTTGAGAAGGCATGTTTACAGCCCATTTGAAAATTTTGAGTTACATTTCTAGAATGTTGCAACTCTCCCATTCAAGGAACATGGGAGTTCCTTAGAGGGTAGGCACTGTCTCTTGCTCCATTTCAGTGGCTGAAAGACTCCAACCTTGTCTTCCCCCAGGATTCTCTAGGGTGCATGCCACCATCCATGACATCTGTTAATTAATCTGATAATTACTGCACATGGAGTTTAACACCAATGCAGGCAGCTTATGTTGTGAAGCCTGATGTTCTGTATTTGTTGAAAATAGATAAGACCAATTTTGTTCCATATGTTGATTGTGTAAGGTCCAGGCGAACCTTACATGTCAGCACAGGGAGTCAGACCTGATAGTAATTGCCACCAAGTCCATTACAGCCTCCTACCCCTGTTTACACTTTGTTGGCTCCACCATGGATTTTTTCAAGCAGGCTGGCCATTGCTAGTCCTGTAAGTTGGACACCATCCTGACTCCTTCAACAGAGAAACCAGTTAGCGATGCAATTAATAATACATAAGAATAGAATAAGATACTCAGTGTTTTTAAAAAGCAAAAGCGATTTTTTCTTTCTTTCCTTTCACAGGCCTTCTAGGGGTAATATCTTGGGCTGGGGAGCAGGAATAAAAGACAAAGAGCAATACATAAACCAGCTCAACAGACTTCTGAAAACACTCTCTTAAAATTTGGTCATCTAGTTTTGATGGTACACATATGAGCTGGATTTTGTCACAGAGCTTTTCCTGTGCTCTCTTGGACAAAGACTTCTTTTCCTATGATCTGTAACATCTGTTACTGCTTGCTGTTGAGAATGAACTGGCTTTAAAACTTTTACGAGAAAAAGCAAACCTTTTGGTTTTAGAATTTGTCAGCTACTGAGCCTGTATTGTCCAGGTGCTGTTTGGCCTAACATGATGTGTAAATCAGGTTAAAAGAGGAATTCAGGAAAACAGGCTGCATTCAAGAGTCATAGGTACAGATCTAGAAGTTTAGTTTTCTTCAGACTAGATAAGCTAGAAAGGGATACACTAAGAGATGACTTATATTATGTTGAGTTATTACAGGAAGCGTTGATATGTTTGGATTTTAGTTAAATGTGTAGGTGTGGTGATGTTCGTAGTAAACAATTCTTGTATACTTCCCTAGAACTGTCAGAGGAGTTGAGATTTTAAAATTTGAATTAGTGTATGGAAACTTTACAGTACCCAGTGTTCTCTGAAGTAGTTTGCTTCTTGTTCTTATTCTTCATTGTCATCCCTGTCATCTTCATCAAATACTTTGTTCACCTCGGTAATGCAGACGTTGACATCTTTCCTGTGCTTTAGGGACTCTGCAAGGTCTTGAGATATTGGTTGATTTGATATGTGCCTTTTGTGTGATTTATGGTAATCATATGCAGTACTTGATGTTTTCATCTGTGTTTCCTGCAGTCTCAACTGCTTTTCATGTGAGTATCTTGGTTTCTTCATCTGCTACTGGTTCATGGTGCGCCTATCATCTCCCCCTCCTGTCACTGGGATCTGGGTTTTTTTTTTTTTTTTGAAGGAAGTTGCAATCCTTGGTATTTCAGTTTTTTTTCCTGGAAGAGAAATACAAAGTGAGATAGTAAGAACAAAGAGAAGTATTTTCCCCTTCCTGAAAGACTCCATGATATAGATTTGAAACCTCAAGTGGGGGAAAAATTCTACTCCCTAATCCCCTAGACTCTGTCATAATATGTACTTTTTTCTACTGATAAAGTACTACCTACTAATATTTTTATCAAGATCTACCAGTCTGAACTATATGGAGGTCAATCATCCTGTGTTTTTTTTTAAAAAAAGGTAAGCAAGATTTGAAGTGTCTTTGACTATAATAAGAGACTTCTCATAAAAACAGATCCCACAGAATAGCTTCTCTGGGAAAGCAAACATCTTGGACATAAATTGATTTAAAAATACCATGAAATTTTTTATTAAAAAAGTTAATAATTTCACACGGAAACATTTTAAGCTCTGAACAGTGACATGAACTAATTTATTTTACTGGCACAAAGCTGATGGAAGAGGTATGATTAATGTTTGTTGTGTGATGTTTAGAATAAAGAAGAGTTTTATTTACTTGAGACATCTTATTAAATATGCTGCAGCTACTGATTTAATTCCTTTTATTTTGAGATAAAAAGTTTAAGAAGCCTGCTTTTTTTGAGAAGGCATGTTTACAGCCCATTTGAAAATTTTGAGTTACATTTCTAGAATGTTGCAACTCTCCCATTCAAGGAACATGGGAGTTCCTTAGAGGGTAGGCACTGTCTCTTGCTCCATTTCAGTGGCTGAAAGACTCCAACCTTGTCTTCCCCCAGGATTCTCTAGGGTGCATGCCACCATCCATGACATCTGTTAATTAATCTGATAATTACTGCACATGGAGTTTAACACCAATGCAGGCAGCTTATGTTGTGAAGCCTGATGTTCTGTATTTGTTGAAAATAGATAAGACCAATTTTGTTCCATATGTTGATTGTGTAAGGTCCAGGCGAACCTTACATGTCAGCACAGGGAGTCAGACCTGATAGTAATTGCCACCAAGTCCATTACAGCCTCCTACCCCTGTTTACACTTTGTTGGCTCCACCATGGATTTTTTCAAGCAGGCTGGCCATTGCTAGTCCTGTAAGTTGGACACCATCCTGACTCCTTCAACAGAGAAACCAGTTAGCGATGCAATTAATAATACATAAGAATAGAATAAGATACTCAGTGTTTTTAAAAAGCAAAAGCGATTTTTTCTTTCTTTCCTTTCACAGGCCTTCTAGGGGTAATATCTTGGGCTGGGGAGCAGGAATAAAAGACAAAGAGCAATACATAAACCAGCTCAACAGACTTCTGAAAACACTCTCTTAAAATTTGGTCATCTAGTTTTGATGGTACACATATGAGCTGGATTTTGTCACAGAGCTTTTCCTGTGCTCTCTTGGACAAAGACTTCTTTTCCTATGATCTGTAACATCTGTTACTGCTTGCTGTTGAGAATGAACTGGCTTTAAAACTTTTACGAGAAAAAGCAAACCTTTTGGTTTTAGAATTTGTCAGCTACTGAGCCTGTATTGTCCAGGTGCTGTTTGGCCTAACATGATGTGTAAATCAGGTTAAAAGAGGAATTCAGGAAAACAGGCTGCATTCAAGAGTCATAGGTACAGATCTAGAAGTTTAGTTTTCTTCAGACTAGATAAGCTAGAAAGGGATACACTAAGAGATGACTTATATTATGTTGAGTTATTACAGGAAGCGTTGATATGTTTGGATTTTAGTTAAATGTGTAGGTGTGGTGATGTTCGTAGTAAACAATTCTTGTATACTTCCCTAGAACTGTCAGAGGAGTTGAGATTTTAAAATTTGAATTAGTGTATGGAAACTTTACAGTACCCAGTGTTCTCTGAAGTAGTTTGCTTCTTGTTCTTATTCTTCATTGTCATCCCTGTCATCTTCATCAAATACTTTGTTCACCTCGGTAATGCAGACGTTGACATCTTTCCTGTGCTTTAGGGACTCTGCAAGGTCTTGAGATATTGGTTGATTTGATATGTGCCTTTTGTGTGATTTATGGTAATCATATGCAGTACTTGATGTTTTCATCTGTGTTTCCTGCAGTCTCAACTGCTTTTCATGTGAGTATCTTGGTTTCTTCATCTGCTACTGGTTCATGGTGCGCCTATCATCTCCCCCTCCTGTCACTGGGATCTGGGTAGCTGTCAGGTATAAGAAGTGCTATCATCAGTTGTGCTGGTGCATAGTTGCCAGTCTTTGATGCAGTGGGGTTTCCTTGTTGTCTACATATCAAAAGAACAGTACTTAGATACTCATCTGCTCACTACTTGACTTCTTCAGGGTCCTGTCTAAATAATGATGAAGGTACAATAAGTAATTTGCCTGGGATCCAGTGTTAGGAGCAGCAACTGGGCCCCTAGTGAAAAAATGGATGATAAAGGCTGAAGAGGATCACTCAGAAAAGAATCATGCAGATTGCTATGTCAGGGTCCTAGCTAGTCTAGGACACTATGCAACAATCTCAGTAACCAGCTGCTTCAAAGAAGGGTTAACAAGTCTTGAAACAGGCAACTATGGAATAATCCAATCAAAGGGGAAGATTACTTTCAGATTTTACTGATTTTTGCAAAAAAGAAAGGAGCTTCTGGAGCACATTCTCATAATTCAATAGAGAAATAAGGTTCAATGTTCACTTATGTTCACTTGAAAGGTGAACATAGGTATTCCTTTCAGTTCTCCTGACTTTGTTTAAAAAATGAAACAAAAAACCAAACACCCCTCAAACCCCATGTAGTTTGAAATCAGATGTTTGAGTAGTGTTGACTACACTAGCATTTTCCAAACAGAAGTACAAAATGTTTTGCAGTGATGTTTCATGGGCTACTGGACAAGAATGAATTTACCTAAAAAGAGGGAGGAAGCACCTCTGCATTTGGACTGACTACCTCAGTGAAGTTCAAGAAGCAGAATGTGAGAAGAAACCATGGATGATGATAAACAGTCTTCTAGACAAGATGATGAAACTGAGTTAGTTCATTCATGAACGCTAATAAAAATAACTTACATGTCAGCACATAAATGAAACAATGTGGACTATAAACTGGAGAAGTTATAAATCTTAATACACAACCAGGAATATAATTAACTAGTATAACAGGTTTTGTAGAATTACTCATTACTGGAATGTTAACATATAAGCGTATAGCTTGTTCAGGAAAAAACCCCTGTGATCTTGAACATGAACACAATATGCTTGCCCCGAGGTTTTCAGTACATATGCAGTTAGACTTGTTCAAAGTCTATGGTAAAAGGCATGGACTTACATGGTGGAAGTCTAGGTGAATTTTTTTTGCCTGTTTACACAAAAATCTTTAATCAGATAACAAACCCAAAACAAAATGTAGAAAGCACCAAGTGAAAAAGTTAGTGTTCAGTGGAAGATCCTAACAAATCCAAGTAAAGACCCAGGCTGTTCAACAAAATACAAGAACTGACAGGTGAAAGCTGTCTTTTGCTAAAGAAGGCGGAGGCAACAAGTAGAGAGAGAAGGCAATCAAGTCTAGAACTGCCTGATATTGTGAACTGAAAGTGAGTGAAACTGAAATAAGATTTTATGATCCTTGGGAAGGGAAGAAGGGAGAAAGCAAAATAAAGATCATAAACTTCCAGAAAGCACATTTCAATGAACTCAGAATTGTTATTTAAGGTCACATGGGAGGAAAGCCTGATGAAAAAGAAGCTACAGAGAGCTGCCACAGGACAGATAGGTAGAGTAAATAAGGCCAAGTCATGGCAGCTTTACTGACTTCAAGAAAGGACTGAACACAAAATGTAAACTTGGTTATCTAGTTGACAGTCTGATGGAAGAGAAGTATAATATGAATATGTAGTAACAAAGTCAGAAAGTCAAGGCACAGAATGAGGTTAAGTAGCAGGAGATATCAAGGGTAAAAAGAAAGCATTTTTAAATAAGTTAACTGCAAGTTCTGCAAATCTATTATTAGTAAGAGGAAATTGAAGGGAAAAGGAAACCCTTTCCCTTCCCAAACCGAAAACCATCAAATGATATACAGGTCTTGTTGCATTTAGTCTTGACAAAAAGGTCAGTCAGGAGCAGATGGTTAGCACAGTTAATAGCAATGACAAAAGGTTCAGTCTGAACTGCAGAAAGAAGAGATTAGAGAGCACTTAGATAAATTAGTTGTTTTCGAATTGTCTGGTCTGAAAAACTTCATAATAGTATGTTTAGTGACCTGGCTGAAGCAATTTCAGAATGGTTGGAAGTTATCTTTGAGAAATGATGGAGGACAGCTGTGGAACAGGAGTGCTAGAAAATGGCAAGCGTAGTGCCTAGTATTAATTTTTACATAGAAACAGGGGGAGGGGAGATGCAGGAAGTATGGACCAACAAGCTACTTCAGTTCCCAGAATTCTGAGCATTTGAAAAATAACAAGGAAAAGAGTAGTAACTAACCTGGATTTATTGAGAATAAAATAAGTCAAAACGAATTATAGCAAGGTGACAAGCAGTTTGGATAAGGGAAATACAGTAAATACCACCAGCTTTTGACACTGGTTAATATGGTAGCCTAAAAGGGAAGCTGGGGAAACACCATCTTGATTGAAAATATTGCAGTAGTAAGTAGCAGCATTTAGAGAATCTGTTACCACAAATTCACTGTTGAAATGGGGATATATATCTATTGTGGTTCCATAAGGGGTCTAAGGCTGTTCAGATTTTCATGAAAATGAAAAGCTCTTCTTATCTACATTTGGAGGTGACTAGCTGTAGGAGAAAAAGATTATAAAGGTGGTCTGGGGAAAAAATAAGATGAAACTCAAGAAAGGACAAGTTAACACATTGATGTAGGAACTCCACAAGTACAGGGTGGGTGCCCTTAAGGAAATATTGGGTATTAACTCATACCAAGAGAAACATGAGTAGGTCACAGTATTCCTTCTTGAGTAGTACCTCTGAGCCCTTACCAGAGAAACATCTGTTTTTGGGTACTTAAGGAGAGTCATAGATAAAATGAGATAAATCCAGAAAAGAACAGTGCTCTAGCAATGTGACCTATGAGAAAAAATTGAAAGGCCTGTAAATGTTTATCTTAAATAAAAGGTTGGGAAAGCACTGAGAATCAATTATTTATATAATTAGAAGGGTGCTTGCGAAAGGAAAAGAATGACTTATTCTCCCTTCTGCGGAGAGGAGAATGCTGATGAGCTCAGATTGCAAGATGGAAGAAAGGTCAAGGTAGCAATCAGCAAAAAACCTTTCCAATAGTAAGGACAATGAAACACTAGAATACATGACTTGGAGAATATTATGGATTTTCCATTGCTGATGGTCTTTCAGATCATTTTTAGAGACGCATTTGTCAGGTATACTTGATCCTTATTTGGCACAGAAGCAGGAACTTCTTCAGCCTGTTTTCTTCATTTTCTACCATGCAGTGTAAGTGGACTGCTAATTTGAACAGATCTTTCGGTAGAATAGTGACCATTTTTTGAGCATTTAATTGCTTTTTCTTTAAATTTTATCCCAAAGATTCAGAAATCTGTGCAACTAAAACTATCTTACGTAAGTTTGTCTTTAATTTGAAAATGTTTCACAAATGCTTAAATTTTTTTTTTAAATCCCAAAAGCAAGAAGGCAACCTAGATAGAAGTGCAGCAGAAGAGACTAAAAATGGATGGAAAAATCAAGAAAGAGTTGATGATAGTTCCTCAGGTCTCAATTTTAGGGCCAGTGCTCTTTAAGTTTTTTATAAATGATCTGGATGCAGGAGTTGAATGTACATTGAGTTTGCCAATGATACTAAATTAGGAGGAGCTGTGGACTCCCTCGAGGGTAGAGAGGCCTTACGGAGAGAAAGATTCTTCACTGAGAGGGTGGTCGGTTGCTGGAAGAGGCTCGCCAGGGAAGTGGTCATGGCACCAGGCCTGTCAGAGTTCAAGGAGCGTCTCGATGACGCTCTTAGTCATATGGTTCAGTTTTAGGTAGTCCTGTGAGGAGCCAGGAGTTGGACTCGATGATCCTTATGGGTCCCTTCCAACTTGAGATAGTCTGTGACTCTATGATTCTATGATCCTACAGTCCAGTATAAAAACCAGCTGGACAGTGTACAGTGCAGTAGGTTGCATGACCCCACCTGACAGTGGGGAATGAGGAGCATGAACATTTATTATCAATAGCAATAGTGCTACCTTTGTGGACATATGTAATTAAGACTATATTGTGCCAGGTCCTGCACAATAAAATGTCATGAAAATGACAAAGGAGTGTATGTCTTCTGATGCTCACAACGGACTCCATGCCTGAAACATATGATGGCAGATAGTCCGCTCTTTATTTTCCTACCGCTGAATTCACTGACTTAGTCTTAGTTAAACTTCTTTGTTTAATATGAAAGACTATGATATGTAGGACTTACCCAGGAAAGGTTAAAATACAGCTTAAAAACCAAAAATACATATTCAGTTAACATGAAGCTTAGTAGCAATTTCTGTTAAATTATACTGATTTTTGTTATACTTGAATTAAAAAAAAAGTATACCCAGTGCTGTTAAACTTTTATTCCTGTTAATTACAAAGACCATTTGTAAAGTCATGCTTTCTATGATCTGCAGACTAACATTGGTGTAGATTGTGGAAATATAGGAGGTTGGTCCTGGGGCTTACAAGAAGTCCCACTGAATATAATGAATTTTCATGCTGGAAAAGAATCAACTTCTCTGGTGTATTTATCTTGCTTTTAATTTATTTTATTACGTTTTATAACTTTGAGTTTTTAATCTATAGATACTAATTTTAATGCTGTAATTATCTAAATATACATATCTGGCATGAATTTAGAAGGTCATTGGAATGTTGTATATATCTGGAGTAAAAAGAAAATCAGAGTAGCAACAGGGTAAATCTGTATATAAATCCAGTGAATTTCTCATCTCAGAGATAAATAGGAACACTGCATGCCATTTTGATGATATTGAGACCCTGGTATTTTGAGAAAAAAATTGGGCTTTTCTCTACTAATTATTAGCATGGAAATAAACCACTTCTACTGTAGGTCCTCCCTCCTTGTGGTAGGCAGGGGCTGTAAAACACCTGCAGATGACAGGTTGAGAATTGTCTGGGTATAGGCTCGAGACATCTTTTCAGGCAGAAAACAGGTTGCAAAGGCTGGAAAGGCTTTCTCGGTCTCTCTGCTTTTACCATAGTATTCCCTCTCCATAAATTATGATGCTCAGCTGGTGTTTAGTGCCTTTCTGCAACCCCAGCATAAGCTGGTTGACTGACAAAGTAAGAAAAGACATGAACAGCTACATCTACAGAAATGCCAGTTTTTTGACAAGTGCTATATTAAAATGCTTTCTTTGAAGTTTTAATAATTTTAGTCAAGATTAGGTTACAGAAGAAACAAATATTACTAACGAATTTATCTTAAGCTCCTATATTTAGGAGAATTCACTCACATCATCAGAAATCCTAGTGTCCAGAAACAAGTTTTGGTTCCATGTCCCCACATTAATCATCTAACATAAAATGGCTATGGAAATGAAATAGCTGTGAGAATGTCTTCAGCTTTTTCTGAGTTCAGGAGACTTCCTGAAGTAGGAATCCTGTATTGTGAGAAACATATTGTGGAAACAGTAAGAATCAAATTTAGATATCCTTTGACAAAATGGAAGAGTGAAAGCATTGAAAATGCATGCTTTCCTATTATCTGTTATCAACTCAATAAAAAAGTGTGCTTTCATCAACTTTCATAGAGTTTAATGAAATATTTTCATGCCAGATTGGTAGCACACTTGTGACTTGAAGTACCTGAAAAGCCCCGTAATGTCCAGAGGATACCTTCTGAAATGGAGAGGTGTGTTAACACTTCCAGAAACAGTTCAGTCCATTACCTGGATATGGCTCTTCTCCTTGGATCTAGACGAGTGGGCTGTGGAAGGCCATCTGAGGTGGTATGGCAGCCCTGGAGAAAGCTCTCACTGTCTGGGAAGGAAATTCTATCAGTTGCATCAGGATTAGGCTCTGTGGGTACCCAGCCTTAGGAGCTTGCAGTGCTTGGCAGCTGTGGAAATTCAATTTCTGTTGAATAGGGCCATTAACGAGTAACAAAAGAACTATGTGCTTCAGTTAATATTAACAGCAGAACTCCAACAGGGTGCCTAGAGATGCGAAAGTCATGGTAAATTAAAGCACATCTAATTTAAAGTAACATTTATTGCAACCTGGTTGTAGCATTGGTAGTAAATCCTTCATGATTTCTTCTCTGAACAGTGGGAAGTTTAAATTCTGGCAGGCAATGGATTTCTGGGACTATCCATTTCCTGTCGAAAATGCAAACTATTTCTCTGATTATGACGTGAGAGACAGATTAATTGAAATTGCTTAGCAGGAGAAGATCTCTTGAATATTCATAGCCTGCAAGGTACTGTGTAAAACAGATATTCAAATACAGTCAACAAAATTAAAACAATATAGTATGCTTACCAAGAGAGATGATCTTACCTTTTTAAATAAAAAGCAAATCCAGACTTGTGCTTGATTACGGACACAGAGATTTTTAAAAAGTATGAAAACATAAAATTATACATTAGCAAAGTAGTCATTAATGTAATAGAGAGCTCAGGTCATCAGTGCCAAATACAGAAAGCAGTAATCGGTGGATGAAAGCTCTGCAGACCCTTCTTCGAATCTGTGCATGCCAATTTTTAATGTTTGTAAATGTAGATCAGACTTATTCTTGTTTTATCTTGCTGTGAAATCACAATCAGGCCATCACACTTGGGAAAAGCCACAGTGGTGTTTGCTTTTTGTCTCGTTAGCAAAAGGTGCACTAAAGCTGAAGGACTCCCAGTTCTGGAAAGATAACACTCTCCGTGCTGTGGAAAAGTTACCCAGCTCGTCTCTTTCACTCAAGAGTTTTCAACTGGTCAGTTAGCAGCTTACTGTATAGCTTTCTGTAATCTCTTCAGAAGTTATTCGGTATACCAAGAAGCTCTTGCATCTGTACATAATGGATTTTCCTCCATTCGAGAAAGAAAATCGTCCAGAAAGAGATGGATTTCCAGGATCTTGCCTGGATGTGGGTTTTATGACAGGGTCTAGAATTGGCATAAACTAAAATCTACATCCAGGTGTCACTTTCTGCTAATTGAGTTCTGATGTTGAAATGAGTTGAGAGAGTTGCCTCTAGTTGAAACCATACTTTTAGTGTGGAATTAAAAGTTGAATTTAGTTTTGAACGCTGTGCCTTGGGTACAAAATAGAATAAGGGAACATGCTGATTGAGTTGCTTTTACTACAGAACTGCAGTTTCCTCTTGAAAAAATAAAAGGAGATGTTTTTAGGAGGAATCTGCTGATTTTCCTTAAGAATTTTAGAGTGCTTCAGTCTTATGTAATAAATGTATAACAATTCATTTTTTTGAAAAGGAATGTCCTAAATACTATTCATCAGACTCTGCTACTTCTAATGTTACTTCTCTTGATGAATGTTAGTGAAGAGAGAGAAACTGCCCATTGTTTTCATTGGAAAAAACAGTGAAATTTGGCTATATAAAATAATTGTGTCTACTTGCCCAACAAGGAAAAATTAATGAGGTTTCCACTTTTATAATTTCAAAACAAAATTCAGTAAATATTAGACTTAATATCCATGTCCTTATTCTTCCTTCAATTCTTTGAGAAACCCTAAAGAAAGGTCCAAAATTGAAAGTGCCTTTTGAGCTTTGTTTGAATTTCTGCTTTTTCAGTCAATCCGCACCATCAGCTAAGGTGCCTTTGATATCTCTTTATGACCTTTTGGGAGGTGATACTATCATTCTCCTTCCCCATTTCATTCATTAGTCTTTAACAGCTACCTCCATGGCAGTCCTGTTAGTGTGATGCTGCAGGGAAGGGCTGTTTCTCTTGTGTGGCCCATGGGTCCCCTTTACCTAAAGGGTCCGCTGGAATATAGGAATTTCTGAAACAACCTAATATTTTGCAAACAGTATAGTAATAATTGTGTTTGAACCATTTTCTTTACGGGCTGATGGATTTTAGACTTCTATAAAAACAGTTAATCCATGATCTCCACTGGTAGGGATTCTGGGGAGGGGATTGTAAGGAAGAAATATGCTTTATCAGTAATGTGTTTGATCTTTCCATCTTTGTACCTGAAATAGGAAAGGAGATGGTCAGTATTAAAAAAACAAAAGAAACCAACCAAACAAAAATCTTTCCTAGCTATGTCTTTTTGCTTTTACAGCAAATCTCACAAAAGTAATGCCAGAAGTTTCTCAGACAGAATAATGAAAAAACTAACTGCTTTGTGCTGAGATCTTTTCTGCACTTTTGCTGGAGGATGGCTGTGTGGAGCAGCCATGTCTTCTGGCCATAAGACCATAAGCCACCCTCACCATCAGGGTGGCTCTCAGGTAAAATTATCTTCTGAACACTGCAGTGAAGTAGATTTGGCAATGCTATCCCAAATTTACAGCTGAAAACTGGTGAGAACATACAACTTTCAATGTTTCTAAGGTATACAGGCTTCTGGAGGTGCAGATATATATGCGTTGAAGTTTTGAAAAATGCTAGCTTTCATGCTTGCATAATAATGAAAGTCAGTGATATGCAAGGACCTTTTGAGAAATCTTTGCAAATGTCAGTAGACGCTTTATCAGCAGGTGCTTGCAATCTCATGGCTCTGAGAGGCACAGCTCCAGATCAAGCAAGAAATCTTTGAGACTACTAGGAATTGAAGCCTTCAGCATCTAGCTGTGGCATTAGCTGCAAGCCCATACTTCCTCCTCTTTGATAATCACAGTTTGAATCCAGTTTTAATGAAGGTGCAGGATTACAGTTATTTTATCTTAGCTGGTTTGCTAATTCCCAGTTGACAACTCCTTTTATAATACTGCAATAATAACTTCAGCACATATAGGAGCCGTAATCACGCCAAGACATCCTGTCAGACTTTACAGAAACCACACAGGAGTTAAATAGGACTGTGTGCAAGGCCAAACTAACAAGTAGAAGCCAGAGAAAACATTCGAGCATTCAGTTTTGATTAGAGGGCAAGGGATTGGCAGCATCCTTGATCTCTCAGCGGAGAATTATATTGTGAAGAGGTGAAGCAACGCCATAGTATAATATAACTTAATGTGGAAGAGCTGATATTTCATTAGCAGCCAATGGTTTGGAAGAATATTTTCAACACATTGCTTTTGAATAGGTTACATAATAAATCCATATAACTAACAGTGCTTAACTAGGGCTGAAGGATGGCTACAGCGTCTCTCATTGACAGATTCCAAAATGACTGGCTTGGAGAAAGAAAAAAGAATGGGATGTCTTGATTTTTATTGGGAATTTGACCAAAGTGGGCTAAGAAAGTTATTTTGACTGGTGATGTCAACATATTAAATTCTATAATATTGGGGCTGGTTTTGGAAAGCAGGAAGACAGATCTTTTCTGATTTTTCCAGAGTTTGAACACTTTATTGCTAGTTAATAAGTTATGAAAAAGAGGAAATTCTCTTTTTAAGAGTGGGGTTCTTTTAGTTATTTTTGTTCTTGTAGATTAAGTCATTGCTCTTAAGGGAGTATGTCCTTCAGGATTTTGATAAATCATAGTATTCAACTCATCAGATATCAAGAGAAAACAAGAGCTATGCGGTTTGTTCAGGTAGGGCTCCAAAACTTCATGGTTTTGAACCCACTTCTTAATATACAACCTTTTAACAGGAGAACTCAGAGGTAGTTTATGTATTTCTTAAAATGTTCTGGAGTTTTGCCTGGTGTTCAGTTAAACTAGCAGGTCCTCCCTCTCTCCCTCTTTCCCCCCTTCCTTTCCTCCCTCCCTTTCTCCCTTTCTGTCTTTCTCTCCTTCCTGACGGATTGTGACACTGTGGCAGTCTTCTCAACCTGTGCACGATTTCTTTCATATGACATGTTTTAAGCATTTTAAAGGAACTTTTAAAAATGTATGTTTCTGCACTTGGAACCCTCTTGGGAACTGGTGGGAAATCATGGTTGTATTACCATGGTACCTGCAGTAATGAACTCCACCCATTACATTAGGATGCTGGAATTAATTATATGGGCAGAGATTGCTAATCTGACATGGAACAGTATAAAGTGCAGAAAATAAATAACAGCCAATTCAAGAAAAAAGGTTGAGTTAAAAGTGGTGAAGTTGCGAGCAGTATCCGTTAACTTCAAAAAGCCCCAGAAGAAAGGCAGTCTCTCATGTAAAGGATTTAATACCTAGAGAAGTCTGAACTATGATGTGCTCAGCTCCTCAGCTGGGGGCAGTCATATGTTTTAAGGCTTTGGCTGTATTGCCTTAAATTTTTGATAATCTCTCCTGTCTAAATTCAGTCATGCTCTGCGTTAATGTTGCTATAGCTGTTGGGTAAACAGAGTTGTATCATACCCTAAAACCAGCTTCAACACCTTGAGATATGTAGTAGATGTCTGACTGGTTTATTCTATAAAATCGTGTGAACAGTTGTTCCAGGCTGCGACCAAAGTCTGTCAGGCCAGGAGTCGGGAGCAGAAGCCTCGAAGTGCCTGCAAGACGTGGAGGACACCATGAGGCAGCAGCACAGTGAGGCCACCTCCAAAACAAGGTCCCAGTTTCCAGCAACCTGTAGCTTGGGGTTTTCTGTCTTTTTATTCAATAGCCTGGTGGTCTTTTCCTCTCCCATCAAGTTGTCCAGTTTCTTCATGAATGCCTGTAAGCACCTAATAGCCACAGGGCCCTGTAGCAAGGATTTCCAAAGCTTGACTGGGCCTTGTGTGAAGAGTGCCTTTTTGGGGAGGGTGGGGGGTGGAGAGGGGCACAGGGAGCAGGCAGCACCTCGGTTGTTTCATTTGCTTTGCTGGTTCTTGCGATGTAAAAGGTTAAGGAAAGTCTGTTCACTTTCATTTCTCCAAGTGGCTTGTGACTTTGTAGGTCTCTCCTAGCAAACCCTTCCCCACTTAGTTGTCTTTTCTCCAGACTGAAGAGACCTCATCTATTTAGTAACTCCTTAGGCAGACGCCATGTTGTACCTTTGATCATCTATGTTGCTTTTTCTAGCACAGTCCTTTTTGACACAAGTCCAGAATTACATGCAGCATCAAAACATTGCTGCCCCATGGATTTTCACTGAGGCACAATGCTCATCTCTGGTTTTGTTCGCTATCCCTTTTTCTTTTTTTTTTTTAATCATCTCTAACATCCATTTGTTACTGAGTAGTGATGTTTTTAGAGACCAGCCTATGACAGCCTCAAGATCTGGGTGGCAATAGCTAGCTCAGCACTTACCACAGTTTTATGAAGTTAAGGCTTCTACCCTCCCCACCTTATGAATTACTGACCTGAGGTAACTGCAGTAGAAAGTCTGCTATTCGTAACATCACGGCTATCACTACTCACTTCTCACAAGCTGAGTATTCAATTGTCTTATGTTGCTATCTGTCTGTATGCTGACTCATGTATATTTTTTAAAAAATAATAAAGCATCAGGCCCTACACCTGTTTCTAACAGATATTATAATTTTCTTAAGTATTTTATTATACTGTGTCAATGCAAAAGTTGGTATTATAGGTGGAAGAGATCTGCTGCCTCACAATATGAAGAGAAATCGCTACCCTTTCGACAGCCTCATGGGTTTTTGTACAAGTTCAATTTTCAGGTCTGAAAGACCCACAAAATAAAAATACACCCCACCCTAACAACAACAGCAACAAAATGCTTGCCAGATCTGTGCATACTAATCTGTTTCCTGAGTGTGAATTGGTTTTAATTTAAAAAAAGAAAAAAGGTGTATGTTTTATCCGCTTTAAAAAAATCCTATTTTAGGTAATCAGAGACGTTATTTATGGTGTGAATGTCTGCACAAACAAAAACCTAGAATATGTGGTATGATATAGTAACTATCAATGGAAAGAAAAATTTAGAATATGTGAGATTATATATCATTGTTTTAAATGAATATTATTTTATAAATGCTGTGTCAGCTAAAAGTGATTCTCTGCTTCGAGGATAAAATGAGATTCTTAATATTAATTACCCTTCCATTTGTACATGCTACCAGCATTCAGTGATGTAGTAAAACTTGTCTTCCATTTGAAAGGACTGTTTTGATGTATGTAATCTCTGGGGGACCATTCAGAAAACATTGATGTTTCATGAGGCACCTTAGCTTTCTTCCAATACTAGAAATACACCATACAATTTAATTTGGTATGCAAATTATTTAGTTTGTGAATTTTTACATAGATGTTTTTATCTCTTAAACAGTGTTGCTGTGAAGTTCAGTATAAACAACTAATTGCCCCATTGTTATTTTACTCCAGTTTTAATGGACTATTCACAGATTATGGGGTTTTTGTAGCATTAACAAGGGAAATGGAAATGGATATGAAGTGAAAGAAATGAAAGAGAAAAATTACAGTATGAAGTTGAAATGGAAAAGGAAAAATACTGTAACATGGCAAATTCATTTTAATTACTGCAACTCTTTTACTTGCTAGTTTCCTGTCTTACACAGAACTGCCCTCTCTAGAAACTTACAAAAAACTATTGCTAAAAGTGACAGCAATTGTATCCACTGATTTTAGTATCCCACAGGTACTGTGTTGATCCACATTCTCCTTGATGTCCATGATAAGATTTTTTGCAAGGAGAGAAAGTATATGCATCGTGATTGCAGTCATCCAAGTTTTCTCTACCTTTTTTTTTTTTTTAAGGTAAGCGATTACATTGTCTACCTTCATGACTGTTTTAAGTTTGTGTGTTCTTGTAGGGTATATTTCCAGAGCAGTCAGAAATGTGGCCGCATCTCTTGTAGACACCATGCTAATTTAAAATTAGCCACCTTTGGGGAGGTTAGCTGTAACGTCATGTTGCAAAGTACAGACTTGCTCCCTGTGTATGAAGGCATGTCTTCAGCTCACTTTTTGGCCAGCTGTTAATACTGTCCTGATACAGCTGCTCAATTAGCCAGTTTAAAGTGAGCAATGATGTGCTAGCCTGAGTTATCACATGCTAACTGTGGTATGGACACCCTAAAATATGAATGTACACTCAATTTTTCTGGGAGAACCCAGAGTGTTTTTGTTGAATGTTCCCTGGGTGAACCTATGCAGGCTACCTCCTAACAAATAAGATGACACTGTGCTTGATGGTGATAATATGTAACTCCAGTTAGTGTTAAAGTCATTAGTGGCAGTGTGTTGTCTTTGGTTAATAGTGACTCATGTAGAGCATCTTTACTGCATTATGGAAAGCTTTCAATACAATTGTTTGGGCTTTCAGTAATTTGAAAAAAATGACAAGCTTGTAGTATTCATGGTTTGGTTCTATCATGCCTCAGAGGTAACTTGTCAAACAAAAGTCAACAAATGGTTTAGAAAGAGCTACAATAAGAAACAGATTTCATTCCTGTTCTGTGCTCAGTTCTTGGCCACCCTCTTTACTATAATCTGGTATCACTGATTCAATCCTTACGTAAAACACAGACAGCTGGTAGGATTCTTCTAGTAACCCCAAAAGAATATCATTAACATGATCAAGTATTTGTGAGCTGTTAAAGACCAAATGATCAATTACAACACTTGTAGCAAAAATGCTGTCCTGTTATTTCATTCCTGAAAGCAAGTTTGGTATATCTAAGTTTGAATGGCTAGCTTTAGAAAGTTTTCATATAAATGTGGTTTCAAGAAAATACGTTGTTTTGACAATGCAAAAACCACTCAGCCCTCTGGGTTTCCATCATCTGGGTCTCTTGCCACTCCTTAAAAAAAGGAATGGAAAGTTTCTAAACTGGAAAATTCATTTTTAGGTACAAGTTCATTTTATGAAAGTGTGAACATTGTTTTTCCGTGTTCTCTCACCCTCGTTCTTTCTGTATAAGGAAAATGCCAAAATTGTGATGAAACAGAATTTTCATCTTCCTAATCCTCTTAGGTTAGTAGTAGCCTTTCTCTTCCAGTTGTCAGGGTATTTTTTTGTTACTGTCACTTTTAATTGTATCAGTCAAAATGCTTATAAACCCAATGTCACTGCTTTGGTACAGCAGACTTACTTGAGGACTTTTAACCATTTGGTTGGTGAAGAAGCAGGAAACACTTCAGCTGTATTCTGAGTCAGAAACCTCTTTCCTGGATCTCTTTCCTGCCACTAGTTATACACAGTCATTCCCACCCCCTTTCTCCCACTCAGCAAAACACTATTTAGACCTTTACCTTTAAGTGTTTTTAGAATGGAATACTGTTGTGCTTTCCCCAAAATGTGTCTTGAATTGAGTGTGAGGCACCTGCAGGAAGGTGTTTGTAGAAGGTATTAAGTACATACACTGGAAGATTCTGTGAACAGCAAATATATTTTAAGTAATATGTTTTCACAATTTTTTTTAAAATGCTTCTTTAAAGAAAAAAGTATTTAAAAATAGTATTAGTAAGTAATTGATTAGCTCTCACAATGAGAAACCATGGTATAGCTCTACCTATTGTTTTGCAATAACTAAAGGTGTGCATTTTAATTAGAGCTTTTTATTTACTATTTTTTAAAGAAATACTTTATTCCAAGATATTTTTTTCCCAGCCAAAAGCATTCAGTGGAGTTGAACATGACTTCATGGGATGATTGTGGCTAACTAGCCCAAAGGCCAGAGTCCCCAGCCAAGTGGGGGGGGAAATTGAGATCATCCTCTTAATCTTCATGGCAAGACTTAAACTGCCACCTTTCTGTATATTACTTTCATTCTCTTTGTAGGCAAATTGAAAAGAAAATATGCTGCCTCAGCTGCAACTGCTTAACATCTGTTAGTGTTTGATTATTTTTTAAGTCATAGGACTTCTAACAAATCCAGAGCCTAACACCTACTTAAGGTCAGGCAAATAGGTATGGATGACATTCCTTATGGAGGTGTCCCTGAAGAGTGAGGAGTATCTAAGCAGGCCTTTTCACACTCCCTTCTCTTGCATACTTCCTGCTGCACAACTGCTCCTGTGCCGTCCATGCCGGAAAGCTGCTGTTCTTATAGGCAGGCTGTCGTCCTCCTGTAGTAGGGAAGTGAGCTAGATTTGCCTTCAATCTTTGTTTTTCACTTCAGAGGGAGCAGCAGAGGCAGATACAGAGCTGCAAAGTGTTTCTCTAAGTTGGTCTATTTTAATTGCCTTGTTGCATTTCCTACTGAGGTTGCTTTCCCTATGTGTATACTTTCCATTCATGTTAGTAGAATTCTGTATTCATTCCACCTTCCTCTTTTACCCTCATTGCAGAAGTTTTATGTGTCTTTCTCCCAGCAAAAAGTGGCTGTTCAGCAGCCTTTGAGCCTGTCATCTTAGATTTAAAAGGAAAAATTTTTTTGGCTTGTTTTCTCCTTACTCTTTGGCATTGTCCATGTGCAGCTGGCTTCTGCAGATGTTTTCTGAACAGAGCTGGTGACTTTTAAAACCTTGCAAATGTCGGCAGTGTTACAACTTTCTGCTTTGCTCAGAGCTGCAGCACACAAAATACATCTGTCCTTAGTGATATCTGGCTGCATTCCTTACCTTCTTAAATATAACCTTCAACTCATTGTACAGATATATTTGCTCATAGCAGTAGAGTAAGTAAACGTGTATCTGTTATTGGTGTTGCAATGGTCTTTCTAATGCAAAAAACACAGTTCAAAATGAGCGGCATGTTCCATTCACAGGCTAAACATGTTTTTCTGATTACCTTTGTATACTTTTATACTGCATGGATTTGCAGCTGAACTTCTCGTTAACTCTTTTCTCCCCCCGCCCTGCCCATCCTTTCATGTTATTCCCTGTTGTTTATTTCCTTCCTCAGTTTTATCCATTTAATTCCTTTCAGCTGAAGAACACTTCTGCACACGAACGTCTTTCACGTCTCCTTTCTTGTTCTAACTCTGAGGGTTCCCACCTTCCACAGAGCATCCTTTCCACACCACATCTGCAAAATTCTTTACCTTTTAGGCTTTTGAAGGAAAGCATGCTAAAGAAAGAGAAATGCTACTGACAAATACCCTTTATTCTGTTACACCCACTCATTTGTTAGTGGCTGATTAGGGTATAGGGAACAAATGTATGGGACCTGGTATCTATGTAGGCAACCTTATACATCTTTCTGACCGCTGTAAAGCAAATAGTAGCAAGCGGAGTTTGGTCCTTGACTGAAGTACTTTACTGTCTGGAGTATGCATCCTAAGTGGGTTTTTGAATCCCCAAATCCTGAATGGTGTAAAATCCCCAAAAGCTAGAGCATTTGTTTTGGGTTTTTTTTCCAAAATAATGAGACTGTTGCTAGTGATGACAGGTCATATCTCCTAGCATTAGAACAGAAGTGTTATAGCATTGGTGGCCAATTAAGAAATAAAGTGTAGGGGGGAGCCAGCCTAATGCCCATTGCTTCCTTTACATTTGGGCGATTAGTGTTTGACCTAAGTTTTATAGGAAAAAAATGGCATTTCAAATGCTGGCTTGGAAGTGTCCCAGGAAAGAGCCAAGAAACCACTGATGAAAGTGGGCAGAGCTCTGGTGGCTTCAATCTTTGACTCCAAATGTAGAGAAGCCAATGCTTCCTTCAGGCAGACTGCCCTTATAAATTAAAAAGAGGGAGAGGATGGCATATGATTCGTTACTAAATGTGTTTATTTTTCATCTTGTGGGTTTATAATACAGTAGGTAACTGCTGCACGTACCTTTTAAAAAAATTCTTACGAATGCATCTACAGTGTTGTTTTTCTTGGTTAAATATTTTCATATGTAAAAATATACAGTTTTCATAGAGGGGAATATGGAAGGGATAACACGAAACAAGCAAGAAAAAGGAAGACACAGATCTGCTTTACATTACTTCATTTTGGGACACTGGTCCTAAGTGAGCTGCTGCAAGGGTACTGTATTTTAATAGTATCAATTGTTTTAAGGAGGTTGTGATGTTCCTAGTGTGTGGGTAACTCTGCCAGGAACAGCTGTTAGTTTTTCTTGAGCTATTCCATACGAGGTCTACCTGATTTGGATTTTGTCATTTGTAGAAAGGGTATTTCAAATTGCTTTCCTTTCTGCTAGAAACATAGATTTTAAGAGGGTGCTTACAACTAGTCTAGGATTTGATATGACAGATATTTATATTTAATGCAGAGCAAAACACAAAATACACTTAACCTTTACTCAGTTGCATTGTAAATGTATTCCACTTTCTTTCAACTGAAGTGAATTATATTAATATCTTGTTATTGTTAAAATGTCAAGAGTATTTTCTTTCTCTTTGAATTATCATTTCTCTACTCAGGGTATTGGGTTTTGCTTATCGCTCCTGACATGGAAAGGAAGAAATGTAATCTTAAGTGAAATGTTCAGACTTCTCCTGAAAAGGTAGGTTATTTCTTTTAGATTAGCTCAAGTAATAGTTACAGAGCTGACATACAGAATGTGGAAGGAGACAGGAACCAGACAATGCACCGAAACTTAAATGCACTCTCATTTAAAGATACAGTCTCCCTGGGACTAATAGAGTGATGTGCACAACATGTCAGGCATTGCTGTATGTGGCACTTCCTTTTATTTTCACCAAGCTGGTTTCAAGCATGTAACTTTTATTTTATTATGACATTATCACAATAATTTACATTCACGTTGCAGAGTTGAAATAGGCTTGTTTGGGGATGAAGTCGGAGATGTTCAGGAAGAAAAAAAGCACGATAAGGAATTCTGAATTTCATTCCATCTCATCAGCTGATGAAATGTATTCCCTGTAAAGCATCTGGTTAATCAGATAGACCTTAAATGGTTTTCCCCTCTCACCACTTCAGAAACAGGTCATTCTGCCTCTTAAAGGATAGCTACGTTGTGGGAAAGACGTTAATTCACTGTCAGCCTGGAAAGTAAAGGCTGAGGACTGTGTGGGCTTTATAGTTGAGAACTTTCCAACATGGCTTACAAAGCAACAGAAATGTGAAGTTAAACATGTGTGTATCATGTTTATTGTTCATAACCAGAAATATATGAGATATTCCTTCTAATGATTTTACTCCAGCAAGCCAAAACAAATTCAAATTGATATCTTCATCAGAAAGTCTGTTTCTTTCAAAGATGGATGAAATGTTTCACTTTAAATTAGAGCCCTTTCTTCCAGCTTCATAAATAATAATACTGCTTTATATTCCATCAGCAAGGAAAACCTGGCTACAAGGCTGGCAAAGCTTTCCTTCCTGTTCTGAAGTGAAAAAACCTTACTTGGCTCCAGCCAAGATGTGTGTATTTTTACATCCTCATTTTCAAATTGACTACTGCTTTCCACCAGCAGCTATCAATGCATTTATAAAGCTATTGGTGAAATAGCAAGGTCCAGGGTAACATAATGATCCTTATTTCTGTGCATTTTTCTTTAAAAATAAACATTGAGGCTTACTAGTACTAGTAACAGTATTGTTTTCCAGATGGACTATTTTATTCTGCAAATGAAGGGAATGTGAAACTAGGTCTTACAATGGTGTCAGATTTTCATAAGAAGATGTCCTATCTAAAAGACGTCTTTTATTTTAATGTCACTGTCATATATTGTTCCATTGCAGACAAGGAGGTTAGAATAAAGCCTGCAGTCTGGGTGAAGTTCTGAGGGTAATCTCATCTGCGAACTTCAAGGCATGTTTCCCATTTCTTTAACAGAAATGCTAAAATATGCAATTAATTTATCCCGGGGGAATTTTCTGCTGGGCATCTGACATTTGCAAATTATACTGGATTCCTGTGGGATGGAGAACATATTACAGAGAGATATTGTTTTAAATTATTATCTGTTTTCAAGGAGAGATTTTTTTTTAACTGTACTCAAGATTTCTCTCCCCTACCCAGCCCCAGGAAAGGAAAGAACTGAATATGTTTTGGAGAGCTTCGTTCTTAGTGTGACTGGAAGGGATATTAAGAAGTATTTTGCCAGTTCTTAAACTATATGGCAGAGAACAATTTCTCTTCATTGCGTGTAGCTGGAAGAGAAAGCATATGGAAACAGCAACTGGTTCCATCACATAGTCTTGTAATACTAAAGCTACCTACAGTACCTCCCCTTAGTTGTGAGCCAGTTTGATCTGACAAATTATTCTTGTTCTTTGTGTTTCCCCAAGAGTCTTCCAAATCAATGGGCCAAGAGTTTAGTAAGGGTATATTTATACTGTGTTTAAATCTTCTTTATAATGGCATACTTTGAAGTTAAGGATTGTTAATGGGTTGGGTTTTTTTGATAAGAGCAAGTGCTTCCATGAATATAAAGACAGAAAAACTTGTACTCTTTTTTCACCCAATAAAAAGCAGCATTTTTTTGACCTTAAAAAGAAAAAGAAAGGAAAAAAAAGTGATATATTCCTAGGATGGCTTTGTAAATAAACAAGGTTCCATCTATTAGGTATTTATAAGGTTTATCCTTTTTTTATCAGGTTTATTCTTTTTTAATGTCTTGGAAAAAACAATTTTCTTGTGAGGTAGAACTGCTGCCCGAAAATTCTTCAGCCTCACAGAAAATGTCTTAGTGAGTAGTTAGGCAGCTCAAAAAAACATAAATTTGCTTTGTAAAACTTTATTTGTTTTGTAGAAATCTGTTTTGGAATGAACTACTGCCTAGAACATTTCACATACTAAATAGTAAAGAATTGAACTTCTGGATTTATTTAATGCAACTGCTTGAGTGGAAAGTCTTGTGGATTATATATAGGGCCAAGAACCATAAAACCTTGACTCTGGTCCCCTTTTTGATGATGAGCGACCTTAATAATTTTTTGCACTTACATAGCACTTGGCAAACATTATTAATTTAAGCTTCACAGAGTCCCTGTGAGGTAGAGAGGTGTAATTATCTCACTTTTTCAAGTGGGAGAATTGAGACTCATAGAGGTTATGCTCTGCAATAAAACAAGTTCAGAAAGAGGGTGGGAACCCAGGTCACTTGGCATTTATTCCTGCTCCTAATCTGCTGGAGTACTGCATAAAGCTCCAGCTCCTTGGCCTGGCATATGTGGTTAATGCTGCTTTCCAGTCTGTAGCTGTTCATGCTGAACTGCGTGCCAGGGAGATAAGGAAGATACCCACCTGTGGGATCTGTCTTCTGTGGAAGGTACCACTGCTCCACTTTGAATACTTAGGAAATTCCACATAGAAAAAAATGGGCAATTCCAACCCAGCAGAAGGCAATGGAATGATATCTTATTTTAATAGACATTGAAACTCTAAGAGAGGTTGCCACAAATACATTTGAAGAGGTTGCAGAGCAGGGCACTAGATTGACTCCAGCGCAAGAAGGACCTGAGGGTCTGTTGTTTACTCACTGCATGAGTCTAAGGCAGTTATTTGTCCTTTTTGAGCCTCAGATTTCTTCTTGCATGTTCTTAATCTACTTTTAAGTCATCCCTGGAGGTATTTAAAAGGTGTGTAGATGTGGCACTTAGGGACATAGTTTAGTGGTGGACTTGGCAGTGTTAGGTTTACGGTTGGACTTGATGATCTTAAAGGTCTTTTCCAACCAAATGATTCTATGAATCTGTGCTGCCAAAACATGGGAGCTGAGGCTAGGAAATCCTGGATTTTAGTGTGGCGTTTTGTGGCTTTCAGATTAATCTGAGTGAATTTCTTGTGCAGAAGCTTCTTCCAACTAAGGCTTTCAGTTATTTGCTTGCTGTTCCTGAGAAGCACCAAGTTGCTGGAATCAGAAGACAAGGTGATGTGATGTGAATATGCAACCAACTTTTATTGCCAGCATCTCCCCTGGTGGAGGTGGGTAGTGGGTGGCTGGTGATCAGGAGGGGCAGCATCTGAGCCCTCTCTGAGCTTACCGACTCATATACTGTGAAGTTTTCCATTCCTGCGTTTGGTTCAAAAGCACTGTGGAGCACGAAGAAAGAAGCAACTTTAATTTATCTTTGTGACAGGTCCTGAGTGCCAGCTGTAGAGCAGGTGTAATGGTATCTCTAATTTTTACTGAGCTGCACCAGCCTGCCAAAGGGCTCAGAGTGCAGCATGCTAAAGTTATGTGTCTTTTCCTCCCAGTGTATATGAGTTGCCCCTGGATCATGGTCTTTCCCCTAGATCCTCAAGCAGCCCTTTGCTTTCTGTGGAGAAATGGTGTGATACCAAAACATGCTATGCCTTTGCAGGATTCAGTAAAACACTTGTATTCCCCGCCCCCCCCCCCCCAATTAACAGGATTTCCTTTTTAAACAGTGGTTTTTCTTACTATGAATCCCAGCACTTTTTGTATTATTTTTGATATAGTGAATTATCTTTTATACAAGTTGTTTCCTTTGTATTTTTCAGAGCCTGCTGTTCTCTCAGTTTTCCAGTAAATTACTATTTTCTCTGTATTACTTTACATGTTGTAATTGCTTTGTTATCTATAAAAGAAAGGTAGGCTCAGTCTACTCCTTTCATCACTGCCAGAACCTCAGTGAATGAACTGTAGTTCTTCTCATTACCATAGCTTTGTTCTGCTCTCTTTTAATGGTAATTGCCCTTGTCATCTTCTTGTAACGTTAGCTGTGAAACCTTGTGGTTAAAACCAGAGAAAGTAAAAGGTGGTGGTGGGGAGAGATTAATTAGGGAGAATATTTTGCAAAATGAGTTGATAAAGAAATGTTTGTATTTCACATCATTAAATAACTGAGTCAGAATTGATTATGTAAACATAGCCGCACACATGGGGGAAAGGCTAAGCTGCTTTGCTGCAAGAGATGCGGTAAGAGAGACTGCTCAGATTGCTGAGACAATTTGCATTTTTTAGTCCTGGTGTAATTTTGGTCAAGTTAAAACAAATGAAAATTTCCAGGTGTCTGTCTTTTTCTAAACATTTCTTTTTTGCTCTCTGGCATGCTTTGTCTTGCTCCCTTCCAAGCCTGTTCTCCCTGATGCTTTTACCCTTACCAGCTGATATTTTGTAAGACAACTATACCATTTTTTTAACCATGTTTTTATGAGCCCCTTTCCCAAAGGAATGAAAAAAACACGTTTTGCTCAGAGTGACCAAATAAGTAAACATGACTGAAATTAAGGTCTGTGTTGTGATGCCGGGGGCTCAATAAATGCTGTCAAAAGCAGCTTCTAGGATCTTGTGGCCACCTAATTTTGGCCAGGCCAGCTAACTTTTGAAATGTAATCCTTGCTGCTGCAAGCAAAAAGTGTGAAGTGACCAAATGAAAATGCAATTAATAAAAAGAACTTAAAAAAAGAGAATCTTCTGTGTGTATATGTACGCATTGTTTCCTGAATTCTGTAATGGTTAGTCAAGCTGCTGTTTTTTATAATCTTCTCCAGAAAACACAGATTTCACCGCCCCTCATTCAGCGTTACTTGTGTCCTGGGAGTCTTCCAAAGGAAACTAAAGATTAGTCAAGGCCTGGAAGTTTATACAGAAGACTGTTTATTTTAGGGGAATTTGGAAGATAAACTTAACATGCTGTCAAGACAACTGAGGTTACCAGGTGAAAATGAAAGATACTGTTACCATCTAACAGCACCAGTGGTGGAGGAGTTCCAGTGCAGTGGAGTCAGCCCTGTTAAAAATGCCTGAGACAGCAGCAGGAGAGCCAGCTCCAGGGGCGGTGGATGTGTGTTGCTCTGGTGCTGTGTCTCTAATTAGCTTTGTGATGGGGCTACCCTGTGTTTGAGATGTAACACTGCACTTTAACATGTGGATGTACCTTCTTCTTGGCAATTTTTAATAAAACGCAGCTTAGTGGTTTTTTTAGGGCATCTGATTGCTAAAGTCTAGTTCTCATTTCAACACCTACAAATGTACTGGAACTGATACAGGTGCTCAGCGTGAGCACAACTGCAGAGCAAACGTAAAGGTGATCTCTTCTCAGAGGGCCAGGGCACAGCAATAGATGTTCAAAAGACTCATAATAGGCCTTTGGTAGAGCATGGGAATGTGCTTTTGAAGATTTAAAGCCAAGTGACCACAGATGTAGTCCTGCTCCTAAGGATGTTTCCAAGTCTACATCCATTACAGCAGAGAGCAGCAGCTGCTGTCACAACAGGGTGCTTGCTCAGTTCATATGGGGAGGCGTGGAAACCCGCAGCATGTTGTTGCAGCTTGCTCCCTCCGATGGAAGCTATACTTAAATGGAGAGAAATATTTGGTGATTGTATTCATCTGTTGAAAATTGGTAACTACATATTCATGATGTACCACCCAACTCCACAAAAATCAAGCTGAAAAGTCAACCTGTTGATTTTGGAGGCTGTTTACGTGCCTGGTATAAAATGTAGAGGAGGAAGGAAAGTGCTCAGTGCTGATACACAGCTGCAAACTGTACTCAGATGTTTTGGAGTTGTGGTGTCTGGCCTGTGACCTCTTTGCCATGAATAAGATGAATATATCCCAGTGTCTTCATAATTGTAAAAGGTCTATTGGTTAGATACACAAAGTCCCACAAAATCACAGAAATGAGAATGAACACCTGCCATTAACATTTTTCTGAATGGGTAAATTAATTATAACTCACTGTTTGAAAAGAACACATTTGATGCCAAATACATATTAAAAATACTCTGAATTAAATCAGAGCACTTGGCCCTTGTTAAAAAAAATGCACAAAAAACCTTAGAAAGATAAGGGAAAATATTGAACAAGTCAAATTGTTTCTCTGTATATAGCTGTGCTTTAAGGTCAATATGGCTACAACTAACTTACATATCCACTGACGAAGTAAATGTTTTCTTCAGCTGCTTCTAAAAGCAATTGAGTTGTTTTTAATAGATAATATACCCAAGTGTTGGCCACAGCAAAGAGAAATAGTTCAACTGAGAAGCATCTGAGGCCTGTTAATTAGGCCTGTAGAGGCGGACTGGACACAGCCCTATGTGTCTGCTCATAATCTGTCAGAAACAGGCTAACAGTATTCTCTCTGCAGATGGAGTTCAAGTCAAGTTAACAGTGTTTGTCTTTCTCCACATTTTTATTTGCTCAGTCTGCTTCAGTTCTTTGGCACTTGATAAAGAGCTGTTGGAAATGTTGACCCAATACTCATATTATAGCTTATTTTCTTTTTTCTGTGTTTAAGCATTACATCTCAATTCTGTGGCATTTTTTTTTTTTCGGAGAGGTAAGTGGTTTTCATGCAGGAATCATTATATCCAGTATATTCCTCATGCACATGAGCATTTGATGGACCATTACCAGAATGTGTTTGTGCAGGGAGTCTATTGGATGTTTGTGAGAGGACAGATTTTATCCTGGTATAATTCAGCTTAAAGTGTGTTTCCTCACTTGCTCTTTTATTTCCATTAGATAATTATTTTTCTACATTTCTTTTTCACTACTATGCATTTAGCTTAAAAAGACAAAAAAAGATATAGTTCACATTTTAAGTGAAGAAGTGTTTATGATGCAGATAAATGACACAGGAATGAAAAATGCCCTGATCTCTCTGTTTTTACTAGTAGTCTATGTGACTTACATAATTGTTCCTTATTAATACTGATCTCCTAGAAGAAACTCCTACCTGTAGGAGTATTTTCTAATATGAAATATTACTATAAGAGGTAATGAGCGTATCTGTCTTATCCTTTTGGTCCCCTTTAAACGCCCAATTTTTATTTGAGAGGGACCGAGTCTAATTATCACAGAGTCTCTCTTCAACCATTTAAGAATACCAGTATAAGAGTACAGCAAGCAGCCACTTGACCCATAGGGAATCAGTCCTAGCTGTGCTATTGTAACAACAGGTTTGAGGCTCTTCTCCTGAGGAAAAGGTGAATATAAGTTATAACAAATTGTTCAACTTCGTAATGCAACAATTAGTGGGAAAGAATTTCAATCACAGTTTGAACCAGGAATCTTTCTGACTTCCAATCAAGTAAGTAGCCTGTCACAATCAAGTAAAAGCACGACCAAATAACATTTCTTCTCTGAGGATGTGAAAATACTCAAGAAAAGCTCTGCTCAGTCTGAGCATTAATGATATTGTTGATAGCTGGAATGTTAGAAGAAGCTGAAAACTTAGAAAAAGCCCTATATTAAAAATATAAGTCTGTGGAAAACAAAAACATGTACAGTTGTTAAAGATGTGAAAATGCAAAAGCAGATATTCTGCTGAGAAAGGCTGCCGTAGTTCTATTGACATCAGCCAACAATTTATTTCTGCCAAAGCTCTCTTCTGTGCCTCTTAAGATTCCCACATTTATTTTCCTGTGGCTACTATAGACCTTTCACGTTTTTATGATTTTTGTGGTCTTGTTGATGGTGGAAAACACTTTGAAGTTGACTTTGGATAAGTGATTGCTTTTGTGTTTTAGGATGTCTTTCTTTATTCATTATTTGCAATATCCTTTTTTTAATCCACTTCTATTTTTCATTTCTGATTTGATCTTAACTACAGCCTGTTTGTTCTTTCAAGTCATCAAAGATATTTGAATATGTGATGCTGCATAAATACGTAGTGGTATAGTCTCTTTCCATGTAGTTTTAATTTAATGTCATTAATTTTGCATAAGTCTGCTTCTATGGCATTGCTTACATTGTATACTTATGTTATCTTGTAGCTTTCATTTTGAATATAGGTGGACTCAGATCATTAACATTTAAGCTTATTTTTTAATATTGTTTGAAAATATTTTCTCTATATGGCTATTCTTTTACAACCTAGGGAGATAATGTACTTCTGTCTTCACCTTTATAGGAGAGCATTTTGAGTTGCTATCATTTAAATGTTCATTTTCCCTCCTCTCTCAAGGGCTTAGTATTTTAAAGAAACACTTCAGCTTTTGCACTGAAATAAATTCCTTCATGGTTATTCCTGTGCAGGAGTTCTTGATGCTTTTGCTTGATACTCTGAAGAGACATCTAATGTATTCTCATGAGTCCTTTTACTGTTTATAAAAGTGATACTGTCAGGCAAGAGTGTTTTAGTTTTCAGTTTATGCAAATAACTCAGTACATAAGTTAGAAGTTCCTTCCCTGATGGCTACTTACTATCCATAATGTCTTGCAAAGGACTAGGTACTTGCAGCTGTATTTTCAAAGTCTAGAACTATTAAAGAACAATAGTTTTACTGGTGAGTAAAGCCATGGATGGCTAATGCTCAGAAAGTGAAAACTATTTGGAAATCGGTTGAGAAAGAAAAGAAAAAACTGTTCAGATGAGCAGGGTGTAATTTCATATCTAAGTGAATCCATTGATAAAGTGGGGGCTTAAGAAAAGGCGGGAAAGAAGAATTACTCTAATATTTAGGAGATTGCTAGTGAGTATGTTCTGTCTTTTCTACAGCAGTATCCAGGAAATATTTCTGAAAACACTGGGGAAAAGTTACCATAGATTATAGCTTATTTGCTAAAGCCAGCATCAATACCCAGGAAATTATCTGTTAGCAAGCTATTGTGAGAAGTATTTTCTGAACGAGGGCAACAGAAAGAACCACCCAGTAATTTCTGCACTGTTAATTCAATGTTCATAACAAAAAAAGGAATCTTTACTAGGAGGTAGTACTTCATTCATCTGAGCGAGACGGTGAATTCAATAAGAGTCTGGCTGCAGAATTGCATAAAATAACTCAAATCTGAATTAACTATTACTAATCACTTTAAATATCTAGAGACCTCAGTGTCTGGAATTACTGGAGAATTTGGCAAGTCTCTTCTAAAATCTGCACATAAAATCTGTCTCAGATGGGAAGAATTGGAGAGATTTCTAAAGTGCTTGGAAAGGTTAAACAAAAGGGTATGTAAGTGGTTTTATTCTGTCATGTCTACCTCAACAATTGATTCTCCTGTGAAATTATTTGTCCCCTGAAGTCCTTTGGCCTTGTTGACCTTCAAGTAGTGAAATATTTTCTTCACTGGCTTCTCATGGTTGTGGTTTGAATATTAATAATACATGTAAGTCAGGCAGTTTCACTTGCTCTCTTAAGCGAATGCTACATTCTTCAGCTGTTCCTCAGTTGGGTAAGGATCCTGTACTCCAAGGTCCTGCTGCTTCACAGTAGTAGTTAAAGTGACATAAAATCACTGACAAAGGACTTGGCTGAGAGGTTTGGATGCTTTTGAGGAGACTAATGATTCTGTAACTTCCATAACTTAGGCTTGGGAATATTTGAGTAATTTTGCTCTGACTCTCAGTATTATTTTCTTTTTACAAAATGCAATACAGTAACACAGTTTTTTAAGAAAAAGGCCTTTTCATATAGCACATAGTGGTGATATCAGTAATACATCATATATAGATGTCACTAGCTACACTGAGTGAAACAGAGCTTGGATTTGTGGATGTGACCTGATAAATTTATGTCAGAAGTGATGGGGGTTGCTGAGAAATTTCAGAGAGATTGGGAAGGTGTTTTCCTGCTTGGTTTCCACTGGAATTTCTTAGGTATCAATATGTTCCCATGGACTTCAGAAAACCACTTTTTAATGATGCAACAATATTAATTTGAACAATGTCTATCTAGCTTGATTGATTTTTAAGTTGGCAGCTTATCTGCAACATTCTTGTATTGATTTTTATCCTCCTTTTCACTGCCTCTTCTGGCGTTATCAGTGTCATGGTAGCATTTTTCCTTTTGCTGTGTGTATACAGCTCCCACCTGGTTAGCTAAACTGGTGACAAGGTGTAAGTACTATAGCTAAATGTGTGCCAAAGAATGCTGTTTTGTTACTGTGATCTTCCTACCACCTGTGCTCTTTGTTCATGTATGTTTTATCTTATATTAGCCTTGCCTTTCACATTTATGTTTTTTTTTTTTAATTTATAGCTGTGAATTTATTTACATTTGTTGGTACACACTGGGCCTTTAGCCTGTCTTGAAGAATAGTAGTTTTGAGTGTTTCAGGAAAAGATTGCTGTGTTAAAATAATGTATTGATATAATAATTCTTCGTACATACATAAAGGTATATAAATTCTGGGACTGTTTTCATTTTATCCCCTATCCATTGTAGTTTGAGAGTGAATATAGAAAAATGGAAGGTTTCTGATGAAGGAAAAATGTTTTTCAGAAAAATATTCTGGAAAATATCAGTTAAGTTTCTTGAAGAATACAGAGGTTTAGACTAAAACAACAACAGCAAAACCCTCTCCTGTTGGAAAAAATGTTTTTGTTTTTTTAATGTGATGATTTGTGCTAGTAAATTACGTAAAGGGGTGAAGGGGAGCAGACAGACGGATGGATGGATTTAAACAGGAACGATGTTGAAAGAGAGGATATGAATGTCACAGTAAGGAAGAATTACCTTCAGAAAGGTGATGGGAACAGCTCTCGTTTTTGTCCAATAGCCCACTCTAGGTCTGGACATAAGTGATATAGGTTCAAATAACTCATTTGTGTTCAAATTTATATCTCTCTCCTTAAAACTCATTGCAGAGTATTGAGGAGCGCAGTGATTACATTTCCAGGGACTTAAGAGTATAAATGGCCCCATATCAGAGGCATTTCCTGAGGGCTGGGAGACTCCAAATGCACTCTCTACCTGACTTTGAGTAAGGGCAGCAACCTCTGTGTCCCAGTTTACTGGGAAATAGGAAGGAAATATATTCCTTCTTCCCCATAATTTCCAGGCTCTAGTTTTGAATTTATTTTGCTGAGGAAAAATGAGGAAGGCAAAAATGAGGAAGAGATTACATTCTTTGAGGTGATGATTCAAAGCAGGTGCTGTGTAATAGGAACAGGAATGAATGGAAGGCTTGTAGAAAAGCTTTACTACAAGAACTTGCTGTTTACAGCCATTCAGCCCCAGGCCTAGCTCTTACTTTTCCAGGGGTTGAGCTAATGGTGACTCTGTGAAATGCTGCATGTGAAGCAGCTTCAGTTTCAATAAATGTATTTAAAACTCTATTAGGCATATATTATTTTTTTATCTCCTGGTAGAAGCATGTAGGAAAATGAAGACAGATGGACTATACTCGGCTTTATTCTATCTGTAGACTGCAGTAGGTCATCCAGAGTGCAGAGGAAAAGTGTCCAAGCAAACTTGCACTCAGAAAGATGAACATCGACTGACAAAATCATTGCATGGATTTGTAAATGTGAACATTGTGCTGCTGAATGATGTTTCTTTCTTTCTCTCTTTCTCATTTTCACTCAGACCTTAAAGCTTCTGCTCATTTACTTTTATTTGTATGTTGACTTTTGAATTTTGAAGGATTTTCTTGAAAAAATGCTGCCTGAGGAGGAAATCAGATAACTAGCAGACCATTTGAGAAGCAGCGGTGGGAGGGAGGATAAGTCTTTGCTTTGTAGCTCCCTTATAAATGGCAGTGTAGTTTACTTCAAGAACAAAAATACAGAGGAATATCTGGACTTGCAAGCATGCATGAAATGACAAGGAGGAGGAGAGCTGTACTACATTTTTGCCACCAATCCACTGCAATTGATGGAAGAAAAGGAGATCAGGGCCAGTGATTTAAAAATCAGTGGCCAGACATCTGGTATGAGATACAGTCTTCTCTTCGTTCCTCAATACTCCTACTAATACTTTTTTTTCCTGATCAGTAGACCTTAAGTATCAACTGCTTTGTATTTTAAGCAAACTGACAAAAAGTCTTGCTAATCACAAATCTGTTGGAGAATAGCCTGTTCACTAGATTTGTTGAAACAGAGGTATTGGTTAGTAAGTCTATCTCAATTTCTTTTTCATTTGCTTGCTAAGTCAAAAGAAAAATGTTGTTCCTTGCAGCAAGTGTTCTGCTTCCAGCTTTCATGGTAAAGGCTATGCTAGCTCTTGATTCCCCAACCATCATCAGTAAAAATGGAAATAAATCTTACATGCCTGTATTATTTCAGTCTGAGTGCAGTTCTCCTGCCCCAGTTTGACATGAAGACTGCAAGACACTGAATGAAAGATAAAACATTAATGTTTCATTAAGGTATAGGGGGCAAAAATATGATTTAACATCACTGTAATTGTGTACTCTAGCTGCACATACACTGCAACAATTTGGTGGGTTTCCACAAAAATATTAGAAGAGCTAGATCCAAGTTTTTTTAACTTGGAACTAGTTATTTTTTACAGTTAGAAGGGGTACAACTACTGATATGACCTTCTACCTATTCTAGTCTTAACTGGTAGTTGTTTGATCCAGACACTTTGGAATGCAGTATAGAAAAGATTTCTCACCTTTGTTTCATCCATCAACCTTTCTGAATTTATTTGAGAACTTCATTTATACCTGTACTTTGGAGATGCTTATCTTAAAAAGCTTGTCACTGCCTAAAAGTTTCTCAGAATCTGTTTGGGCTACTATCAGTGTTGTTCCTTTTTCTGATGGTTGATAGCAATATATTGGAAAAATTAATGTTGAAGGTGAAGACAAGAGCTGCTCTAAGATGCTGATTTTATACATACAGAGAATTTCTGTTAAGAATAATGATATCCTTTTATGTTCCAGACTTGTGTGTGGCAGTTTTGGAGGGATTTTGTTTTTTTAATTAAAAAATAATTATCTATACGAACGAGTGGTCTGGCTAACAGAAGTGGTTGTCAATGTTAGGGAAAGTGTTCCAAATTTTGAAGAGGCAGTGTACTTTATTTTGGAAGGTTAAAGTCATTAACTGTAAGTCTTTTTCAAATGATCCCATTTGAAGAACTGCCAAAACGTAAAGAAGCATATGTTCATATGAATGAGGAAAGTAGAAGATAAAAGTTCATGATGTACATGCTCTGCAGGATTTAAAATAAGATATGGGGTTATATTAGAGCATGGAGCTTAACGTGAAATACGCCTTAAGGCAGATACGGACATTAACAGAAGTCATATGATTTTCCTCACCTGCACAAATCCCTTTACATGCATTGACGTTGGTCTTCATTGTTGGTTTTTAGCATACTTAATGATAGGAAAATGGTGTGCAAATGACACCCCTACCTATCTAGATTTTTTGTGGAAAGGATGAAAGCAACTCCATCTGTTCTGCTTTTTGGACCTATTTTGCATTTAAGGAAGATGTTAATGTGGGGAAGCTGGGCTAGAAGTGTATTCATGGGTGGGGAGTGATTGTGAAAGTGATTAAATATTAAGGATAGTTCATTAAAATGAATCTCCAAATATTTTAATGGGTTACAATCTGAAAACAAACATTTCATGGAGATACTAAGGATATTCTATTGTCAGAGTTAACTCTGGTCAGGGCTTTTTTTATCCTACTGCTTCCACTCTGGTTTAAATTTCCTGCCCATTCCTCCATTCTTGGATTCTCAAAAACAATCATCCCAACACCGTTTCTTCTAATACTTCTTACTCCTGTTATGCCTACTCCGCAGACTGCAGTGCAATACACTGATCCCAGCTGGGCAGCTTAGTATGAGCTCAATATCTAACTGCAGTTGTGTGGAGGTCTGTCAGCTAATTCACTCAGTGAGTCCATTTTTGTGCTGCATTGTATAGCGTAGAAATTCAAACATTATTAAAATTTTTAAGCTCCTGAGTCTTTCTGGAGAAGCACGATAAACTGGCTATTCTTCAGGCCAGACAACAACTTTAACATATCCATTATTAGCCCAAGCACAGATAATGGTTAAGGTGTCTGTTGTTGTCTTACATCTGGTTGGAAGTATTGAGCTCCCTCTCTGTCTTTGAGTTCACTAGTGGTTTTGCAGAAGAGAGCGGGAGATGTGAAAGGCTGTTAAGGAAAATAGTGAATGACTGCATTGCAAGCCAACCCCAGAAGTTACCATTTTCTCATGTAGCTTCTAAAATAATAATAAGAGACAATGCAAGAATCAGTGGATAGAACTGGTGTGCATTCCCATTCTTGCATGTTTTTCCCCTTGCTAATAGTATGTATTTAGATTCTCCAGTTGCTTGTATCTTCATCATGTGAAGACAGAAGATAATGTTCCTTAAAATAGATTTATTCAGAGGTCATGTAGTAGTATGCAGGACTGCATGGCAAAGTAACACACATGATGAAGTGGTTTAAAGACTCATTTATGGACCTAAAATAACACATTAATACATCGTCATGCAAATCAAACTGGACCTTACTTTTTTCTTCTTCTTCTTTTTTTTTTTTCTTTTTTTGTCCAAAGAGATATATATCTATATATCTGAGTAACAGTAAAAGGTGGTATTTCCTGAGCTCAGGTTGTATTTCATCCTGGTGTGGTCTCTTTGTGAGAGAGATTCATGTGCCCTGAATGTCTTTGTTAAGAGTTGGATGGCGGCTGTAGCTTAGCTTTTTCCTGTATTTTTGAGCTCCAGTCTACTCATGGGCAATCATTTTCTGGGATTAGAGTCTCCAGTACATGAAAATAAATGACATACACGGTGCAGTGCCTCAGCCAACCCACATCTCTGTTTCTGTTGAGATGCAGAATATTTATGCAAAGTGCTGAAAATCTGTATCCAGCGATATGTGGTAATTTGTATCAGTGATCTGTTTGATGCAAAGATGAATCATTTGCTGCACAGCCTGTCCAGGCAAACAAAAATCAGTGACATTTCATTTCTAATGGAAATTAAGGAGAATATAATTCAGCTGTCAATTTTTAAGCACCTGTTAAGTATCCCACAAATAGTGAGTGGACCTGTGCTTCACAAATATCAGTTCATACCAAATAAATATAAGACGTGATGACTGGCGTAAATACTTTGCTTTTGTTTTTCTGTCCAGTGAATGAGACCTTGCCCGTATGCCCATTACTTCATCACTGGGCATCAACATTACTGACACATCCTTGTTGTCTTGCTGCCAAATATTGATTTTTACCTAAGTAGAAGAGTAACCCAATAATAAAAAGGTAAATGCAGTTAAGTATCTTGCTGTATGTATATATCTGCTTTTCTCAACACTAAGATTGACAAGTGGCACGAATATAATTTTAAAAATCCATCCTTACATAGATGGCAATTTGGAAGTGTCAAACAAAATTAAAAGTATGGTCTTATTTCAGAGAAGGCTATAATTTACTTTCTATGTGTAAATACTGAAATATCTGAAATATTTACTGTCATTTTTAATTATTTCTGTCTTCAGTCACTTGAATTTGCTCTGTCACCTCTATATATTTAATTTCTAATTTTTTTTCTTAGCTAATTTGATAATCAGAATTTTAAATGGGTTAAATGTACCTTGTGCATTAGTCTTTTAATATAGGACAACTGTGGGTTTTCTCCTTCTTGGAAATGAGGTCGTGAGAGTTGCAAACGGGAGTGTTCTGGAGTCTGGCGTTTTCACATCCTATGTATACTGTGATGAGACAAAGGCATCCAGCTACCAATATTTGTCACACAGATGAGCTGACTCATGCAGTGAACATTCAGGGGAGAAAAATAATTGAATTCAGCTGCTAATTTTGTCTGAATACTCCAATTCTGGGAAAAGTCCAGGAATATTTCCTAAACTAGCTTCCCTATATACAGACCTGCAGTTTAGATTTCTCTTTTCAAGTCTTCCAGCTCATTCAGATCTGGTAGTTTAGCACATTTTTGTGGAAACTCTCTGAAGGTGTGAGTTTTCCAATACACAGATCTACACCTATTCTGCGCTCCTAAAAGTATGGTCAATAAAGGTATATATTTTTACCTAATCTTCCTGTAGCTGTACTTTAAAAACAAAAGAATATATACATTTATGTGAAAAAATAGTTCAAACATGAGAAATCTTTTCATGCTTGCATTTCTGCTTCCAAGCATTTGGGTTTGTGTTATGATCTGTTGGGCAGGCAATATCTTCCACTTAAAAGTGCACCACTGATGTTAGTGCAACACTGGAGTTAGTACACTACTTTTGCCTGCCCAGTCTTCCCAAATTTCTTATCTATTTGACCTAGTCTGACATCTGAGTCTTTTTCACTCTTCAAACATAAAAATTTGGACCATATTATCCAGCGCACTTCACAATACTTTTGAATGTCACTCTATTTCTACCCTCATTGTTCTTGGCCACTAAATGATAGATTTGGCATTTGTATATACCTAGGAAGTTTACAATATGGTCTCAGTTCTTTTCTACATGGAATCTAATTGATATTATTTATAGCTTGGTTTTGTATTACCAGTCTTTGTCTCTTGTAACGTTGATAAAAGTTCAGGTTATAAGGGGGAATACAAGAGGAAAACAGCAAAGTGTCAAGGAATCACCCTAGAGGAAGGTGAATACGAGACAGTTATGACTGGCTTGTACTGGCTGATTACGTTGTGCTTTCGAAAAGACTTCACTTGCGTTGATGCTGTGGTGCATTATCCTTTACGCTGGCTTCTGTTTTGACTTTCTGTACGAAGTCTTTACTCTTGCTGTTGGTAGTGGTGCTGGTTTTCAAGATGCAGACACCTGTCCTCTGGGAATGGGCTTAGACTGTGGGCTACTAAACAGCTGTCAGTTGAGAATTATTTCAGTCAGCAAATCTCCTTTTCTACAGAAAGATCTTTTAAAAAAAAAAAAGTCTGGGTCCTCGAAATTCAATTTCGGATACAGTAAGACTGCCCCATAAATACCAATCATGTGTAATCTTGTTTTAGTTACAGATATTTCCACAACTGAGAAGCATTTGTAGCAAGAAAAATGCCTTTTAACCAAACTAATTGAATTGAGGTAGTGTGGTATTGTGAATTGCTGGAAAACAGAGAAAACCCATCAATTTACGGCTGGCAAAATGTTTCAGGAACTTTATTGTCTGGCCTTTTACTAATTTAAAAAATATTTACTCACATCAATCCGTCAGAAGGTTTTTCAAGCAAAGATATCCAAACCAAAGATGGGTTTGTAGAGTCTCAATTGAGTTTGATTCTTTAAAAGATGATTCATGTCCTGGCCCCAATTTATCTGAGTCCCTTAAATGAGACTGAGGGATAAATTTATGAACCTGCTTTTCTCTTGTCTGTTTTTTCAACGGCACTTTTTACAGACAGGAAAAAAGAAAAAGCAGAATTGAAGCTTACAGAATAATTCAGGATTTTAAATCATCTTTTGGCATGACTTACAATAGGTGCTTTTCTGCCCACCACCTCCTGTAAATTACTGAGCTGTCAACCTTTCGTATTTCTGCCTGTGTAAAAATAATTGTAATTGGATGAAATGTGGGCTGCGTGAAATAGCAGCAGAATAATTCCACACTACAGAAATGCTACAGTTTTATAGTGGGAAAACTGAATATTTTATTAGCTGAATAGCATAAACACAAGTTTTCTAGGTAGATTTTTGAATGCATTGGAAGCCTCTCTAAAATGTCTAGAGACACTGACTTTCCCTCTTCTCCCACACCCCACTCCCAGATTAGATCAGCCAAGCAGAATGTTGTCTGAAGAGTATTCAGGAGAAATGTTCATTGTGAGTGATCAGCAGCCTGCTCTTGAGGAGCAAAGAACCAGAGTCCTCAAGGGGGCTGGGAGTCAGATGTGATGGTGTGATAAAATGAATTTCACAAAGAAACTTGAACTCTCTGTGTCCAGCATAGTGAAGCTGAACAGATCTACTCATGTCTCACTTTCATCAGTGCTGAACTGTCCTCCAACATAAACATTAAAACAAAACATTAGCAATAGAAATTCACAGTGAATATCAATGAAAGGGTAGGTGCTGACTTCCTTTATTTTCATCTTTCCTATTGGATGGCTGCTCTAACCAGACATTGCACCGTAAATCAAGAATTGTGTGAAAAAACCATTTGTTTAATTAAATAGCTATTGAGTCTGAAATGTGTCTGTGCTGGAGTGGGTGGCAGAAAGAGCTAGAAGGATAAAGAAATTAACTAGATGGCAAATAAAGTAGACCCCTTAATATAGAGAGGGAAAAATACAGCAATTGCTTCCTTCACTTTAATGAATAAAAATTGTTGAATATATTTCCAAGCACTGTGCTTGAATGAATTGATTATAAATAACTTACATTCTGAATTTTGCTTCCTCTATTATCAGTGAATTATCAATGAGCAGTTTGCCGATTGCTCAGCTGTTTTGTAGGCAGTTGTCAGGGGAAGCCATTTTGCCATGCACAATGACCAGGAATTGTGCTATATATCCTGAGCACCAGCTACAATCTTCTTATGTCAGATACCATAAACAGACAGGTTATGGAATGTTGCTGTTACACTGCTCATAACATCAGATCGCTTGTTGAATAATTTCTGCAAATAAGTACTGACTATATGTTAGCATCTCATTTTCGAGTGTACAGAATTCAATGTGTGAGCCATTGAGGAGTTCTGATGTCACATATATAGGTCAGGATCCCCCAAATCATGTTTCTATAGGAATAACAGAGTTGACAAACTGGAGAATCCGCTGGGCATTGAAAAGTAGAGTTTCATCTAAAAGTACATATGTCTGTCTGCAGAACAAGGAGAACAATTCTGTTACCTTGAGGGTAAAGCAAATTCATACATACCAAAGACCATACATGTAATTATTAAATTATTTAAAAATTGCTTACATGTTAACTAAAAGCAACTTTTTCATTTTTAATTCCCAGTAAAGTAATGTTACAAAGTGTGGCCCATACCTCAAATGAAAGTAATGAATGAAATTGTCCATTTTTGCATGGTTAAGAAGGAACTCATTGACATTACTGAATGTTACTAGTCTGTTTTATGTTAAGATTGTTTAGATCAAATTATTTACTTCAATTTTACTTTTTCCCCCAAGTTTTTTTAGAAACAAAACTGTAAATTTTATTCTGTTTTCTAACTGCTCTGGAGTAAAGGCAACTGATAAACCCACTAGCTTGGCTATACTGTGCTTGGCTATACTGTCCATTTTCTATGTAATTTACATTTTTTTCCCAAGTGTTTTAATATTTGCCAATTTGCCTGTTTTACTAGAGAAATTTATACATATAGTCTATTTTACATCTTAAAAGAAAAAAAGTGGTGTCATTGTCTAGCTTTGACCTATAATAACTTTTTTTACTGGGTTTAATGAGAGGAAAGGGAGGCTGCAGCTTTTAAATATAAACAGAAGTTGCCTGTTTTCATGCTGCCTGGGAGGCTTGTAGAAATCTGTATTCAGAAAGTAAATCTTTTTGGTAAGTCAGAGTCTGCCAAGAACGTTGCATGTTCAGATGGGAGTTGACTCATAATCTGGAACATGGAACTGTAACACCACAGTTATTTGGATAGGTTGAAAATGATTTTGCGTCTGGTGCTCACAGCAAATTATCAAAAGGCCTAAAATAGCATTAAGTGGTCGTCAGGCATTTTTGGGCTATTTTCAGGACTCCTCAAATTTTACCTCTGAGGATTGTGTGGATTTGCTGTCTTTTAAGATATAGTGCAACAGAAAATAGAGGGCCATTTTCCATGAGTGAGTGAGGGTTACAATGTCTGCATTACTACATCCCACTAGGCTTTGGCAATATAAGAGAGTTACCTTTACATATAATTTCTGCTGGTGAAGACTGATGTGGATGTTCTGAGTGGGTCTCAAATATGAGTTCATTCAAATTAAGTGAATAATGAAGACTTGTCCTTAGCTGATGCAATACTAGTGAACGAAGATCTTCAGAAAACATTTGGGTAGTAATACTTTTTCATATTTTCTTCCTTCTTCAGGTGATGTCTGAAACTATATGGTATAACTGACATGCAGGCAAATTGTTCTTCAGTCACAGCCTGAACAAAGTAGATGGAAGGAAATGTGATAGTCTGTCTTCTGTTAATTTTCCTTCTACACCCCCTCAAGGTTGTTTGGTGTTCAGATCATCTTAGCTTGTGGGTTTGTCTTCCGAGTGCTATTAGTTCAAATCCTTTCTTAACTTTGTTTGTTCTGGGTAATTATACAATCTTCATCATTGTATAGTGTGAAGTTCCTGTCCTGTAGTCTACACCATAAAGTTGGGAATTACCATCTTCCCATTTTATAGATAGAATTTGAAACACCAAGATGTTTAACGATTTACCCAAAGTCACACAGTGTATCTCTGTAATAGGTGGAAAAGTGTTTAGAGGCTGAAACTCCTAGAGCATACGTTAAGCAGAAGCTCTCATTCTTAATTGCTATTTTCTCTAGTTTTTCTTGACTGGTTTCTCTACTAAACTGCCAATTGGCATGCAGACAGAGTAAAAATCTGATATTTTAGGCTGAACTCAGTGATACTTTGTGTCTAGTTCTTGTCTTGGCCTTCAAAGATATAGCTGGAGCTTCAGTAAGTGGTTCTGGATGTTGGACCAATGTTGGACATTGTCAGAAATGTACCTGTGCTAAAGGGTATCCGGATATACTGAACCTCTGCTGATGGTAAATTATTGCTCAGAACATTTGTTTAGACATTGTGGTAAACAGTCAGTAGGATGAGGGACTGTCAGGTATGGAGGGGAAAAAAAAAACCCAACACCCCAAACATAGCCATGCAAAAGAAAGATAGACTCATTGCATAGATTTCTGCATTTTGAAATCTGGGCTAGTTTGGATTTAGAATTTAAAAATAACGTGTTAAAATTAATCTCTGAACAGGAAAGTGTAGGTTAAACAACTGCAGGGAAGGTTGCCTTGTGGTCTGTCTCAGTGCTGGAAGTCAGACAAGCTGAGCAAAACTTTCAAAAGTGCATGTTTTCCAAGGGCAGGTTGCTGAAAACCCCTTAGCACCAATAATTCTACAAATGCTTATCTTAAAAGCCTTGTTGTCTGTATTGTCCCACCAAGTTGTTGTTAAGATAAAAAATAGTGCTGAAGTCAAGGACTTACAGACCACAATCAGAAGAAGACAGTAAAAGAAATGGTCAAATAATTGCATTAATACCGCATGGATGTCCAAGAAATCATTTGAGGTTTCTCTGTCAGAATTACTTGTACTGGAACTAGATGTACTTTCCAGAAAATATGGCAAGAGAATTACTTTTGCTAGTCTGCTGACCATTCTGCTTTCTGGAAATGGAATGTATTTGATTCTTTTTTGGACTATTTCTGTATTTCTGTGAGGGTAAGCCTGACTCTAGCAATAAATAAGAAATGACCACATAACGCTATTTTAATCAATTAGAACAAAAGATGCAGAAAAAATGGTTTCTGGGACATACATATCCACTAGCCCACAAACATAATAGTCTGAACATTGGAAAAAAACAATATTATTTGGTGACTAAATGAAAATAATATACATTCCTTGCTATTAGTAATTTAGGCCGCCTGATTCAGTAGGTAGCATAAGATGAGGGACTGATAGTTGTTGACTTTCCATGTCAGCAAGTACAGGGCCCTCACTAATAAATGAGGAGAGAATGTCAACTATGTTGGCAGGAAATGGCCAGTCATACAGCTGACAGCCAGTCTTGGCAAGGAATATATGTAATGGTTTAGTGTTGCAAGCTGTTTGTAGTTAGCATTACCAAAGCTGCCAGCCAATTGCCTCATAAGGTCTGCTGACAGGCAGTAATCTAATCTGGACTCCCATTTGTTCTTTGTTTTTATCTGCTAAACACAACTTCATCTTTCCTGTGGATGACTTGTGTGCTATTTGACATCTGAACATTGCATTCAATCTTGTGGACACAAGAATAGCAGAGGTGTTATAATCAAAATCATGTAGAGCTGGGCCTCTGGCAACAATTTTTCATGAAGATGTGTTCAGATTTCAAAATAAACTTTCTCTAAAAGGGAAATAAATGTGGTTGCATTATTTTTCTCATAAATGTCCTGAAAGTTTCAAGCTGAAGTTTGAAAGTAGGGAATTTTTCATCATACCGAATTCTAAATAGATATCAGGGATAAACTGGAGGAGGAAACTTTGAGTCTGTAATTGTAGCTGCAGTGGAAAACAGATTCGAGGTTATTTTCTTGATCAAAGAACAGAAATGGGTCATATGAGTTGTGTTTGAACAAAGTAACTTACATAGAAAATAATCTTAAGTAAGAGTCTACAAGATATGTTCAGATTTACTGGTTTTATTTCAAGTTATTTGTTGAAAAGCTGTTGGTTTAAGATTAATCAGTGAAGAGTCAACAGGTTCCTATGCCTTTGTTTTACTTGAAAATAATTATTTCTGGTAAAGAAGTAGTATTAATCTACTATGTCTTTGTTCATATAAAGTGAGGGGGGTCTAGTGGGAAGGGTGCTAAATTGGCTTTATTTCTTTACTCCTCCAGAAGCTTCCTGTGTGTAATGGCATACTTGGTTAGGACTAGCTCAAGAAAAGTATTGTGCATTCTAAAAACTTTTAGCTGCCTGTGCCTACCAATTCAGTTCTCAAAGCAGCTAGTCGGGTAGAGCCAAACCTTGCAACTGCCAGTTTTTTCAGATGCTAATTTCCCCTGCCACAGCACTTCTGGCCCTGCCCATGTGCCCAGAGGTGACTTGCTCCTGTCAGTACGTAGCAGCTTGGCATTTATGCCAATGTCCCGCTGGCATCCCAGACCAGTCATTGTATAACTATTCCATGCAAAATGACATGGGCTTAACTGGTTTCTTGTGCTTTTCTGACTCCAAATTGTCTTTATCTTGGTGGGGAAGATGTTTTCCCAGGAGGTGGGAGATGCAGGGTCATTTTTTTCACGTGGTGAAGGCAAGTGACTTTGGGTTTTTTCCAATGGCTCCACTTCCCTTCAGCATGGTGTTACGAGATCCACACCAAAGTGCTGTTTGGATACCTTGCTTGGGGTTGTGCCTTCCTTCCACCCTGAGGTCCCCTGAGAGTAAGAACTCCATGTTTCACCTGCAGAGTCTTATCCTCCTAGTCTTTCTGTCTTTCTTTCATAACAACACAAAATCAAGGGATAGAAATGCTCTGTCTTAACTGAGGTGTTGTGAAAACAGAGATTGTGAAAAATTCAAGTCTATAACAGCAGACACCTGTCTGTCAAAATGTAACTTTGTTCTCATTTGTCTACAATTCTCAAGGCTGCCAGGACATGTTTTCTTTTCTTGCATGAGCACAGCTGATAAAGGTGTTCAAGCTTGGGAAGTGTTTTTCCCCTAGTGTCAGGGAGCTGCTAAGAAATCTGAATCTGTTATGCAGAACCAGCAATTTTTAAAGCACTACTGGTAACACAGCTTATGACAGGGTTCTTTTTCTTGACCTGGAAATATCAAGAATCAGTTGGGTAAAGCCTCTGGGCATCGAGGAAAAAAATCTTGGTACTTATTCTGACAGCACAAATCCTCAGGGAACATAAATATATTTGCCAAACGCCCCTTAATATATAAAGAAAAAATGATGTTCCAAAGTTCAACTTTGAAAAAAAATCTTATGAACAATTTATATATAAACACCAGAACCTAAATGATTTCATAAAATAATTTTAACAAGTAAAACAAAGAATGAAACTACCCATAACCAGTGTGACTCCTTATCTTTTGCCAAGCTATTACTATTGACTAACTTAGTAGGAAAATATGCAAAAATTTTAATGCAAATTACAAACTGATATCCACATTTTTTCCTTTAATTATTACATTGACATTTAAAGATCTAAGCAGCCATTCACAACAAAGAGCTGAGGAAGAAAATGCAGTGAGAGCTAGATAAAAGTAAAGTTTTTTTCACTCTCTGATGGGAAAAGAAGTGTAAGTAAGTGGTATTTGATGCTTGGGAGAAGGGAGAGAATATGAAGCTGACTAAATGTATTCTATTCTCATTGTATTGTGAAATACGGATTAGGACAGTCTCATCCATGAGAAGAATGTACTTGTTACACAAACTCCTGAGGTAGTCTCCTCTTCTGCAATCTTCTTGCAGTACTGGCAGAATAATCAGATAGGCAGTTGACACAATACTATTTGATCTATTTGTTTTATTTCCTTTTTTTGCTACAGCTTTTCTGTTTTCATTCCTAATGCAGGTGGTTGATCCTTCTTGAAAGGACGAGACACATCTCCCCTCTTCAAGGGAGCATCTGCAACTTCTGCTGCTTCTGTTGCACCTGCTGAAGTCTTCCCTTGCATTGTCTTCTTATTCTACAAGATCTTGAGGAAGCCAGGCATTGATGAGGAGGTTTGCTTGAAACAGCCAGAGCTCCACTTTTTAGTGGCTTCTTAAAATAAATAAATTAAACTTTCCTTTGTCTAATCCAAAACATATGTTTCCCTGTAGGAATTGTTTCTTTTCAGAATTTATCCCTCTTTTCTTAGCTCAAAGGGAAAAGCAAATGTCACCCAAGCCCAAAAGTACTTGCTCACATTACAGATCTATTGTGGAAAGTACATCAGAACTTCTCAATAATAAAATGCCAGAAATGGAGGCACTAAGATGAAATATGGATAAGTGAGTGTGTTTTTGTCCCCCTGTGCCTGTAGTTTTTTTCCAATCAATAAAAATGTCAACAACAACAAAAAAATGTGTTTGATTGGAGAAATGTGTTCTTTTTAAACTCTTAAAGAAGCAATAGTGCATTGTAAGATTCTGTCAGTTTTGCTGGCTAAAGAGGAATTCCAAGTCAACACAGCTGTTCTGGCTTAATATTTGTAATCATTAACGTTTTTGAGAAATGCCAGTATTTTGTCTTGAACTTGATGTGTTCATGCATGATAACCAGAATGAGAATTATACATGGAAAACAGGAGGGAGTGAGAAGGGACAGGGAGGGAACAGAGAAAAGTCTACCAAATGGAACTGTATTTTCTTTACTGATTAGTGGTCTGCTTTTCGTCTACTTAAATTATCCTCATGTCATTTGAGGTTATAGAGTATGATCTACCACAGCTATGAAACTGAGATGATGTAAAACCCCAATGGGAAAGGCACTTTTGGTATGAAAGTTTTCCAACAAATTGACTTGGAAAAGTAACTGAACCACATTGTTCTTCCCATGCTTTATGCTTGGAGGAAAAAATCAGACCCAAAATCAGTCAAAGTGTAATAGTTCATGAAAATGAATGATAAATTTCAAGGGAAAAATCTTCTATTTGCCATTACATGAAAACCAGAACGGGTTGGATCTAAAAAGCATTGAGTAGTTCTTCCAAGTAGTGCAGGCTAGTTGACAGTGCTTATCTTTGGACCTTGACTGCAGTAAAGCATTATCTGTGATTTTTGGCAAGATTTTTATACTTTAATTTTTTTTATTATGATGCAATCATTCTCCAAAATACCAGTACAAACCTAGTTTCCTACAGAAGACAATAGGACAAGAGTAGTTACTTAAATTAGGAATGTGTTAAACCTAATTAATCTCTCTTTGTTGACTACTTTAGGGAAAGTGGAATTAACGCCAGGGGCCACAGACCATAACGGATCAGCCTAGACCTCTGAATTATTCTTTGCATAGTATTAATGTCACTCATTAGTTCTAATTTCCATACAATGACGCTACTAACAACATTTACATACTTGTATTAAAATTCATCTCTGCAGAGATCGATTTGGATTTTATTTTTAAAGTGATCAAAATACACTTATGTCTCGCCTTAAAAGTGAAAAATTGAATGCTTACAGGTTTTAGGCTTCTCAATTTCACTTGAAAATGGCTAATCATTTAAAAGAAGAAAAAAAAGGGGGAGAGAAGTTTTCAAAACAATTCAAACCATAAAGCACATTGTGATAGACTATGATGAATTTCAGAAAGCGATACAAACCATTCCCTGCTCATTGTGTGATTTTGACCTTCTATTTATCTATCATGTTGTCCAACATTTGCTTCTAGCTTCCCCATTGAGAGACAACTTGGAGCTCCAAGTTCTGTTTTAAGTCTTGATCTCCTTCTTACATTGAGTATTGAACTATATTATCTATAAATGAAGAATGAGTTGAGAGGCTCGGGGGGAGGTTTCAGTTTTTCAAACTGAATTTGAAATCAAACTGAATTCAGCTAGAAGATTTTGGCACAGTTCCATCACAACAGGGAGTATGAATTCAGAGCTGACTCAAAATACTGTGTTTTGGTGATGACATGATACTGTTGAAGTAAAAGCCATCGATATGCTCTTCTTAAAAACAACCAAAAAACCCACCACCAACAACGAAACTTACAGTATTGCTGAATCTGGCCCATTTGCTCAAGACGTTTAGCTGAAATACAAGGTCTAACTTACCCAGGTTGTTAGAAGTTAATCTGCTGGGCTGAATCTGATATGGCAGAGTACCTTTTCCTTAGAGAAAGCAACAGACTGTCTCTTCCAAAACCATGTTCTGCTCTTATGGCTGAATGAAACCTTCTGCTTTAACTTGGTCAGCCCTGAACTGGTCAGGTGGTTGTACTAGATGATTGTTGTAGGTCCCTTCCAACTGAAATAGTCTATTTGATTCGACTTGATTTGATTTGATTTGATTCTAAAGGTGTTTGAGTGGTGTAAGGAAGTAAGCTTTAGAGAGCATAGATAGTTCCCAACTATGAATGGGAAGCAATAACATTTTAACATGTTATAAACTGGTACAAATACAAAAAACTGATCAGTATGCATCATTCCTTCCATGCTTTTTTCCTGACTTAGGTGCTTTAATTCAGCCATCTTTGTGACATGCTCACTTCTGTCAGCATTTACATTTATTAGGTTTATGTTGTCTTAATGCCAACCTAGTGCAGATGAATATACTGGAGATATTAATAAAAACATAATACTCAGTGCAAAGAACATGTAAAATATTCATGGTGGTCTGTAATTAGAGCTGAAGATATCCAAAGGAGAAGGCAGCAGTTTGATATCTTCCACTAGGAGTGTGTTTCCTTTACACAGCAATAAATTTATTTATTATATTCATTAGATTAGTGGCTCTACAGCTGCCATAGGATAAATGAACATTCACCCATGACTTTTTTCCTCTTACTGGGAGGAAAATTGAGAGAATGTTAATTGTTGATAAGGTAATTTAGACTGGAACTGCATTGTACAGCATTGATATCTATTTACTGACATTTTACATGTTTCTAATAAGAGGTTAACTTTGCTGTTATTTTCCTCAGTCTATCACATAAGGTAAGCATGCAGTAAATGTTACATCTGTTTCCATCATTAGCCAGGAGTTTTGTTCTTTTATGAGTTGATGTTTTGCATGGGAAAGAGTGAGCAATTGCAAAATAAAAGGATTTTTCCTTAGTTTGCAAATGTCTGAAGGCAGTTCTGATTAGTTGTGGATTCTTTTGAACCTCCATTATTTGAAACAGCTCAGACCGTTAATTCAACCATTTGTCAGACTTGATGGAACATCAAACAATTAAATGAAAATACATGAAAAACACATGTTTAAAAAAGCATCCACATGTGCAAAAACATCCTTTAATGGTGCTCATCATCTCTTCTGTAAAACCAAATGAAACATGTAAGTTTTATATATTTCCAGTACAATATCATATTCAAATCTGTGGTAACAAATTGATAAACAACTAAAAATTTAATAAGCAGTATATTGGACATTTAAAAATCCAGGTTTTATTGACTTCAGTTGTCTACTTCCTCTTTTTCCCCCATCTGAACTTTGAAAAGGACACTTTTGACCTTTTATTTGTGCCCATTCAACACTTTTGTGTAAATTAGTTGCATATGTACATTTCTGCATGCTTTCTGTGTGTAGATGATGGGATGTAAATGTTGGAGAGTTCTTTTGTGTTTTCATGAGGATGGGATTTTAGAAATGCAGCGTTGGTGCAGGAAATGCACTTGACTGCAAGATGCTTGATTTGTTTATATGTAACTTGAACATAATGCTTTTAAAATCTGGCATTGATTCTGTATGGAAAAAGTGTGCAAAATATATTGATAACTCGTTCCTCCCAAATTATTTTGGAGGGGCTTGCTTATTTGTATTATTCAGTCTTCCGTAAAGTGGATCTTTTATTGTGCAGATAGGTGATCAGGTAAGGGGGAATCTTTGTATCATTTGCAAAGGTAGAAACTGCATTCTGAAAATTCCTTGCCTTGTTCCTTTTCTTTTCCCACTAAAGCTCATTAAAAATATCGCAGGTTTTATCATCTAACTGAAATTTACAACTATATCTGCGATTTGGACTCCTTTCTCAGGGTTGTGGAAGTGCTGCAGTCATTGTGTTGTGGTGGTGTTCTCTCTCCCTGCACTTCACCTCCCCAGTGTTTGGAAAGCAGAGAATGCAAAGAACTGTAAGGGTTACTGTGATTTTGAAAATTTCAAACTTTATTGAAGTTCCTATAGAAATACATTATATCATTATTAGATTGTTTGCTATTATAAGATTGTTTTCCACCTTAGTCCACTCAAAATAAGGCACATGAAAAGAATGTTTTAACCACCAAGTCATGTGGTCAGGTATTAGGAAACGTTAACCTGAGGGTCATGTAAATATATATTCTTATGCTTGTTCAACCTTTTTGTGCTTTATAGTAAAATTCTTTCACATTCTTCTTAACCAGTGTTGTTTCCTAGCACTGAAACATTTCAAGAGTAGCTGTTAAAGTCTGACAAAATATGCAAGTGAAAACAAAACGTGTTAATAGAGATCGGAGAATAGAGAAGCCAAGTAATGTTCTTTGAATTAAATTCATTCGTAGATGTAAAAGGCGTCATCGATGCACACTACAGGTCTTTGCATGTTTAAATCAATGCCAGTTAGCGTGCTGTATGTTCACTGATGACAATGGAAAGTTATTGTTTTCTGGACGTGTCAGATTTATGTGGATATGATTGCCAGAGAGCAGGAGAATTCTTGTGAACTTGTGACAAAAGAAATAGGCATTTCAGACTGAAACTGGATGTCTGTTGTGTGTTAAAAAGAATGTAAAATATTAATGTATATACAAAACTTCAGAACTCAGAAAGAAAATAACAGTTGAAGAAACAGCTACAACATTTTACAACAATTTATTACTTTGTTTGATCATGCATAATTTTAACCAGGATTATTTTGTTTGCCAAGTCCAAACTATATTTAGCATTAAAGGAGGAAACAATTTGATTTGCAGTATGTTTTGTGTCTTACATGAAACTGGAGATTTAGTCAGGGTTTAAAGTTGAATTTACTGCTTTTTTTGAGAGGAACTAGATGCATTTTGGCATTAGGAAAAAAAAGAGAAATTTTTAAAAAGATCAAACCAGCTTCTTTATTTTTTTTTTAAAAGATTAAACAAAGACCTTTTACTTCTTTTGCAGCTGCTAATTCATCACACCTTATCTTTGCACACAAGCTTTGGCCATAAAAACAGTCATTTCCTTTATCCATCATGTCATATTTTAGGACAGGCTAAAAATAACACAATGCAAGGCAGGATATTGCCACAGTGAAAACATCTTGCATTTCCAACATTTGGAATATATTAACCTTGCAGTCTCCTTTCCTTGCAAAGGTGTCATGTTGGTTTCCCGAACCTCAGAGCTGTGTTAGAAGAACTGCACCCAAGCTTGGTTACCAGAATAATATAAATACTACTTCATGCTCTTGGAATTTCTTATTGCAATTGCTGTAACTTCATATGTCTTCTGTTTTTTTTCACAGTACTGAGTACTGATTGGCTTTTTTCTAGAAAAGTGTTCCACTCTGAACTCTTTGTTGTTATGCTATATACATAAAACTGGCTTTAATTATTTAAAAAAAATAAATATGCATGACAGTGGAAACTTTTCAACAGCAATATGTAAATATCCTGAGATTAAGTGTATTATTATAAAACAACCTTGGAGCAAAAATGTTTTGTAGAAAGAAAGAAAAATTGCAGAGAAAGAAGACCTCTTATTTCTTAGCTGCATTCTGAAACTCATACCGAGGCAGCGCTGGTTAGGAGAGTTTGTATCAGTTAGAGGTGGAGACCATGTTCTTATGCACTTGGTCTTTATCTCAGCTTTGCATTTTGCTGACAGTCACCTCACAGAACTCACTTACTGACTGCTATCTGTTAGCTGTCTGCTGCACACATATGAAAGGCAACCAGGGCTTTCTTGCAGCTTAGTTAGACTGAATGGAGCTTTGTCCTTTTTATGATTTCATCCCCGAATCTCAAAGGATATTAAGGGTCCTCTGTGTGTCCACTTAGAAAAGAATTTTCAGGTGTGTTAACTTTGCACAATGATGTAGGTGAAAAATACTTAGGTGAGTTTGAATACTTTGTTCCAGTGCATCACTAATGTGGGGTAAATTTATGTCTTCTCTGTGAAATCTCTTTGCAAGTAGGTTTGGCATGATACTCTACATCATGCATCTAGGAGGAGGTGCTGAGGACCCCAAAAGCTGATCTACCAATGTCTTTAACTCATGACCTCTGAACAAAAAGATACAACTTGAGAAATACAGAAGTAAACCATAGTAGTGAAGAACTGCAGAGCCAACAGAGTTTGTCTAATACTTTAGCAATAGTTAAGTGCTGTAGGAATTTGTTCAGCAGAAATCTTGAACAGAAATAGACAATGTTGTTAGAAATATTCTATAGGATACCACTCTAGGAAACTACTTTAAAAATTAAGATCTGTGCAAAGTAAATCTTTTGTCTCCATTTTGCTTGCTAATGTGTAAATTGCTGTAGAAGTAGCCCTTTCCATAGAAAGACATTTAGTAAACAATGTTGTAATCTACTTTTCTTTCCTGCTTGAATGTCTGGAGGCGAGACTAGAGCTTGATTATGATCTAGAAGATAAACTAAGCACTCATTGCTTAATTTTGGGGCATATATCCTTTTATTGAAGACTTGATTTATCAGCTTTGGGTTCTTGTTGTTCTATTGGTAATGGGTTCTTTTGTGGGGAACTAGAAAGAGAGAAGAAATCCCATCCTCTAAACCTCTATAAAGCGTATACTCTCAAATTGTATTGTACTGTAGCTGTGCTTCACAGACAACACACATCAAAGGACTTTCTATTGTAGCCACTGCAGCTTACTTTGTAGCTCCTCATTTCATGCTGGTCTTTCAGAGTCAGACCTAACTTATTTATGCTGTATTTAATGACATGCAATACTTCATTTCTGAATAGATGCAAACAGACAGCAAATTGGAAATACAAGCTAAAGAGATACAGGTGGGTGTTACCACATAAACAGAATTTGGTTTTCTGAAATTACAATTATGACACCCCTGGATGATCTCTGATCCTGCCATATTATGATATGACAGATGTATATTGCCGTGATTTCTCTAGTGAAGCTCACTGTTGCTTCCTTGTCAGCTTTAATAGCAAAGTAACTGGACAGACTAAATTGAAATGATTTATCCTCTACGAATATCATAGTCAAAGCACACTGTCACAGTAACAGGTTAGGCTTTCTCCTGCAATGAAGTTAGCATGCACAACAGGCTTTTTCTGCTTGGAACCACATCATGTTTCACGGTGTCACTGATAATATCATGTTTTACAGAGTGACTTGCATTAGGCCACTGCCTCTGCTCCGCGCTCTTCCTTCTGCCTCCTCCTTTCTTCAGTTAATCAAGGACAAATATTATTCCATAAGTTCTCACCCCTTTCTTGCCAAAAGGATCTTTTTCAAGAGTCAAGTAAATGCTTTAAGTGAACCGATTTTATCTTTCATTGTCCCTAAAATGGTTTATCTGGGGAAAAGACCGTTCTCTGTGTTCCCTGAAAGTGGTCATAAGGCAGAAAGGTATGGCTGGTGGATGGAGAGGAACATGCAGAATTCGAAAACAAACTGTTTCACTTCACTCTTTCAGTTTTGAATTTTATCCATGTTTACGGTCCTTTTTTCCTGGAGTTTGGGGGATTTAGTTTCTTAAATTAATGCATATGCTTATCACATGTATTACATGGAAGTAACCTTCTGTGATGACTTCTAGCTGCAGCAGACTAATTCAGGAATGTTTGACTTGTTTACGTTATAAGTTTAGGACACTATGTCAGAAGGTGAGAAAAAGCTTCCAATGACCCCTCTGAGGTCAGTATTTCATCTGTTTGTTCTTTAACAAAGAAATCTTTTTAAAAGACTGCATTTTAAAGGAAGATACTAAAAAAGAAAATAAATACATTACCAGGTTGAGACCAAACAGGGAGATATGAGGTAGGCACAAAATATACCTGTAGTGACTTCGTTAAATGTGCTTGCTTGGTAACGTACCTGAAAGTAATGACTTCTTCCACATCACCAGTGAAAACAGCAATCAAGCGCAATAGCATAATGCAACTCCATAGTATTTTGTGACAGTTCTAGCCGCCTGGCACCATCTCAGGAAATGACATACACACTGATAGATAGTGTATGAATGGCTCCTTATCTCTTAATGAATTCATCTGAATCATTGAGTTACTGCATAAACATACCCATCTCCTTTTGGTTCTACTGCAGATGGTTGCTTAATGGGAAGAATGTTTGTTAATGGGAATCTAAGGCAGAGGAAGGGGCTTCCTGAAAGCCTGAGAAAAGTACTGAAGAGCTGCAAGGGGTGCATTTCAGATGCAGCTCCCCATGCCATAGTGCTTCACTGTGGTTATCTCAGTCCAGACTCTGCTGGGGATGCTGCTTTTCAGGGGTCCCACGTTTAGTGACTACCAAACCTTTTTACGATGAATATGAGAGATGGGGTTAGCCATATCTAAAATCAGGGCATTTAGGAGTTAGGCATCTCAGTGCTCTGCACTGTGTAGTACTACTTCTTCTGCGGGCTGGATGCATTACTGAAACAAAATATATGTACAATCACCTTTCAAGATCAGGTGGTTAAGTGGTAAAAAGAAATAGTTTGATCATAATAAACTTACTATTGCAGCACAAACCACCTCTGTATCTGAAACCGTTTAAACCAGTCAAGATACTTCTGTGCTTTAATGTTCTTGAAAGATGATGACCCTGTTTAATTTGTTTTCCATTCAGGAGCATACTTCTGCTTGTAGACAGAAGATATTTTGCTCTCTATTTACACTTTCATTTTTAATAGCATCCATTTACCAATTTCAAACAGGTTTACCCAGAATTGTGGCCAGAGGGAAAAAAACCCAGCTAATTGTTACTAGCATTTGCAATGCCTGATTAACTTATAATGATATATTAGTAAGGCCGTCATTTAATATTAGGATTGACATAAAGAAACAAGAGTGAGTGATGTAATTTTAATAAAAGCCTGATTATTTGCAAATGGAATGGGAGGCCACCATGAGTAGTATTTCTCCATTGTATTTCTTCTGCAAGAAAAGACTAAATTCTACTTGCTTTTCTACTGTGTAGCTTCATTCATCTCTGAACTAAGCTGTATGGTTTGTGTAGAAATGGCTTGTAAATTTGGTTTGGTATAGAAAACGGAATGACAATATGTCATGGTGCCTAAGTAATTTTTTTTGCGTGTTTATATTCATAAAACATAATTATTCAGCTATAAATATTTAGTGGGAGTACTATGTTTATGTACTGGTAGCATAATGGAATCATTAAATATTTTAATTGAACTCAAACTTACCAAGCTGAAATTACTAAAAAGGACGAAGGAGAAAAGTCTAATAACTATATGTAATGCACAGCAACATATTTAAAGCAGAGACTGTGCATTTGGTGAGGTAATTGCAATTTAGTAGTTTATTTACAATGTTATGCTACAACACTGTGGTGTGTTCATAGTGTGTATGTGGCTTGCAACAGAGATAAAAGACAATACCTTTTCCTTACAAAGTGGAAAATTTTGTGAATCACAAAGTAATACAAGCAAGTTGTAGCAATGAGAAATACATTAGCTTTTAAAGAACCAATTCAAATTTTTGGTCTATTTGGGAATAAATGCTCCTCTAAAACAACATCCATCACCCACTGAGTGTTGTATGTACTATATGGGTACTGTGACAACTAATTAAATTTTTTTTTTCTTAGATTTAGTGAGATAGTTTATATCAAAAAAGACAGGCTGGTAAATGCTCACACACTGCAGGCTAGAATAAATCATTAAGAAGTCTGATAAAGAATATTTTGTATGAGTTTTCTTACCAACTAAGATTCTGAAGACTTGCAGGTAATATTTTTCCTAAATTATGTAAAGCCTCACACTGTGCCTGGTCAAAGTAACTTTCCTAGAAATAATTCCTTGTGCTGTATGAAAATAAATCAGGACTACATTTTCAGCCAGCATCAGTCACAATGAACTTTGCACCTGGAAAGGGGGATTTTGCACCTGCACACAAATAAACAGTTAAAAAAAAAAAATTTCTTGGTTAACTGGGCATCCTGACTGAACTTTTCACAAACCATGTCTGCATTCCAAAAAGGGAAAATTTTTGCTGGGAAATTTTGGTAGGTGCAGTTCTATACGCCAGAGCTGGGAATATGTATTCCTTACTGATATAAATCAGAGTGGCTTATCTGAAGTCAGCATAGCTATGTTCATTCATGTTTTAATGTCAAAGCTGTGATTTTTAATTATACCTTTGCTTTAACTTTACTTGCAAGAATTAAAAAACATTTTCTGGGAACTGTTATGGCTGAAATTAGATAAATGCTCTTTACAGTGGCTCCTTACTTTGAATGGTGTGCTACCTCCATGGAAGGAAAAGTTCTGCTGAACATGAATAAAATGAGCATATTTTTTCATGTAATTTCTGTTGTGTTTTCTAATAAGTTAAGACTAACAGTTAAAATTAAAAGTGTTTGCTGGAACCAGTTTCTAGAACTTCATTTTTCAGGAGATAGAAAAGAAATCTCTGTTTTGGAGTGCCAGATCTGAAGCATCCATTCATGTTAGCAGGTCTGCATCTTATGACTCTTCCTACTGAATTTCAGAGCTTAATCACTTAATATCAAATGTACCATTAGAGTTGTAGTTGCTGTAGAACATTTGCCTGTCATTCTTGAAATATTTTACAAATATGGTTAATCATCATTGCTCTGTTTTATTGCTAGTGATACAGAGAGAGATTAGTTATGTCTCCAAGCTCATGTGTCAGTAGCAAAATCTGGAAGAAAGCTCAAGTTTCTCATATCTCCATTCTGTCTACTGCCCATAAGGCAAAAGTGCTCCCCTTCAATAGTTAATATAGTACGATCTATGTGTATAAAATTTTGAAGGGGTACCTGTAACATGCCTAGATATTTTAATCTATCTAAGCCTGGATCATAGTTCTTATGCATATCAATACTGAATGCTGAGTTTCTTCTTTACTCTCTTCTTATGGGAAAGGGCTACCAAATAGAGCAGCTAAGGAAGATGCTAATGTGTGTAGAAAATAATGGAGGATTTGATTTATGTGAGAGTATATATGAATATGGACAAGAGGACTACCCATACAAGTTCTTATTGCTTTTCTTTGACTGTACTTCTTGAGCAATTTTATGGGCCTGTAACAATATTTTCATAATTCTGTTATGGACAAAAATTGATTCCTTAGTAAACGAATAATATTATTAATGTTTACTTAGTTAAAAAAAGGATCAGCTAGTTCCAGAGCCATGGTAGTTATGCTGATGATTAAAAAAACCCAACATAAACACATCTCTTACTTCAGCATCATCATCTAGCTCACTTAACTAAAGAGTGTGTACCCTGAAGCTCAGTATGAGTCATAACGATTTTACTTGCTTTTGTACAGAGGAAATATTTTCATTTCAATTACTTTTGTTAAAATCCCTTCTTGAGGAAAGATCAACATTAAAAGATTTCCCTCCCCATCCTGCCTTCCATGTCCCATTAATATATTGTACTTGCTGTATGTTCTGTCTAGATGCTGGTGGCGAGCATTTCTCCTGGATGACTCTGAACATACTTTCTTATTTTTGGTGCTGGTGAAATACCGTTGGCTCAGAATAACCATCTATCCAAAACCTGACGGTGTTACCTTTGTAACTTCCAGAAGATCAGACTTTGAACCTGACTTCATGCATTGTTCCCTTTTTGGAAAGTAATGTACCTATGCTTCATTGCATTAGGCCAGCTATACCATGTCTTTTCTGTAAGGATTCTCTACAACTATACCATTGTTTTGAGTTGACAAAGCTGTGTCTGAAACCTTGTTGTGAGCGTGTCATATTGTTCTTGTGAATAAATTAATATAAGGATGGCCTCATGCAAGGCTGCACATTTTAAATCATATTTAGAAGAATATTGGCAACACCTGTATATTTTTGCATGTTTTGTAGTAGGAAGTGGCAGTCACGTGGTGAAGCCTTTTTCTGCCACTACCTCTAGGTTCTCGAGTGTTTTACTGCAGTCAAGTTAATTGTGATTTCTCAAAACATGCTTTTCAGAAAGACATCTTCAGAAGCTTCCTTCCTTCCTTCCTTCCTTCCTTCCTTCCTTCCTTCCTTCCTTCCTTCCTTCCTTCCTTCCTTCCTTCCTTCCTTCCTTCCTTCCTTCCTTCCTTCCTTCCTTCCTTCCTTCCTTCCTTCCTTCCTTCCTTCCTTCCTTCCTTCCTTCCTTCCTTCCTTCCTTCCTTCCTTCCTTCCTTCCTTCCTTCCTTCCTTCCTTCCTTCCTTCCTTCCTTCCTTCCTTCCTTCCTTCCTTCCTTCCTTCCTTCCTTCCCTCCTTCC
>NW_008795885.1:1568497-1569372 GCF_000699145.1 Aptenodytes forsteri | reverse complement strand
TGCTGTACTGCTGTACACATCTGACTCTGCTGTGCCTGGGAACATTTTGATAACAGCAATGAAGATGTGCCTGGGCTGGCAGATGGCCAGGGCATCACTGCTGCTTCTGTGCTGCTGTACTGGACAGGCTGGAAATCCAGTGTGAACTCGAGTCGAAGGGACTGTGACCTATGGATGAGTCCACGTGGAAGCAGGACATCCCGAAGTGTCTGTGGCCATGGATAAGCCCATGCCAGAGCAGGTACATCTTGAAGCGTCTGTGGCCATGGTTATGTCTGTGCCGCAGCAGACATACCTCTGAAGGGATTGTGGCCCAAGGATAAGTCCACTCTGGAGGGGGTGGACACCTTGAAGCATCTGTGGCTGTGCATGAGGTCATGCTGGAGCACCTCAAAGTGTGTGGCCATGGATAAGCCCACGAAAGAGCAGGTACATGCCTAGATGGACTGCAGCCATGGGTAAGACCATGTTGGAGCAGATTTACTTCTGAAGGGACTGTGGCTGTTGGTAAGGCCACGCTGGAGCAGGTATATCTCTGAAGGCATTGTGGCCCATGGACAAGGCCACGCTGGAACAGCTGCACCTCAAAGTGGCTGTGGCTGTGATAAGTCTATGCCACAGCAGGTATGTGGGGATGGGAATCTCACTAACGGATATTCCTGAGTTTGATTTTAATGAACAAGCACTGTACCACCTGGCATGACAAGGCACATAAGCAGAAGATAACGGAGAAAGGAATGTGCAGCTGGAAGGAGAAAAAACAAGATAAAGGCCATGAAGGCATTTCGTGTGATCAGGAAGAACGGGCCAATCTGCTAGAGCATAGATGCGCGTGAACACAAGGCTATAACCTATCTGCAAGCTGCAGGTAGCGC
>NW_008795885.1:1552624-1567771 GCF_000699145.1 Aptenodytes forsteri | reverse complement strand
GGCGTTTGTCTTCCCAAGTAACGGTTACGTATGATAGAGCCCTGCTTTCCTGGAGATGGCTGAACACCTGCCTGCCGATGGGAAGCAGTGAATGAATTCCTCATTTCACTTTGCTCACATGCACGGCTTTTGTTTTACCTATTAAACTGTCTTTATCTCAACCCACGAGTTTTCTCACTTTTACTCTTCTGATTCTCTCCCCCATCCCACCAAGGGGGGAAGCGAGTGAGCAGCTGTGTGGGGCTTAGCTGCTGGCTGGGGTTAAACCATGACACCTGCCTTCAATATGGCATGACAAATCCTGTAGAAGAATTGTCTTGAAAACAGTGTCCTCCTGTGACGCTCTTCCTGAATGGAGTGGATGCTGGATCACACGTTTTCCCTCTACTAATTTTCTACAGTTGGTACCTTGCACAACAGAAGGGCATCTCCTATGCTATCCTTAAGATCTACTTGCTGAAAAAAGATTGACAGAGAAGAGAAAATGTCATATCAGCAGGTAAAGTGATTCTAAAAGCTGCAGTTTGGGAACTGAGGGATGGGGTCTTTTGGTTTTCTGTTGTTTAAAATGAAAAGCCTGAAAAGTCAAAGCCTAAAAGCAAGGATGCCTATGACCTCCCGCCATATATTAAGTCTGTTTTTATTATGTGTAGTGTATTAGCCTTTGGAGTGTGACCCTCTTGGGTCTGATTTCCTCCACTCCTCCATCTTCAGTCTTCTGAATCTTCTCATTTTGGTATTTCTGTTTCATTTTAATTTTAAAATAGTGGTTGTTCAACCTTCTGGTTTTTGATTTTGTGATACTGAACCAAACCTGAAAACATATTCCTTGATAAGCAAATAAATATTTTGCTATGTTTGACATTTCTGATTTGGTAATAGGAGACAAAATGTAACCAGATAAAATTGCACCTGTCCATTTTGGGAAACTTAACTAATGGTTTCTGGTGAATCCTTTTTTTTAATTGAAGATTTAATAGTATTATGACTAGCATGGAGTAAGTTGATAATTCATTTTTGAGGTCCAAGGAATCATTCTGCATTCTGATATGGCCACAGTTGACAAATTTGCTGGCAATTTCAGCCTGAAGGCCAAGTACTAAATAAGCAGTCAGGGTGAACAGTTGTTCTGACAGATGATTCCTTCACAACTGGCTGGAGACACATTGTCGAGGAGCAGAGCAGAGAGTGGTAGTACACCTTTTCTGTGTTTAAGCAGCAGAGAACACAATACTATTTCAGGCTATTACCTTTCTTGGGTTAAAACTGTGGTGACATTAATCTAAGCAGATAAGGCTGTGTGAACAGGTGTGGTGGTAATATGCAGCTCATAGCAAATATCTCAGCAGACAATCCGTGCCATTGATATCTGACAGAAATCACCAAGTATGATGAACAGTTTTTTATGAACTTTTTGTTATATTCTAAAGAATCTGCAATCAGTTATCCTACGCTTGTCTCACAGTTCATGAAGAAACAACATTTCAAAACATAATAGTCAGATGATCTCAGGATGAAAGAATCCTTCAGATATTTTCAGAGTCCTGCTGAAACATAATTCCATTTGACAAAAGCAGGAAATGTTAAGTTTCAGCCTTTTTATAAACACAGGAATTCTCTGCAGAGGGAATTCTGTTGCCCAAGCAAATGCACACTTGAGCTATTCAGACCCAATTAGTGGTTTATATGGTTCACTTTGAGTATATTTGCTACAGTAACAACTGGAAAATAGCTTTTTGAGTTCAGGTGTTAAATGAGTCCACCTTTTTTCATTTTCAAGATATTTCTGATTCCAACTTGTTCACGTCCTTCTCACATGAAATTTAGCAAGCATACATCTATTTCCTACCCTCCCTTCAGAGTCCTTTTTTCTTTCCCCTCCCTCTACCCAAGGATATAAAACTCAAATATGTGCCTTTGGGTCATGCCATTTTCTTTCTAGTGTTAGAAAGAATTCTTTCGGTGAATCAGGCAAGAAAAACACCTGTACATTTTGCAATAACTCTACTTGCTTAAAGTATTTAAAGGAATTCAGCTACACCTTGTCAAGGTTATTTTTCCGTTCTGCTAGCTTATGTTTTTCAGGCTGCTTGCTGTATTAAAGAACATGTGTTTGCAATGCTAGTAGTCTGCACTTTGTTCCAAGAAAACTGAAAACAAATGTGAGAGAGATGACTTAGCATTATATAGCTTCTGTGGGGAACAAAATGGTGTACATTTGTGCATGAGCATAGTAAAAAAGTTAGTTCACATGTTCCTTTTATAGCAAGGAAATAGTTACTGAATATTTTCCATACCAATACATTAAAGTAATAAGTGTGCTCCGTTTAATTGACTGAAAATCATTAACAGTGCTTCCTGGTTGGTAGGACATTGTATTCCTGATTTGACAGTTCCCCCCTGCAGTCCTTTGTTAAGGATGCAATAATATACTTTAACTCTGTAGCCTGGAGTTACGTGCCTAACTCCAGAGCCCTCAGAAGAAAAGCAAACAACTTTGGATTTCAGTGGGAGGGCAAATAAAGTCTTACGCTTTTCTCAGAACTTCTGTCATGAACGTGAAAATATGAAAGCTTATTTTGATGATTGCAAGCTGGTGGAATGTCTTCACGTACAGAACAAACTATATATTTTTAGTAACAAATTAAGGCCAGATTTTCCAGGGAATATATGCAGACTGTGTTCACAAAAAACTTTGTGGTTTCTACTTCCTTTCTAATGCTTTTTCTTTCTTAAGGCCAGATTTTCTATATGCTATATGCAGACTGTGTTCACAAAAAACTTTGTGGTTTCTATCTAATGCTTTTTCTTTCTCTAGCCTGTACTCACAATTGTTGTCAGAAGTTGTCAGAAATGAGAATACTTTCACTCAAACCAAAAAAGATTTACTACTAAAAAAGGTAACATACATATTTTCTTATATAAGAAGAAAGTATTTTTAAACTGTGATTCTTCTTATACTTGAAGGTCTGCATTATATCCTACACAGACTTTCTGGTCTCTTAAATCACTTTGAATTTTTAAATGAAAATTCCCATTATAATTGCACAAATTTAAAATTTGGAGCTTCTGCTAATAGTCTTTAAATACAAATTTCTCCCCTCATAGATTTAGCATTACTGCTCTGCCCCATAGATCTGTGTTTTATTCATAATGTTATAATATCTGCCCTACTGGTATTTCTTATTTTACATGTATTCTAGGAAATAACATATTCTATTGGCTGTAAGGAAAAAACACATTCTAATGTCTTCAGGGTATGTGCCTAAGATCCATTTAGAAAACCACAACCATCAAACAGTGAACACTTCCCTTCTTCTCAGAATAACTCTATAACCCAAACTGCATCGATGCCTTGGCTATCTCCTATTTTCTGGGTTGGTTTTGTGTATGCTCAATTAAACTACACTACCGTTGCAGCAGCAATGTGTTTGCTCAGTAAGTTCAGTTCCTCCTCTAATACACATTATTCTTTTGATTGACAGTGTCTTAATCCCCTTTTACTCAGGCTACCTCATAGCAGTACATCTCCTTGGCAGTAAGGGGTGAAGGATCTTCATTCCTCCAGCTGTACTCCTCAGTTGTAGGTTTGCCAGTATGGAAGAGAGTGTATATAATCACAATTGCAACCAACCCAGGAAACCAAGCCTTTCTGCTTCCGTTAGTTCTGAATTACCGTTTGAATTTGGATTTTTCTTCTGCTGGCTGCCTTGTATAGAAGGAGAAGTCCTCTGACCTCAAGCCACTAAAAAACCTATTAGCAGTGCACACTTAGTTTACTTTCATTACCTTCATTTTCTCAGGGTATCAGGTACCTGGAACAAATGGTTGACTTCTCCTGACAACTGACTGGTGAATACTTAGGCAGGTTTCCTACGACAGCTGTGCTGAAGGCTAAAAAACAAACTGGAGCTCTGTGCCCTGTGTTTCATGGTGCTGGCAATGCAGCCTGGAATGAGCTCTGCTCTACACTACAAATAATATTCCTCTGAACAATATTTTTCCACTGTGAGCAGCTTGGATGATTTTGTTCAACCAATCCTACAAAAGCCTATGTTAGGGCAACTCTAGTTTGAGGAGTAAACAACAGAATTTTTTGAGGAAAAAAAATGCTCACCAACAGTATGGTTCATATTTGGCTTCTGAGATAAAGTATGGAAAGGCAGATTATCTGTACTCAGAAATTGCAGCAATCTGTATTGAATTAAAAAAAATAGTTGACATTTTATCATTAAATGAAAACTAAAAATATGGTTTGGGAAACATCAGAGAAACTATTTTAACAGCAATGTTGCAATTTCAATTCAATGTGCTACAAATGACAGAAAAAACAATGGTTGAATGAGGTGTTCTGGTAAGTTTTCATTGATGTTGTAGTGTAACTGATACACATTCTTGAAAAGTATTTTGTGAGGACAAGACAGTTTGTTGACTGGTTTTGTACAGAACCTGGATTTGTGGGCTGCCTCACTGCTAGATCTGTGGCATTAATGAAGAGGCTGCTTCCCTTGTGCGCAATTCAATAGCTGTGCAAAATTTTTGCTGTGACCTCTGCCACTGAGATGTCTTGTTGTAGGATTCACTGTATAATCAAAGTTTGATTCAGATTTTCTTTACTTCTTGTTATTATGTTAGTAAGACTGAGATGGCAGCAGCATTTTTGCAATGAGGTTTTGAAACAAGTCACCATGTTGCGGTGTTTTAGGTGGCAGAATGATTTGGTCCATGATCACACTAGATTTCTCTGAGACAGCTAAACTGGGAGCTCTGGGCCAGGTATTTACAGAGGGCACCTCAACCTCTAGTGAGATTCAAAAGCAGTAATTGGGTTTTTGCACAGCTTTGAAGCATGTGTGAGGTAGGGATTGCCTATTTAGGGGACCAGAGTAGATCTAATCTGAACTAAAAACCTCAAAGAGCGTACAGCGTAGATGCTGGGGACTTAGCACCAGCTGCTGCACCCACTCGTGCGGATCAGAACTGCTGTGGCAGATGTTGTAAGGGCAAAGCAAAAAGATAACTTTAAAGAACTCAGATGATTTTTAGTAAAATAGTCCAAAACATGCAGTTTTATCTTGACCCTGATTTTCCTGGGATTCACAGAGCCTTATAACAGCAGAGGAGAAGCAGCCCAAGAATCATATGGAGACAGAATGTAGCTATAGTCAGACTACACGTATGAAGGCAGGAGGATTAATTCAAGGAGGAATGGGATGAAGTCACACAGGATGGAAGGATAGCCGGTTTGATTTGTTCATATCTGAAATTCAAAGCAGACTTGGGAGAAAATGAATAAAGCAGAGATTACTGAACTCAAAGTGAACCAAAACAAATGAGATTCATATGGCTCTAAGAGCCAGCTGATGAAATCTTTAAATACATGAATATTCTTTTAAATGTAAGTGCAGCTCTGTCTGTTTAAGAGTGTGCAGTTTTGCTAGCTAGCAAGTACTTTGTGCAATGATTGATCTCTACAAATTAATTTGCTAAGAGAAACAAATAACGGAGTAAGTGTTCACATTTCTCAGGACACAGCCAGTAACTCTCCATTGGCTGCTGTCTGAATCCCTTTCCAATGAATCAGCGCAAGACTAAGGTTAGTGATATAATTAGGTGATTACAGTCTTTGGATGTTTAATTAAATATGACTCTGCAAATATTTTGTAGTCAGGCTGTTGAAACTTGCTAGGTACACACTTTTGGAAGTAGCATGTAAACTTGGGAAATGATAGGCTTTGATCTTTGAGGTTTTCTGTTCTTTGAAGTTTTTTTCTAGTCTCTGCAATACAAGTGTTAATTTAATACAGTAGAATGGAAAAATAGTCTTAAGTCAGGGAGTATGAACACACAAAACCTCCTAGCTTTTCATGTGTCTCTTAAATTTAGTAATCCTCCTTCTAAAAGCAGTTCTCCTAATAGTTTTGTGTTTGCTGAGCTATTAGGAACCCCACAGTAAGCACTTTTTTCTATGTCCTTTTAGCTTAGTCCTGGCTTTCCAGACTTGGGAGAAAATGAATAAAGCAGAGATTACTGAACTCAAAGTGAACCAAAACAAATGAGATTCATATGGCTCTAAGAGCCAGCTGATGAAATCTTTAAATACATGAATATTCTTTTAAATGTAAGTGCAGCTCTGTCTGTTTAAGAGTGTGCAGTTTTGCTAGCTAGCAAGTACTTTGTGCAATGATTGATCTCTACAAATTAATTTGCTAAGAGAAACAAATAACGGAGTAAGTGTTCACATTTCTCAGGACACAGCCAGTAACTCCCCATTGGCTGCTGTCTGAATCCCTTTCCAATGAATCAGCGCAAGACTAAGGTTAGTGATATAATTAGGTGATTACAGTCTTTGGATGTTTAATTAAATATGACTCTGCAAATATTTTGTAGTCAGGCTGTTGAAACTTGCTAGGTACACACTTTTGGAAGTAGCATGTAAACTTGGGAAATGATAGGCTTTGATCTTTGAGGTTTTCTGTTCTTTGAAGTTTTTTTCTAGTCTCTGCAATACAAGTGTTAATTTAATACAGTAGAATGGAAAAATAGTCTTAAGTCAGGGAGTATGAACACACAAAACCTCCTAGCTTTTCATGTGTCTCTTAAATTTAGTAATCCTCCTTCTAAAAGCAGTTCTCCTAATAGTTTTGTGTTTGCTGAGCTATTAGGAACCCCACAGTAAGCACTTTTTTCTATGTCCTTTTAGCTTAGTCTCCTGGCTTTCATTCTTCTTTTTTTTTTAACATTTTAGTCCCTTTTGAAAGGTATGTTTTCTTTTGTGCTCAGTATAATTATTGCTAGTATAAATGCTATTTGTTAAAAATTCCTTATGTCTCTGCTTACCACTCCTCTCTTCCTGAAGTTTCCCTTTGAGACCTCTATTGCCATGATGTCTGAGCTTCTCACAGTATTTTCAATGACCATTTTCAGAAATACTGTTATGAGATTGGCAAGTATTATTTCCATGTATGAAATGCGGAAGCAAGACTTCTGAATGCAGAGTCTCTAAAGTCCCAAGTTAGGAACTTTACTTTAGAGATGTTTTACTTTCTTTTACCTCTCCCACTTTTATTATCTCAAAAGGGTTATGTACATATTTGATTTTTCTAGGATTATCTGTAATCCTCTCTAAACTAAGTATATGGTAATGCTCGAGTATTTTTTTAACAATAGCAGTTTCTGGGGTACCTTTAGAGAATGGAAAGGTTGCTTTCAAGGGATAGGTTTGTTTAATCAGGATTTTGAAAGGACCCTAGGACTTGGGAGGAGGATGCCACCTGATGTTTTTCTTTCTCTTTACTATTGAGTAAAGGAAGTACTACTGGGTGTCTTTCATAACAAAGTGCTGTTAGGAACAGGGGTATTTCTGTAGTTATTTTCTCTAATTCAGAAGTTAGAGGTTAACAATTTATGATGTGGGGAAGTGGGTAGAACAGAGTTCAGCAAAATTCTTGTTTGGTGTGCAGGGAGACTCAATAACGAAAGTGTTCTACTTTCAAGGACATGTGAAAGACATTTTTTCTTCCTACACAATGCTAAACGGGTCTTTTGCTTTCAAACTATGTCTTGCTGGAGCAAAAAGCTACTTGCCCATAGCTTAGAACAAATAAGCGACTGCTGTCTAATATGATTCAGCGGGCTGCAGTACCGAAATAGATCCTCTTGCAGTTCTCTGTTGCTAGCTTTCCAGCAGACAAGTCTGTCTTCATGGTACAAGGCATCATATTTCTGTTTCAGGGAAAAATCCACACTGCTGTTGGGGACAGAAATGAAATGTTTTCATAGATATGTTTATCAAACTGTACCCAAGTAGCTGCATTATAAAGAATGCATCCCGCTTGAAATAGTGGCAACTACTGTTGACTCAGAGTAAGTTTTCTAAAGAGGCTGTGATATGTTCTTTTTTGCTTCAGAATAGTAGTGTCTAAGTTTCAGTGTAAATATAGTTGAGCTATTACAAACAAGAGAGAGGCTGCTTCTTTTATACAAGTTCCCTGTGTTTGCCCACTGAATTTTCCTTTCAGAAGAATTTTTTTCAGATGTAGACAGAATAACTCCAGTTTGCCCAGCTTTTACTAGATGCTTGTTATCTTTTTAAGAACCTCCTGTCATCAGCAGGGAAGCTGAGTGGTTATCACTCCACTTGTAAACTGTATTTTCTATCCATGCATCAATCCATTTGATCAATCATCATGCATTTGATAATGAACAAATTTATCTGCCATCCAAAAATTCTTTCAATAACAAGACTTTTATCTTAAAGAAAGCAGATTAATGAATTGACAGATCTTTTGGCAGAAACATTCTTCTAAATCTGATCAGATTCCTATGTGTTTTGCTAAGTAATGCTAAAAAGATCACATTTTCTGAGTGGGTATACCAGTGTTAAAAGCTATCTTTATGCTCTGTCCATATATTTTCACATAAAACAGTTATAAAATCTGGGCAGCTGAGGAAACTGAGGTGTTGGAAATAGAAAGGCATAAAAGTGTGTGTGACAGAGAGAGAGAGAGAGAGAGATAAATGTCAAATTCACCAATTACTGATATATTCAGCGGCATTGTGATTAGAAATGCATGAAACAACTTTCGGAATAGCTGTCCTGATAGCAAGGCCGTTCCTTTCTTCAAGATGCCTGACCCTTCTCTTGTTCTGAAATGTCATTTTGCATCTGAATTAAGCTTTCCCAATGGAAACACACTCACAGCTGGACACTCACAAAAACATTTTATTTTAGACAAAGTAATGTGTTTCCAAAGTAGAAAATTACATGACTATTTCCTGAACAGCTTTACCAACCTGGATTTAAAAACAGCTGACCTGGAGCATAGGGTTTTTTCCTCACTTGGGTGTCTGAGTATTGAGAAGGGCAAATTATATTGACATTTAATGATCCATCACAAAGTCTTTCAGTCTTATGACATTTAGTATATGTGGATAGATGAAATTGTTATTGATTACTGCTTGGTCAATTAGGAGGCAGTGGGATCCTGATAACTTAGTATTTCTGGTTTGTGCAGGTCTCTGCATTAGGCTGGTTGATATCTAGGAATGCGGCTAGCAGGACATGACTGACTGTAATGCAATTATGTGAGATAAGCATTTTTCTTGTATGATATCTAATGCTTATGTTTTTTAACTTATTATATAAATAGTTCTGTAATATTACGGGTGTGGTCATAACAATGAGTATATCTAATTTTCCTAATTTCCTGTTATTTACAAGGCCTCTCCTTTTTCTGTTTGATCCATTCTTGCACATTTCACTTTTGCCTGGTGCTAGAGTGGAAAGTTTCCCATGATTCCCTTGTAGCTTGTATAATGTAGCTGCCCTGCACAGCATCATTGAAGTGCTTCAGACAGCTTTAATTTTAGCTCATTCACTATTTTTGAAACCTTTAATGGACCGAAGTACTGAATGTTTTAAGAATTGCAGAGATTTGATATAAAAGTCTTCCAACCCTATAAGACCAGTGACAGGGAAAGGGTGATTGGCTAGGTAAAGGCAGCCAACTGAAATTTGTTTCATTACTCTTGGACTCTTTTGCAATGGTATTTTAGTGAAGTTTAAAGATAAAGTACAGAATGTACTTTTATTTGTAAACTAAGGATTGTGCCTTTCCAGTAATCACCATTTTCCCCTCAAAATATCTGTTGTGTAAAGAAACAGACATATATTATTGAGAAGAAAAAGAATAGAGATTGACTCAGGAAGGTGTTTTCTAGACTCTAGGGTATGAAGATAAAGTTTTCTTGAAGTCCCTCCATGTAAATAATGCCCTTAAATGACAGCATGTGAGTGTGATCAGTTCTGAAAAATGATATTCTGACATGCTGAATTCTGTTTACTTGCTCACTTGTAGGTGCCTACTACCATTTGAGATGCCCATTGTTATCTGAGACATCAGCAGAGGGATGACACATAGGACACTGGACTTACAGAGAATCATGCTTTTCTGGTTGGCAGTTGAAGGCTGATAAAATTTTATTGGTACATCTGAAATGGCACCAAACGCCTATGTTTTTGATTTAAAAGGGGTCTTCACATCTAAGTTTTTATTTAGCTAGTGTCTTGCCCTTCTCTTTTAATGTTTTAATTGACAGAAAACCTACAAGTTTAGATGACAATAAAAATTTTGGCACCCTTTTTTATCCATCCGGAACTAGCTATGTAGCTTTGGAGCTCACTGCAGGAAGAAAAATGCCTGTGCCACAGGGGTGAGCCACAAAGCTCCTGAATCGTATCCATATCCAATCTTCTTTCATGGGTGACCTGCAGAAATTGTCTATATTGGGGGGTGTTAGAAACTATGGTTCCTTCTTTCCTTTGATCTTAATCTCTTTGCAGAACTCTTCCTTTGAAAGCTACCTATTGGAAACTGATTTTTCTGTAGTACAGAAGAACTATTAAAACATATTTTATTCTTTCTTTAGAATAATGTATACATATTTTGGGGAAATGTGTAATGATGAGGGCCCAGAACATCACCTGACTTTAACTGAGCAGCAATTTGGCGTTCAACAGAGACTGATAGTCTCCTGGGATCCATAGTAGTCAAAAGTGGTAAGGGTAGGAATAGGTAAAGAAGTGCTATGGTAGTGCTAAATTAGATCTGCTAAAAGCTCTGCATATCAGCAGGATATTTTACTGCTTACTTTGGGCTTGACATCATATGCAGTCATGTCCAGTCTGCACCTAGGCAGATCAAGCTTGTTTCTGCCCAGCATTTGAGCAAGAATGAGATTGTATTGGCTTGCAATATACACTGCAAATGTAACCTTTGCTGGCAATAACAAGGCCTTTTTCTAGAGATACTCTTGTTAGCTCTGCTCATCTGAATGTGTTAGCAGTTGACTCATGGAGAAATACTTACTGTCAGCTGCAAAATAGTTTTAGAAACTGAACATGTAACTACTAAGGATTTTCTCCCTGAAGGCAAAGGTCATAAAAAAGTCCATAAGGCCTGAAATCTCTTTTTCCTGACTCAAAATAGGAAGTTGCTGGAATATTGATCTTGGATTTTCAATCAGATTTCACTCTCTACAGAACTGTATTTCTTTCCAATTCAGAATCTCTCTATGGCGTTACAGCATAGTCATGCAAGTAAATTAAGAATAAAAATCATGGTTTGTGGATACTGTTGACCCTTTGGGTAGGATTAGGTCCTCTAACAGTGAGACAGGTAAGAAAAATTCATGAAGGTGCCTTGGAATGGAAACCTACATAAACATCCTGATTTATAACAGACAAAGACACCTCCTCTGGCAATTTAATTTAAGATGCATCAGTAGTCCTTAGGGTGTGGACAGGAACCACGTATCCATATCTCCAAGGAGCTGTTCTCAGCATAAGCTATAATCTGCTTGCCCTTCCATTCCCTTCTGGACAAATCTTTCATTCTCTTCTGCAAAAACCCCAAAGTACCATTTTCTTGAGTGAGCTGGGCTTATTAGTGACTGACATGTTTAAGAGTTTTTGTGATTCTCTATCGATGTGTACCTGCATCTGAGTCCCAGTCTGTTAGGCATTGTGATAGTATTGAATTCAAGACAAACTGTGACTTTTCAATATTGAAATACCATCTGAAAGAGTAGAACTTCTCTAACTACTCACTTTGGCAATATTTTATTTAGTAAGTAAACCAATACTTTCCCCTGGTACCATATGGTATCCAGTGCTAAGAACTTAAGGCAGTTTCTCTTCCCATCTGTTGTACCTGAATGAATCTTATACATATACCATGTGAGAAAAGATGCTCTGTGCTGAACTCAATAGGACCATTGAAGCTGAATGTAATGAATGCAGGATTTCACCATTTTCTTCCCAACACCACCTTTATTTGTGGTGTCATCTAAATTTCTTCTGAAATTCAGGGTCCGACCATGAATGGAAACTCACAGAAGATGGTGATTTTGTAATACTTCATGAATATACTCCATGTAATTCACACTTAAGAACATTATATTTTTTCTTCTTTCTTGCCAACAGGTCTGACTGACCAGACCTGGTTTATAGGCTAGAACCACTTTAGGAAGTAAACGTGAATATATGTCCACCCAGGTATCATGCTGCTAATAAGACTTCTTTTTCTGTTTTATCTAATAAAATAAGCATTCAGCCACCCCACAGAAGTCAATACAAGGATGTGTGGCTCAGTACAGTACATCTTTCGAAGGTGCAAATCTCCTTCCAGAATTAAACCTTTGGATCCTGTCTCATCTGATGGCTCTCCTCCATTTGTTTTGCTCCTGCACATTGAACTAGTCTGAATTTTGAAGGGGCTGCCTAATGAAAATTTTCCACTTGCAAAGTATGTTGATTTCCTTTATTTTTGACTGACGGGTGTTTGCTGAAATGTATTATGTTTTTTGAAAAAGGCTTCGCTGGTGCTTTCATGATTCATTTTGTCACAAAAGGAAAAACTGCAGTAGCAAAACTCTCATTCTTGCCAGATTATTGTACTTACCATTGTTATCCTTAAAACTTTAGGACCACTAAGGAACTTACAGTCAAGTAAGTCTCTAACTCATGTTAATATAAAGGATTCTTCTATTGTTTTCTTTGCTATCCACATCATCAGTCAAATGTCTGAGTTCTTCCTATTTTAGGGTCTTAGTCTTTGGATGTTACAGTTAAAACAATATTTTCCTTACCAAAGTTAGACTGAAATCCAGACTATGCTTTGGTTTCAAATTATTCTTGACTGAGTATATTTTTCATAGTTTGCTTCTTAGAGTGTGTTTTTCTACTATTGGGAGACCAGTTTTGAAAGCTTTAATTTTTTTTTATTTTTTCTTTGATGGAGGTTTTTCAAATATTTCCACACAGAAATGTACAGAGGGTCTCTCAGAAATATAATGTTCCTAGTCATTGTTTAAAAAGAACTGGAATTAGGTGTTTATAACAATAACTGTAATATTGCAGTAGGTTAATGAGAAACATAAGGGAAAGCACTAGGAACAAGAGAGAGAAACTTGTGTATTTCTCTATTCATCTTGTTAACAAATGGTTTTTAAAACCATGTTCCAGGCCTTATGAAAAGCAATACCTAAACAGGATCCATTTACTTTGTGGAGACCACAGTACAAGCTACAGTTGTGCTGGTTTTTGGCAGTAAGTGTCCAATTCCTGGTAATTGCCAGTAAATTGTGAAAGAAAAATGCAAATCAGATTTGAAATAAAAAATCCTTTGAACAAGGATTTATTTAGTTATTTCTTTGTTTCAGGACAGCTTTAGCTGTATTCTTACAGAAGAAGGAAGTCAGTGCCTGGTAGTAACTGCAAATGAAATGCTGAGTTCATCTTACCTGACATGAAATTCTTCACTAAGGATCCCAAATTAAAAGCAGGCCTGCGTGAACCTTTTTCAGTAGACAGTAGAAAGGACTGCTTTCTAGCATGAAAAGTGCCATCTGGAGAGGTTTTCTTGTCTCTGTGGGCTGTACATGGAAGTTAGGGCAAATTGAATTGAGACACTGAATCGAAAAGTCAGTTGGTGGTTGAGCTGGATCTATGCAAATGAAGAAACAGAGGTGTTCTTTCATATATCTGTCATTAACTCGAGCCCTAGTGCATTTACCTCACGTAGACTGAAAGCCAGTGATGTTTACTAGGTAAGGATCTGTGACATGGGATATATTTAAACTAGAAAACTGCTGTCTGGTTCTGAAATGTATTCCCTGAAGAATGTGTAGACCATAACTCCAGGATATGGAATGACTGCAAAATGGTAAGACTTTCTCAGATTTTTTCTTTTCTCTGAGTTATGTTTTTTCCCCTATTATTTGGCTATGAAATTAGTTTCATATGTGACACAGTTCATGTTTCAGTTTTTCAAGACTTTGTTATTTCTCACTTTTAAGAATCTTTTTTTATTCCATCACGGAAATCACTTGGAATTGGGTCACTGACTTAGGTAAAGAATAATGAATTCCGCGTCTCCAAATACAGTTCCGTAAAGTAACTGCAAGTCAATTCAGCTTCCTTGATTTGAGTTGTTATAAATCTAATAAATAACCTAAATAATATATTACTTTTCATCACTTCTGTGTATTGACTCTTATGTATATATATGAATGTTGTTTTTGTCAAAACATAGACTACTAAGAGTAATTTTATCACCTGGCATGTTTATAAATCAAATTAGCTGAAGATACATGGTCAAATGGCTCAGCTGAACATAAGTTATTTTTTTAGTTGGCACACTACCTCCCTGTCTGCTGGGAACTTTGTATAAATAAAAAGCCTGCATCAACACTACAGCATGTATAAAACACATCAATACATTTCACCGTGTTTTAAGTCCTGACACTTTTTTTGGATAATTCCTATTATGTGTGCCTACTTCAGTGCTATACGCCTTGGATTGCATTAATGAGGAACACATTTCTTGTTGCCTTATCTCATTAGCATGTGTTTATTATGTGTTTTCTGTGTAATTACTGTCCCAGAACAGTACCAAATGACATTAGATGTTACACTTCTAAAAGGTGTCAAGATAAAAACTACAGCTTATTTCTATTCTTCCACACTAGCTGACATTTTGATTGCCTGTCACCTGGATCTGCTGGATAAATAGTAGGAATAAGGCTCTCTATAGTGTGGCCAAAGGGTTTTTCAAGATCTTAACAAAAAGAAGGGATCTTTCCCCATTCTATTTATCTCTCACATTTGTTTGCCTTGTACATATAAATTCTGACCATAAGTGTGTTTATGGAGAAATTAATTTCACCTTGGAATTTCTCAAGTTTGTGTCTGATTTTTGTTAAAGTACAGCTTGAATTGGTGTTTGAATGTCTGCTTTTGGACCAAAGATAGACATTTGAATTTGAATCTTACAAATTTATTGGGGAGGATAACCCCACAAATATTTGGAAATTGCTTATATTATTTGAAAAAAACACTTAGGTTTTAATCTAATCTTGGGGTGGGGGGGTTGTGGTGCAGTCGTGTTCTGATATAGTTGCTTTATAATGTCATAGTTGTAGCAGCAGAGTAAAGTGATCATAAAAAGTTGTCCTGGTTTTGGCTGGGATAGAGTTAATTTTCTTCCTAGTAGCTGGTACAGTGCTGTGTTTTGGATTTAGGATGAGAACAATGTTGATAACGCACCGATGTTTTAGTTGTTGCTAAGTGGTGCTTACACTAGT
>NW_008795885.1:1513055-1552464 GCF_000699145.1 Aptenodytes forsteri | reverse complement strand
TATTATTATTATTATTACTACTACTATTTTACTTTATTTTATTTCAATTATTACACTGTTTTTATCTCAACCCACGAGTTTTCTCACTTCTACTTTTCCGATTCTCTCCCCCATCCCACTGGGGGGTGGAGGGGGGCAGTGAGCGAGCAGCTGTGTGGTGCTCAGTTGCTGACTGAGGTTAAACCACAACAAAAGTGAAAAGTTTTCTTTCAGAAAATTGAAAATTGTGTCCAGAGACAGTAGAAAGAATATAAAATATGGTAGGTTAAATTTAAAATCATATCTAATGAGGCAGGCAGTGAAGATTTTTTGAAGAGTAAATTGTTTTAAGCATAAAAACGAGTAATAAAAATGGTTTCAAACACATCAGAAACTGGAAGCCTGTACTTGATTCCATAGGGCTGATAGATGGCTTGCATATAAAAATGAGCACTCAGGGCAACAGTGGTAAAATCTAAACTATTTCTTTATATTTGTGTTCATTAGTAAATCTAAATTATTTCTTTTTATTTGTGTTCATTAGTCTTAAATAGACACATCACTGGAAAAGATTTTAGAGCAAAATAAGAGAGTAATGAATTGTCAGAGCGAAAGGTTTCACCCAAGAGGTTGAGAGTGAATTGCTACCAACTATATGATGTAAAACCTGTTGCTTGAATCCAGAAGAGAGTAAGGAAACAAATGAGAACAAGTTTTCAAAAAGGGCTCCAAAGGGTATCTGGGGATCTACAGGCCATTACATCTTATTTCTATATCAGTCATATTAGCAGAAACTATAAGAAATAATAGAGTTAGTTAGCCAACTGGGAAATAAGTGTGGTAAGTCACGTCTTGTGATCCTGCTGGAGTGCTGAAAGTCACACCAGCAAACACAGATGAGGGCAGCTGGCTGACAGACCATTGGATTTGCAGAAAAATGGTGATTAATTACTGAGTAAAATAAGGAAAACAGTGGTAAGTTTTCACAATGAATGTACACTGTCAGTGGCGTTTCTTGATTGCCTCTGCAGGCAATAATCCTATTCAATGCTGATCTTCAGAAAACATCTAGAAATGGGGTGAACAGCGAGGTGACAAGACTTTCACGTTAGAAAACTGCTCAAGGTAGGAAAGAGTTGCAGAAGGTTGTCAACAAGCAAGTGAGTAATGAAGTGCCAGCTAATATTTAATATCAATAAGTATGAAGCAATGCAGATGGCAAGATAGCTTTGACTGTGGACACAATAACTGGCTTGAAATGAGCGGTGCTTCATTCCTGAGTCAATATTTGAAATCACTATGAACAGTGGTCTGAAATGTACATCTCAGTCCCTAGCAGTAGTGAAAAAGGTAAATAAGATGTTAGACAGTGGAACAGGAATAGAAAATAAAACATCATGGCACCACGCAACTAGCCCATAGTCTGCAGGCATTTTAAAATGATCACAACTGCAAGAAATTCCATCTTAAAAAGGGTTTAACAGAACTAGAGACAGTACATAGAAGGAAATAGGAATGATCAAAGATAATCACATAGTTACTTTACAGAGAAGGGAAAATAGTCTAAGTCTTCTCAATGTAGAAAAGAGATGGCTGAAGGTGATTTTGATACATGTCCATGTAATCACAAATGGTATGGTCAGAGTGAATGGGGAATTATTGTCCACTGTTTTTCACATTATAACAGGTATGCAACATCCAGTGAAGTTACTCTGCAGGAGATGCAAAACAAACCAAAGCGAAACCTTTCTCAAAATATTCATTACTGAAGTGTGGAATTAATTGCTAAATAAAGGTATATAAACAGACTTAAAAGGTCATTAGAAAAAATTGTGAAAGAAAGTTCCATTCAAAGGATTTAAACTGGTTGGTCTGGATACAAACTGTAGCTCATGATGTTTCAAACAGCCTCTTCACTTCACTTTACAGTGACTTTAAAAAGGATTTTAATAACAAGGAAACTGTCCCATATTTTTAGCATCACTATGAACAATATGTTATTATCAATTAAATGCATTCTTAAAGCAGGTCAAAATATGGGGTTGAAATGAACATTTTTTGGTTGAATGGGAAAAATTGTGCCTGCTGTTATGCCAGCCTCTTGTAGAAAACTATAGATGGTAAATGTAGATAAAGGATGCTCTTTTCACTTATGTTGAAAATACACAAGCAATATGATTTTTCCCAGGAGAGTCCACTATCTTATGTCTATGCGTTTCTATGTCTGCTTTGATGACCTGCTGTGTGTTCATGTTCTACGTGTTTACTGTAGTGCTTGTTTTTGCAGCTGGAGTGCAGACCTGATGAAACCAGGCATTGGGAGGCATCATCAGGTTGTGAAAATCCTCTCCTGATCCCAATGCCACCATCAGAAGCAACTGGGAAGTACTGCACGCTCTTTTGCTTTTCATGTGTTTCTCTGCTGTTCGTGTGCGTGTGTGGAGATGGTGCAGGGAATAGGCTACTTGTTTCTCTCAGCATGACAGAGATGAGGAAAAGGAAATACTTTTCGCACTGCGTCTCATCCATTGCTGTTGTCTCTGGGCAGAAATGCATACAATGTCTGACTGAATTGCTCTGGCCTGGGAGAGAACAAAGACTGCTTTAGTAGGTTTTTCTGCATATTTTTTCTGCCTGAAAACCATCCTAGAATTTTACAGCATAGGCCAGGTAACGAAATACCCAATGAAACTGTACTCTGAAATCACAGACTTTTCAGCAACTGGGAAATCTTGTTGTAACAAATTTAAATCTCTTGGAAATAACTCTTAGAACTGAACAGAAGGTTATAATTTCACTTTACAGCTGCACACATGAATGAGTCAACAGTTAATTTAGATCAATAGCACACCAATGAATTAAGGGCAGTACTGCAAAACAGCAGTCTATAGGAGTCAAGTATGTTTTTTAACGAGTAACCTCATTAAGTTTATTTAATAGACATATTGGGAACGTACTTGTAGGAGTTTTTAAGGTAAGATATTTTTTGTCTTCAGAATGAGATTACTTTCATGCTTCTAGTTATACATTAGCATCATCTGTCACTGTGCTGCATGCAGTATGTTAGAATACATACTACAAGCTCCATAGCATTTTTGCATTGTGGGCCTACAGGATTACTTGTTATACTCACTATTACATGAACCCTTGTTTGTACTTTTGCAGCCATATGAAGTACTCCCTCAGATTCATCTCTGTCATGATCTTCAAATAGCAAGGCCATACTTTCTTTTCATGAACAATAAATAGTTCAACAACCTGAAAAGAAAACTGTGTCCCCTTTTTTCTTGTGCTTGATGATGATAACAGAAATGGGTTGGTTGTGTTAAAAGGGTGGGTGTTCTGGGCAGAAGGATGAGAAGTATGGTTGGTTTGAGTCTCTCCTGAGCCCCTGGGAAAAGTCTCAATGAAAAATTTGATGCATTTTTTTTTCCAAGCAGGTGTATGCTGACACTTTTTTCTGTTCTTCTACGTCTCATGAACAGGTATATAGGTCTATGACAAATGAAGGTCTGTTTATCTAGCTGCTGTTTTACTTGTCAAAGTAACTTAAAAAAAGTAAATCAAAGACAAATAGGATGAGACTAAGTTGCTTAAAGTTATGTGATTATTGAAAAGTACTGCAAGGAGCTTGTAACAGTTTTTATGAAAACCTTCAAACATGCATGCTTTTATTTCTGTTTCTTGGATAAAACTGAAAGAACACTTTCCTACATTTGTTATAGCACCCATATTTCTTCTATATATAGTATTTGGGAAGAAAAGTAACTTTATTTTTGCTAGGATTTTTCCCAAATGGACAGTATAATTTTTTTATCTACATTAGAGTCCTTCTTTTGACTTTCTGATGAAGTAGTCAATGATTTTGTGTAAGTTAGAAATCTTTCACACACAGATACGAAGAGAGGAAGGCTTTCACTGGATTATGCAGTTATCATTATCCATCATTATTCTTCATAACCAAGTATAGACACATCTGGGATGCAACAGATTTTTTTTGCTGCCTCAACACCTAATCTAGGATCAAAGGATCACAATATAGTCAGTGCAGAGAGGTAGTGTCTTCAGATGAGTGTTTAGAATACCTAGATTTAGAATTTACCACCTAATTCAGTGGTTGCCGTTGGTGGGATTGTTTTCTTCCCATTGACAGTTGAAAGACCCATGCTCTTAAATTAGGTCCATGAAGATAGTGATGCATTTACACCTTATGGTAAACTTTTAATAATAAGCAGTAACAAAATGGATCTGATCCATCTGAGGAACTATAGCTGCTACTGAAATTTCTAGGGTGGTACATTAAATATGATGTGAGTGGCAAGATGCAAATTCATGAGAAGGCTGAGGACAATACAGCTACCTGCAAACGGGGAAACATGGGAGGAAGTTTGTGACTGTATGCTTACTGTGGCATCTTTCAAAAGGGCTGATAAAATACAGGGGAGTCATTGCTGAGCTTAAAAACTCATCGCTTGTTAAATCTAATTATCTTTATGTAGTGAAGAAGATGATAGGAAAAAGTTGAACTTTCAATTAATATTATCCAACTAACAGTTTGTGGAGTTGTCTACAAGCTTAACTGGTGTTTTACTTAAAATACTGATGTAGTATTTAATTTTTTTCCTGCAAACTTGGGCTAAATTTAAATTCATTCTACTTTGTGCTTGGTGCTTTCACCAAAGGTGGCAGTCCATGTCCCAAAGAGTTTACAGACAAATGAACTAAATAAAAGTGTTGGGAGGAACCCTATTTTTAGAAGTGTGATCCTAAGACACAAAAGAATGAAGCTATTTGCTTAAGCTTTTGCAATCTGTCCCAGAGTTTTAGTGTGAATTTACAGGTTTGAACTTCATTCTACTGTCTGAAACTCTTCCTCCTTGGCCTACCAGACTTGAAATGGGTTGAAGAAATGAACAAAGAAAGTCCTTAAACCAAGATAAATTTCTGTCTATGAAAACCTACCATTTTCCAAACACTTTGGGACCATTTTACTGTGTATAACCTGTCAGGTTCCCTGTCCTTCAGACAAATCATCTAAATGCAGAAGCCTCGACTTTAGAGAGGTGAAGTGAAAGTATTTAGTGGTCCCATGAACCTCCTATAGAAATCAGAGTCCAAAAAGGGTTCTAACAACATTTAGAAAATTATTCCAGAACTTAAATTATTGGAATTGGGTGGAAAACAGAGACAAGAGAAAGAAAAAGGATGATGATGAAGAGTGGAAAGATACATGGCAAGAAATGTTTGTGATGTTTCTGTTGGTGCATATACATTGATGGTGCAAGACTTGTTAGTTTTATGATTGCAGTGGTTCATTTTTCTCCTAGTATTTTCAAATCCAAAGAAAAACTTCTCTGTTGGTCCAAAATTTTGCTGCAGACAGGGAATGTATAACTACTTTGGAACAGGATAATTTCCCTGCAAGTGGTGTTTGAAAGGAGGCTTTCATTGGAGTTTTGTCTCCAGGGTTCTGGCATGCAAAGCAGTATTGTGATAGCCACTGCCTTTCAGAGAAAGCTCCTTCAGGAAGCCAGCTTAAATGTTTTGAAGAAAGAATGTATTATCATGTCATTATTGGAAAAGATGCTAAATTTGAAAATCCACTAGGGAGTTTTTTGGTGTGGTGTTTTTTTTTTTTTTTTAAAAATCAACTTTTAGTGAAAATAAGGATATTTGAAACAATTTTAGTTTGCTTTGATTTCTTTGTGAAGTATACTGTCCAAGTAATTTTGTCCAGAAGGTGATTTATTATGAAATAGAATCTCAGTGTTTCTGCAAGGATATGACTGATTGTTTTCCTCTCTAACTCATGTGCTGTAACAACAAGTTTAACGGTGCTATTTAATTTAGGGTTATTGTGCCACACAAGTTTAACAAGCCCATTTGCTTGTGGCAGGCAGAATGTTGTTTTCATCGGATCTCTAAAATATACATTGTGTCAAAGAACTGTAATTAATCTCCATTATTGGTTTGGATCATCAAAAGCCTACTTTAGGTCCATGTGATTCAAAGGAAATCTAGTTTCTGTGTACTGAGGTCAGTTAAAATTAATCCTTTTCCAATGTTCTGTTAGCCCCAGGAAATTCTCTTCTCAGTTTAGTCTGGGATGAAAAGTCAAGCTTATCTGTGTTTTTAGGAGAACCTGGTCCATCTTATTTGGATTTTTTCTTGGTTTGTTTTTTTTTTTTTCTTCTTGTGGCTATTTTATTTACTTCTTATTACCGCAATCATGTAAGGGAAGGCTCCAATCAGCTATGTAAGTTGGGTGCTAGAAGTGGTGGGTTCAAGCCTTGCTTTATGTACTGGTCACATTAATATAATGGAGGGTCTAGTGGGAATCTTATCCTGTTTTTTTTTCAAACCTTACCAGAGAACATATGTCAATAAACAGTGGCAAACCTGAAACCGGAAAGGTAGAAACCAGATGTTAGCATGGTGAAGGTAGGAGTGGAAAGACAGGGTAAGCCAGTCTATGTCTAGCCTCAGTCTCAGGCCTGCTAGATAGATCTTTTTATCAGTCAAGGAGCAAGGAAAAAAAGAGCATTAACTGCCCCTGCCCCTGCAAGAAAGAGAGGGGAGGGAATAGGGAGGAGGGGGAGTGATAGAGGGAATCCAGGCTCACTTATAAAGTTGCAGTAATGATGAACTTAATCTATATGAGCATCCTATGACCCTTACTTTGTATATTGTTTGCTGCAGCAATTACTTTTAAATATTAATTATATTTCAGTTGCCTCTTTAAACTCCTTTGCAGTTCTTTAAATCAGAGCTACAAGATGCATTTATAAAATCTTCCATTAGAAGATGTGTAATGTACACTTATCAAGGACTGCATGAATTATATGATTACTCTTAATGTATATATTGGAAAATGCAATGTAATCTTGTAAATCAGAATAGGTTTTAATATGAGGTGAGAGTAACAAATTTCCACATTTCGAAGTTTTGATTTACAGAATAGATTATCTTTAATACCAGACTCGTGTAAATTACTTAAAGAAATACTAAATATTTCTTTAGCTGTAATGTTCCTTGTGTGTATTTTATGTTATTCACTATAAAACCCCTAATTGCTAGCTAATAAGATTTTTGTGACAACATTCTTCACTCTTAAAAGATAAATTGGAGTCCTGACATTTAAAGTAGAATGGGTATAAAACAGGCTTTTGCAAAACGTACAGCTTTCCAAGAAAAAACTTTTAGCTGTTCCCCATGAAATCAGTCCTTGTACAAAAGCACCTGTAGAACATCTGTGCAGTATATAACTCTCCAGGTAAGAGGAATTCCCATATTTTTCAGAATTGTTTTTAAGTATCCAGAAATGTGTTGTGATTTGGTATGATTGCATACTTCAAATACCAAAATTTGCAAGGGAAAGGGGATTCTGAGGGGTGACCACCTGGGTATTAGCAATTATTAAATAGTACTGCTTATAAAGCAGACAAGTGAAGAATATAGGTATTTAAGGCTCTGCCATGCAATTGTTTACATGGCTCGTTTACAACAACAAGGATTTCATCTTAAGAACCTTTGTTGGTGCAACAGAGCTGAGGATTTCTTTGCTTCCCAAAGTTTTTCATCTCCAGCTGCCTGCTGAAGCTGATCAATGTGTAAGCCTTCAATAACATTTTGGAGGTGATAGCATCACCTATGAATATTTTTAAAAATTTCACTTTCAGATCCTTTACTTTGTAAGTGATATTTCACATTTGTTGTCTGTGAGCAACATCACTGTGATTTTTATGCATGTTTCCCGCCCAATAAGTCCACCATACCAGAAAACTTTTATTGCCAAAGTACAAATGTATCAATAATTGAATGCCAAAAAGGAAAAGGGGCTATCATTTCAGCCATTATTATCAGTGTCAAGTGTGTTGTGTAAAGAAGCATAAATTCTTGTGTATCTCTCTTACATGTGGTTTGTGACAATCACAGTTCTAAAACTGGGATTTGACAACTTTTATTGATACTGACATTAATTAACTGAGCATAAAATTGAGTCACCGGTGAATGAAACCGTGAAACCTGTAATCTTTTATGCCCTAACTGGTTTTCCCTCTGGGATATACCTTGCCTGGTTGTGTAAGATGTAGCCTATGCTGCTCTCTTCCCAAGATCCTTTTTTAGGGGGATTGAGTAATTTAACTCTCTTTCTCTGGTTCTGTGCATTTTGATATTTTTGTAGTTAAAATTTCGGCTTTGTTGCACTGAGAACACTTTTCATTAAATTTGGTAGAAGCCATTGAGCTTGGATTTCAAAACTGTTCTTCAGAATTGCAAACCATACCAGTTTCAAGTGTTTACTGAAAGAATATAATCTTGCAGTTCATCCAGTGCATCCTCAATGTGATGAAAGATAACTGGACACCTTTCAGCCATCACTAGTATCATACATTGTAAAAGTTTTGTTTCTTACGCTATGACATGCAGTTTGCCTGAGTTTTCAGAAATTCTCCAGATATATTGTTGCTTTACTCAGCCAGTTAGAAAAGCCGGCATTATCTGCCCTTAGTAGAAATATATGTCTCTCTTTAACAAAGCCACACTGTTTCGGAAATACACCATCTAAGAAGCAACATGAGTAAGCTTGGCTTTACCTTGTTAGTGCCTGTAGAGAATAAAATTAGCATGACCCTGAGTGCTTTTGTGTTTATCCATGTCCCCACAGCATTTCTGAAATTAAATGACATTCAGATGTATACAAGCAGAACATAATGAGAAACAGGCAACAGCAAAATGACAGTGTTGTGTGTTTTAACAAGGCTTAGTGGTGCACCCCGATACTATACTCTTCTTATTGTTTACGTTGCTTATTGTATTACTGTTCCCATCCCCTTCAATTTAAACACCTGATTTCTTTGGAAAAGGAATAACATACTCTTCGGGTTATTAACGGTCTGTCGTTTGAGCTTTTGTGTGCCTTTATTATATCAAGGACCGTAGTACTTTGGCAAATGCATGCTTACCTATCACTTTTGTTTCATCATTCAGACCTTGATCTATCTTTCTCTTTGTTTATCACATACACCTGTCCTCATTACTGCAGATTGGAGTCACTGGTGCTGAAATCTGACTTTTTATCTGCACCACTTATCTCATATGCCAGGCTTGCATCATAGCATTTGAGATCCTGCTGTGTAAACTCATGGGGAAAAAGAAAAACCTACACTATCCTAGTCTGAGATTTCTATAAGCACCCTTAGACAGATTTGCTTGTACACAGGTGTACAGCCATACTGAAGTAATAGACAAAGTAAGCACAAAACCCAAATACAATTAAACACTTATTCACCAGGAAATGACATATAAGGCTTACCCATTTGGGGCCAGCATGGTCATCTGTGTAAAACTAATAGGAAATAGCCTAGAATGCATTCACCTTCCAGGTGTTCATTTTTTTTTAACTCCTTACGAACCAGAAGCTTTATTAACAGAGGCAGCCATTCTTGGTGTTGTACTCTGTTAAGCTCTTGTCCATGATACAGTGAATTCAGATGATCACTGGATCAAATTAGAGTGTGATTTTCATTCTGTGTAGAGCTAAGTATTTTGTGGGAAGATTTACAGTGAAATGGCTGTGTAAGAAAATTCAGCAGTCTTATGAATGCACAGCCAAGTTCCACAGGGTGATATTAGAATATGTTTTGTAGGGTTAGTGACTGAGGAAAACCCCTCTTTCAGGGCAAGAGGGGCTTGGTTGTTTTGAATTATGATATTGAGAAATTTCTTCCACATGATCAGGAATAGGGGTAGAAAAGCTCGAGCTGTGTTTCTTAAAATGCCTTTAGTGAAGGATAAGGCACTTAAGCAGAAAACGCTCTCTAAAAAAAATCGTCCAGATCTGGTTCCTTTTTAGTCCATTTCAGGGCCTCTTTGTACATCAGCTTCATTCCAAAAATGAAAAGTATCAGCCAAATTTTGGATGGAGACTTAAATGGCAGGTCCTCTGTGATGAAGCAATGTCTAAGATTAAGTATACTCATTACATACAAATTTACAGATAAAACATGATTTCCAAATATAAATAAGCATGTGGAGCTACGTCTTCTTGCTACTGCTGAGAACAGTTTTGAAAAGGCTGTAGTATTCATGTGCCTTGTCAAAGGATCCTTATAGTATCTATTAAATCATCTTTCTCTCTCGACTGTGCTATAGTTATAAATAGGTTCACAATGAATTCTCAATTCTACACATGTAAATCATGCCACATACCATTATCTGATAGCCTTGAGTAAGGTATGCTTGGCTGCTGGGGTGCTGAAGGATCAGGTAAGGCAGTCAGCTGTCTCTCTTAGCAATAACTGCTGTGTGTTACAGACTAACAGCCAGGCAATAAATAAAAATTTCAAACTTGCTCTGAAACTTGGAGTAATACCAAAGGTGAATAATGGTTTGCTTGAAGATAAATGTAGACAAAAGTGTAAAAAGGGAAAAAAATCTTGATAAAGGGGGAAAAAATCCAGTTAATTGTAGGCAAAATATGTATAGGACTGACTGGTATGTTTGCCCCTTCCTTTGGTGCCTACCTTTAATATTAGTCTTCTCCATTACTCTCCCAGATACTCTTTTTAAGAAGACGCAGTTTTAAAGGGAGAATTCAGTATGTTTTATCACTCGAGGATTAATAACTGATGAGATTTATCCTATCTGTGATATAAGTTTCTTGTTGGGGGAAGCATGTTAGGGGAGGGGGAAACCTCCTTGTATGACTGGAAACCAATGGAGTTCAGTGCAGGTTGTCCCTAATGGTCAGAGCACACACACTTTCTATGTGCTTGTTAACAATGTGGACAGTTTTACATTAGTCTTTTATTTTGAATTGAAATAAATTTATTGCTCAGTAGAAAGGCTGCGGAGAGAACTAGAACTTTTTTGGTGCACTCTTTTTCATTCATTATGGGTTAAAACCCAACAAAACCAAACCTTCATTATACCCTGCTGTGAGATTAATTTTCTTGTTCCCTAGCACTCCAAAAATACACAGGCATAGCAGCTGTGTTAATGTTCCTTTAATGAGAAGGAAAAGCTGACTGACTGGAGTTTATCAGAAAATAATTTTCATTTCATTTGACTGTTGCTTTTTATACCCAAATTGTGTTTTAATTAACTGTGACACAGAGATTTAGCTGGTAAAATTTATTCCAATGTGCTGCAACAAACAATGAAAATGGCAGGATTGAGTGTAACATCTTGCTTTTCTGTTTTTCCCCTCCCGCAACTTTCCCCTAACTATGGTGTTCTTCTATGAAACCAATCTTAAGAAAAGAATCAAGACAGAAGAAGTGAGCTTTTCCATGATGACAAAAATATTGTTGATTTTGCTGGCAAAGTAATTCACCAGTGGCTCATTTCCATCAGCTTTTATTTCACAGCAATTGTAAAATAAACCACTCGTAGCACATGCTGTTAATCTCTAGTCCCTGGGGTGTAACTACTGTTACACAGTATGGGTCATGTGCTAGCTAAAGTGTGCATTAAAAAGGTAGAAATTAATAGTACTAGCACTGATTCCAAGCTAAATGGTATTCAGTGGGCAAGGTAATTCCTTTAATGGTTGCCACCAATAGATTGTTGTGCATGCTTCTTTTTAATTTCTGATTTCCTTCATTAAAAGAGGAAACAGGAAAATGAATCCCAATATCACTGCAAAGTCTAAAGAAAAGCCATTAAGGACAAAGCTCTGTGTGCTTACTGTACTGTTCATCTGTCCTCAGCTTCCTTCTACCCCAGCTCGTCTTGTGCAAATGCGCAAATGCAGAAATTTAGTTAAATTTACTGTGGGTTAAATTACATCATCTTACTTGTTTTACCAATTTCAATAGTTTTGGTGTTAAATGTATATTTCTTTAAAAGTTATAAATTTAAAAGAAATTCAGTGGCTCTCTAATAAAATCTTTCCTAAGGAAGAAAATCTGTTTTTTTCTTCCTATAAAAATTGTCGACCTAGAAAATAATCATTGAACCATTTTTCAAACATGCAAGTTCTCCAAACTTTCATTTTACTGAATTCTTATTCCATTTTTTACAACAAAAGTGATCCCCTAATTTTAAAGGGAAATGAAGCCCTTGGCAAGAGAGACAAACAGAGAGGCAAGAAATAGAGACAAAGAATATGTCCATGAAGCTGCTTTTCTCATTGCACATGCATAAATAAATTAAAAATTGAATCTGTTTTTGGAGCACATTGAGAATTTCAGCAGCACTTTGCATATCTTTGAGAATATTGTGATCTCAGGGATTTGTGATTTATTATGAGAATATATCCAGACTTTCTTTCCCAAAGCATGAAACATCCAATCTAGTTCTAGTGAAGCCAGTAGCAAAACAGCCATTGATTTCCATGTGGGAGAGGGAAGATTGGTCCCCAAATGAATTTACTATTTAATGCTAGTTTTCTGTATTGTAATACAGAATAAAATGTTCTGAATAAAATATCTCTCTCCTCCTTGCCTGCTTGCACACCTCACAGTACTGCTGAGTTGGCATGTAAGGAAGGAGCAGTAAAGAGGAACAATCAACTACTGGCCTACATTTACATTGACAAAAGCAGACTATTTTCCTCCTGAGGCAAAGGAGACAGCAAGGAAAAATTTGTAGTTCTTAACTAGGCTGCTTCAGCTGCTCTGTCTCTTTGAAAGGGAGATTAAGTCATCATCAACCCTTACCTTCTATAAGAAGTGACTGTAAAAGAAAAATAGAGGACTTCAGAGGGAAAAATAAACAAACAAACAACTAAAACCTAGACTTACGATTAAGTGTCTTTTCTTTTTTTCGCCTGGCCTGTTATAGAATTTCATTGCCATGCCTTTCTACAGATTATGAATTTATTCTTGGTGCCTCCTGGATAAATAGATACATTAGGTGTTATAATGTGTATTTGGGCTTTGTTTTCTAGCTTTCTCATTCTGCATCAAAAATCAAGTACCTTGAAAGAAATAATGGTTGCTGACGTACTAGGTATTCTTTAATATTAGAAATGCACCACACTCTCTCTTTTCTCTAGTGAATAATCATTGAAACATAGCTGCCTTTAAGACTTTCTTTAAAAATTAAAAATAATGGATTAGTAGCATCTTAAATCTTACCACCATATCAGTCTTCTTGTTATTATTTCTTAATTCCTGTTATTTCTTTTTTCCTCTAGGAAAAAGATTTAGAATATTATTATTACATTCATCTACTGCTATTAAGCACTTGTATAAACAATAAATCTATGAGTTGGGGAAAAAGGGGTACTTTATAGCCAACACTAGAATGTATTAGTTACAAGTTTCTGAAGTGCTGAGTGCTTTCAGCAAGTTAAAGAAGGTCTATAATTTTATTGTCCATGTGTTTGACATCTCACTGCTGTTTGTTAGTTGGACTGCTTTATTTAAATGGGACTCCAGCAACTCCATATCTATGTAGTATAAATCTGAAGGTGATTTATTTCTCATAAGAAAAAACTTTTGCCCTCTACATCTATTCTGAGTAGGCCTTTTTCTTTAATAGTCAGGCTCTGTTTCTGTGTCACTAGGAGAAATGTCAATGTTTCTTGACCTGTTTCTTGGCCTTCTAAAATGATTTGTTCTTTTAAGGCTATTGTGTAACTAAGAATTCACACAGCTGATGCTTTTGCAGGACTATGTCAGACCAAGGTTATAGAAACTTGCTTGTGTTTGGATATAACATAAATAAGTCTTCAAAAATCTTGATTATCATGAGTTGCAGGTTGAACTGTGGTCCTTCATGTCATCGGGGTGGTCTTTTCATGTAAGGGATTAAGTGAAGTACTGCAGTATGTGGGAGGCTTGCTGGATGAGCTGTGGAAAGGAAATACATCTGCTATCCCACTGCTAGTCTTTGTCTTAGTTTAAATGCTGAGTTGTTTAAGCAGCTGCAAACCCTTGCTAGTTGGATTGATTTTAATTGGAGTTCCAGGTGTTGGGCTTCTCATGGGACTTAGCCCTTTTAATAAATACTTCTTTTATGAAGAAGTGTATGGGGCGGGTTGAGGAAAGCAAGGGTACTAAAATGTCACTTGGAGAGGTTTACTATTGAAATCTAATATTTGAAATCTGTTTCTTCAGCACTATAGATGCTTCACCTAAAGAGTCCCTTGTTCCAAGGGCTCAGTCTCAAGTTATTCACACCATGAGAATGTGTCAATTGGCACCAATCCACAGGCAAAACATTCACCACAGGAAAGAGTTCAAAAGGCCATTTGTGTTTCCTTCCTGTGGTATGATGCATTTGTATTTGTCTTTTTACTTCAAGACAGCAGGTTTCAAGATCAAATATCGGTAGTGGCAGAGATTAAAAAGTACTTTCTGTCCTGAAAGCATTTTGTATTTCTAAGAACAGTGTCCTTGAAATGTCTAGATACCTAATTTCAGTACTACTTGTTTAAAGAAACTTGGCTGTCGGAGCAGCAGGTATGGTCACAAGGAATGGACCATGGTGATGGAGAAGTCAGAAGCTGAAGAAAAATATCAAAATGATGTATTTGGCATCCAGAAATTGATAGTATACTTCTTGTTCTGTACATGTTCTGTTATTGATTGGCAAGTGCATTTAACTCAATATAGAGTTTGGCACAAGAACTGATTCCTCCATAGATACATTTTTCCATGAATAACGAAGTGTGATGGTATTCATGAATCCCATATTTGACAATTAAAATCCTTGGCATTATACTTTGCAATTAAAATATTATTTAACTAAAAGCTTTATTTTGTGCAAGGTCTACTCAAACATTTGGCAGTGTAGTAACAGCTATCTAGATTTATCAAATGAAGGAAAGCATATTTCAGTGTAAAGTTTTCCGTACTCTTTGGATTTATGTTTTTTAAAACTTCATTCATCTTTTTGCTACCTTTATTGTTTTTTCTAATTTCTTAAGATATGTATATTTGAAAATTCAGTGGTAACATCTCTGTGTCCTTTTATTTCCTTGACAAATGTGTGGTTTCTGCATGGAAAATGGGAAAGTATTCTTAGGATGTTTCTAGCATGACCTAGAAGAAAACTGGAAATCACACCAAAAAGAACCTGTTCTGTGATACCAAGAACAAAAGGTATCTCTCTGATGGAGAGTAAAGACTAAGGCAAACCTTTTAAACTGTTTTTCATGCTGTATTCTTGGATGTTCTTAAATCCTGCCCACCATTAATATACATTAGGCTTCATCCTATTTCTTATTTAAGCTCATAATTGCTTTTCTAATAAAAAGGACATATATAGTTAGTAAGTAATGAGTGATAGTTATGTTGGTGAAGGCTAATTCAGAATCTGGTTTGGTCTTTTACTATGTTTATGTACATGCACTTCACTTTCAGGTACCATCCCTGCTACACTAAGGTAACTGTGTATCATTGGTGTACATTATCTTTTCTAGAAGAAAGAAGTGCTCTTTGGAAAAAAAAAATCATTTGCTTGCTTGTACACATAATTCATCAAACAAGCCAGTGTTAACTTTTTTTAGTACTGAAAGCAGTCCATCCAAAAAGGTGTTCAACTGATTGCAATGTTCAGACTCTAGAAGTATTGAATTGTTTCTGCTAAACCCTATTATAGTCTATAATAATAACAAGAATAAAGAAAAAGCTCAGCTATATATAAATAATGCATATTGTACAAACTTCAGAGGCAACATCGCTCAGAGTTGTCATGTCAGCTGAACACATCTGACACAAATGTTTTTAAAAAGTTGTTAAGAATGTGACTTATGTTATTAATCCTTTTTCTTTCTCTGCCAACTCCCTTAACAAAAAGCTGCTGTTTCCAAGTATCTTTGAATTTGGTAGTATCACATACTAACACAAGTGGTGCCTAAGAACATCAGATGGTAAATCCAAGCATATTAATTACATCATTAAAGTAACATTTGGTATACCACTGAGATACATTACAATAACAATAACCTTCATGTATAACAAGATGCACAGCCAGCATGTAATGCGGGACCGGTGTACAACTGAGAGATTCTATACTATCCTTGCATGGCGTAATTGAATTGACTCAGAAAGAAGAAAGAGCAGATAGTGTCTTAAAACTGGCACTGGCCTGCTTTTTACGTGTGTCCCTATGTATATAAGGGTATGTGTATGTATCTGAATATTGTCACACTCTGAAAGCCAGATAAACTATTACAGAGAAGGCAGAGTTGCTTGGTTACACTGCTGAAAACAATCTGTGCTGTGTATGAGAGCTCATGTCAGTATAGTAATTACCACAACTGAGATAAAGCCTGTGCTAAATGTCATCTGCAGCTGACAAACACATGAAGCCAAGCACTACTAAATGATTCAGTTATTCTGAGAGTGCTTAGCTCTACGTCTGGGATAAAATCATTTGTCCTGACTGTAAAACAAACAAACAAATACAAAACAAGGACAGAAAGAAGCAGCTCAGAGCGGAGGGTGGAAAAAAGCCAGTTAATGGAACTAATCACGTTGACAGAGAAATTTGAGAAAGACCTAATAGCAATTCCTAACAATTATACTAAACACACTTTCTTTTACTACAAATTGCTTAATAGTCACCAGAATGCAAATTTCCACCATTTTAGATAGTACTCAGGAGCGTGTTGTTTCTCAAATTGATAGCAACCAAAATATGCTAAATGCAGCATTTTTTAACAGATTGCCAAAAGATGAGGCATGCACAGATTACAAAGAGTGGAGTGTTAACAAGTTAACATCATTGCTCAAATATTCCTTACTCGAGAAAAGACAAGAAAGAAGTAATTTTCCAAAGCCCCTTGCATTAACAACAGACAGTTTTTAAAGATCTTAAAAAAAAAAAAAAGAAAGGAAAAAGAAGAAAAACAAGAGGAAAAAGTCTCCCTTTTTCTACACAAATCAGGTGGCTTTTGAATGTGTGATGAAAAGTTCCTCACACTGAGGAACTGTTTAACTGCAAGGGACACTTTTTTCTCACTGGAAAAATTTTGGACAAACCCCATTGAGCTGGGAAAGGGTTTATTGACTTCAAAAGGTCACTGATGTCAGGTGATATTTATTAAATGTTTTATGTTTCACAGTGGAGTGTGGTGTAGTTGCCTCTGAAATACAGTCGCAAGCTGAGAAGTTACACTAGCTCATGACAGTGTGATACAATACAGAGAACTGAGCTTGGCTTCCAAAACCGGTGTGAAGGGACTAACATGCTACCATGCTAGAAGTAAAATGCCCTTCCTCTCCACTGTTGCTGCTCTGTTCTTGGTGTAGACGTGATCCACAGTGATTAAAGCTAGGAAAGGTGATGTGTGTATCACCTGTAGGATTTCCTGCATTGCACTTCCAGACCCAGCTGCAGAGGTCTTGTTGGCTGAAAGCCTGGCAGAAGGCTAAACTCAGCATCCATTGTGTTTTATTTAGCGTCTTTGAAATCCAGGCTTTAATCATTTTCTGTTTCAGCTTTCTTTATTGTAGAAGGGAGAAGAGAGTGCTGCTTTTCTTCTGTCTTTTTGCTTAATAGGTGGGAGAGGAGGCGTTCTCCCTCTCTGAAGAGTTTACAGTCTGTTTCTTTCAAACACCTGGACATTTGCCGTCCCTGAGTGCTGGCTGTCATGTGAACAATATATAATATCATACTCTTATGCCAAGAAGGAAACTTGTGCTGAATGATGTGTTATTAGTACCAGGAGAACTTCAGTAAGGAAGGAATGGAGGGAAGAAGACATGCAAGAAGGGCAGTGCTAAGAAACATTAGCATCTAAGGTAGAAGCTAGTCAAACCCTCCTTCTAAATGGCTCTCTTTTTGTCTTTCTAAACATTCTGTCTGTTGATGAATGCAGAAGCATCATTGCCACTTGTGTCACTTAGGTTTCCTATCAGTGATATATTTTATTTGTGGCACATACATGATACGATGATTGAGTAACTGAATTAAAAATTGCTCTCAAATTTTACCTGGTATGCAAATCAAAATGCGGTATGGAGCATATCAAGAAAACAAAACACAAAATACACAAAAGATTACAGGATGGGATTTTACAGCAATTTGCAGTAACAAACTTGACAAGACTGTTATTATTTGTAAGAACATGTTGCTTTTGTCAAGCATATCAGATATGAACAATAGCAAAAAAATAGGTCTGATATGGTTTTCTTTGCATTGTAGGAAATCTCTTGCTGCTCAAGTAAACCATACTACTCCTGTTATTATTTAAATTTAAAAAAGACCTTTTTGGTAGAGAAAGGGACAACTCTCGGGCAATAATGTATTAGCATCAAGAGAAAAAAAAATTTTGGCTTTTTTTTCAAATATGTAACTGAAATTTTGTCTACATAGGGATCTTATTTTTCAGTGATCTGTGGCAAACTATTGCAGAGGAGATGGTATTTACGGAGGGGTTGGTATCTGAGAGGTCTGTCCACATGGCCAGATATATCTAACTGCACTCTATACTGCTTTCATGCAGCAGCCTGTGAAGATGCACCAGCAAGTTTGTCTCACTGCTAGCTATGTCCATTCTGGGATTTTTGCCCTCAGTGCATCGTGGGCTTTCTTGGGGCAGTCATCCAAAAGCAAGCAGATGTTCTGGGATCTGGGTGAAGTGTCCAAATTCTTCCTCTTATATCCTATGATCTGTTTTCCGTAGGTATGATGCCAGAATTTCAGATTATGATGCTAGATAGGAGGATGATATAGCTCTGTTCTGGCCATCAGAAAGAGAGAGTCTTGTAAAGATGCCATTGTCTTACGCCAGCTTTGCAGGTCATCAGGTGCACTGCTGGCCAGCTTTTGCTGAAATTTGGAGAGTAGTGCAAGCAGCTGCCCTGCCAGTAGCAGCAGGAGTGGGAGAAAAAAGAGGACAACGTGGATTGACATTTCCTTGGATCAGATTTGTACTGTGTAAAGCCACTTCTGGGCTTCTGCAACACATGCTGACTAATGAGAAAGGATTGAGCTAGAGGCCTTTGCAGTACTGGCTGCAAAATATTATGATGGCAAGTGATGCTTTTCTAGGGATGTGTGCAGAGCTTGGCTTCTGTGGCAGCATTTTGGTAACAGAGGATATTTTACTCAGATAGTTTACCAGATGATTAATTGGAGGTGAGTTCTGCTATTAAAATCATGTTTCATGGCCCAGAAGTGATGAGGGTTAGCTGTGGATTTTCATGTGGAATGAGACTTGTGGAAACATTTTCAGTCCTTCTGCAGTGGGCCTTCCATTGCATGGGTGGAAAGAAACATTTCAGTGCAATGTTTCAGCATTGGCAGGTGCATCATTTGTAAGATATGAAGGTCTGAAAAGGCTTGTGATACCTGTGGAACTTGAGAATTTTAAATCTATTTAAATATTAAGCAGATAAAGAGAGACTACCTTTTATAAACACTGAACGTGAATTTCAGCAGGGCTGAAACTTCTTGTTCTGAGGGTCCTTGCTTATGACTATATCATATATATCACTATAGTGATGACTATACTTGGTCTTAGAAAGAAGTTTTTGCCTTATGATAGGGCTAGGGACTGTCTTATTTTACAAATGCATGCTATTTTGCACAATACCTAAAATCATCTGAGTGAGATGGGAAGTGTACAGACATTTTCTGATTAATGAGACTAGCTGGTAAAACACCATGAGCAAAAAATGTGTTCTGCTGACATGTAGCCAGGTTAGTTTTGTGTTTCTATTTCAAGACTGAAAGATTCTATGTGTGTAACTAAAATGAAGTTAATTCCATGGAAGTTGTATATGGTGTTATGTACAGGCACTCAGCGGTACAACAATATTTTGTGAAATTACACAAAACATAAATCGGATTTAATATTTCATTATAACTCATATAATTCTCCTGCGATATTTCATGCAACATTCAGAAAACTCATGAACTACTACAGCATTTTATGAAATGTTTATGAAATTGCAGTATATTTATTTTTGGGAACTGTCCTTCCTGATTTAAGAATCCTGCTTTTCATGAAGTCACACTTTTCCTTAATCACATTTTAGATCATTTAGTCACATTTCCTCAAAATTAATTTTATTTTTAATAGGAAGTGAAATTATATATAAAATTATAATATATATTATATATATAAAATTTATAAAATTATAAAAATCAAAGTGTGATATTTGAGTCAAGAACAAGAAAAGTGCAGAAAGAGAGCTCAATACAGTGGAGCAGTATTGTAAAGCCTATCACCATAAAGTCAGGATCACCCTATTCTTGCCTAACAGTGCAGCTTAAAACCTTTTTGGTCTATCAGTTTACAACTGGGTATAACTTCAGTCTTTCAGCCTTGTCTGTTGCCTGACAAGCCGTAAAATAGTATTCTATGCTCAGGTGCTATAGAGAGAAGAACCGTGGCTCCAGCATGTTTTCAAGTAAAACAATCTGCCTGTTCATGATCTTTGCATTTCCTTACTTGTTCCTTACTCTTTTTAAGTTGCAGTGAAGCCCTGTCCTTCTCCTTTTCAGCCTAGGAAATCTCTTTTTTTGATAAGACCGCTCAGAGTTTTCTGAAGGTATCTTCTTTTGTCTTTTTTTTTTTTTTTCTCCTTTTTCCCCCTCTTCTGTTATATTTGCCAGGCACTGAAAGATGGTTAAAGGTTCAATCCTTAAAAGCAAGCCAGCCCAGGTGCAGTGAATCTGGGAGGTGAGAAGAAGAACAGGCAATTACTGTTCTTTGTTCAGTTGCCATGGTACCAAATGGAAAATGTTTTCCATTTCAGTTTTGAGATCCTGTCCTCAGAGCCTCTTCTCAGTGTTGGCAAATGGTAGCCTGTGCCTTGGAGGTGCTTCACTTTTATTTTCTGTAGTTCTGGGATGATTTGGTTATAAGCAGTATACAGCAATATGTGATTGCTTTGCAGGTCTGAGTGGCAGGATGGTGCACCTGGCTTTGAGAGGACACGGTGAGTCAGTGGAGAATGGAGGAAGAGGGATAAAGCGGACCAGGGAGGACTGCTCATGGAAAATGGGAGCAGGGTAGTGATAGTACCGGCACTTCTCCTGGTACTTGTCACATTGGAGGATGTATCATTGCTTTGTTTGTATGGAAAGTAAGTGTGTTCACTTAAGAAAGCAGAGGCCAGCCAGGTGAGCCTTGAAGCACATAAATAACACCATTTCACATGAGTCAGTAACCAGAACCGGTCCCCCGTGCGATGCTGCAGAACTGAAGGGCAATAGCTCCCTGTGCTGGAATGAATGACAGAGCAGCCTGGCCTTCAAATATTAAACCTGAAATAAAACATTTTGTCGGTTGTAAATTTCATTTTATATCCCTTGTAAACATGTACAAAGCTCACTGTAAATATTTTGCAAGGATTATCTGGATTTTTCAGCAACATTCTGAGTTTATTGTCTCATTGGTGCCATATTATCCCTATGCATTTTCATGTGATATACATGTTTATCCTGTGAAATATTTCCTCAAAAGAATAGTATTCTCTTCTGCTGTACTTCAATCCATAAGCTACAACAATAAAATAATAAATGTAATAAAATCTTTTCCAGTATTGTAAAACATAACTTAGCTCCCCCTCATCCCAAACCACAACTGAACAAATACAAACCTGGGGCTGTAAAACTTCGGCACTTACAACAATATATTCCTCAAGCATTGAGATAAGCTAATATCGACACTGTAGAGTTTACACAGTACTCAATAAATATACAAAAATAATAGTTAGTTTTTGTTACTTGAATTTGCTCTGACAAGAAGTAGCATGGAATAAACAACATAAATATTTTGAGCATACGTCATGGCATTTTTTCAAATTTCCCTTGGAGATTTGGACAAGTAAAGAACAAAAGAGATGGAAAGTAGGTGGTGGCCTGGCTGGGAATGGAGTCCATACACACTCTCAAAGAAACCATGCACTTTATAGTTTTTCTCTCAATTTCTAGTTGTCATTTTTAATGTGGGTATGAAATAAAGAATTAGAGAAAGATATCTCAGTCTGGCAAACTAATGACAGCAAAATGAACACCCCATATATATATATATATTGATTATTGAACACTAATTATTAAAATGATTTAGTCACAGCAAAGGTACTCTAGGCTGTGGTTCTTTCTTCAAGGTTTTCAGATGATGTGTGCATTACAAACGTGTGGACTGTTCCTGGCTTTTATACTTGGAAGACAGCTGGTTTACGGAACAGACCTTTTCCCATGAGTCCTTTTGCTCCTGGTTCTCTGAACTGTATGAAATATCAGAGATCTGAAACAAGATCCTTCTGTCATGCTTTGAACTTGCATAGCCAAGAAATGGCACAGTTGAGAAAGTTTTTGTTTTGTTTTATTTTCCTTCAAAACTCATTTCACTGTTGTCCTGTTTATTCAGTCCATCAAGGTGTGATCTATTTCTACCATTTATTTGGAGTTTGGTTCATCATGTGGTTTATTCTGGTGGTTCTTCATGGGGGTTTCTTGCACATTCACTTGGTGGGTTACCAACATTTATCAGGTAACAGTAAGTCACTTTGTGACTGCAGAGCAATAACAGGGACACAACAACAAGGCTGGCAGGATACAGAATGATACAGATTCACAGCCGATGAGTGCAGTGTGAAGCAGAAGTGCTTCTGCATAAACATTTGTCCTCAGAATTTAATGCATGCTACACTTCACCAATTTTCAAATATGCGTATGCCACAGGACTGTCAAACCAATGTATTTATCCTACTACTAGGTGGTTGTGGTTCACTTCAGGCTACACAGTAAGCTTTGTGCATTACCTGAAGGGGACAAATCTTAAGTGAAATAAATTTTGTAGGCTCCCCTTCATATTGCGTAGTCTTCAAAACTGAGCCTTTAACATTTATGCTCAATGCTGTGAAGCTGAATGCAGAAAACTGACACACTGAACAATTACATTTTTGTATTGTATGTTAGCATGCACCTATACTAAGACATAGTGCACAACAGTTTAAAAATATAGCAAGCGCAGCTGTTGGCTGCTATCAGACAGTACTTTAGGAACGCTTACAAAATAAATTGTTTGCCAAATTACTGAGGCAGTTTGGAATTTCATGCCAGTTTTCTGATCTCCCTTCCATGGTGGATGTTTGATGAGAGTTAAAGTATTTAATTTTAGGAGAGTGGGCAGGGAAAAAAGCTGATGTGAAGGCCAAGGCACAAAGCAAATAAAGACCATGCAGTTGCAGAGTTGGAAGATGGCGATAGTCAGCAGATTTATTCTCCACCCCCAGAGATTTCTTTGTAAAACTCATTCTCACAAGGCTCCTTTATGTACTGCATGCTTTTCTGACATCCCTGTGGCCTATGGGATTAATGACTGCTACTAGCATTTCATACTTGTTTTGCAAATTGGTGTCTGTTAATTCTAAGTTAAACTCTTTTCTAAAAATAATTAATTAGAAATTAAATAGTTAATTTCTTCTCTTAAAATAAAACAAAATAAAATACTTCGGTAGCTGTAACCAAATTGCTGATGCCAAAAGTACAAAAAGGAAGAGGCAGAAGTTAAAATAAGCCTAACAAATGCCTGGTGATATGGACCTAGAGCTGTTAAATGGCTCTTTGGGAAAGAAAAGAAAGGTGGGTCTGGAAATCTGATATGTGATATACCAGTTTCTGGCCCACTGAAGTTAAATCCAGTGAATAAAGAAGTGAGATTACAGGCAATCCCATCCTCCCTGCCTTCCAGACACCTGTTAAAAAGACAACAGAGTTTACAGTGAATCGACAGAGGTGCTGGTGGAAGGGAGAGGAAGAGGCTGTGCCTCTGCTCTGCTTCACCGTGGTGCTCCCTGTCACTTCTGCACACCAACAGTTGCTGTCATTATGGTTGTCATCATCATTTTGTCATCCGACGTCGGCGTGCCGATGAGGCTGTTTAAGCAGGCAGCCTTTCCAGGGGAGGGAGCCCCGCTGGAGGCATACAAGGTGCCTCCATCTCCCACCCTCCGCTCATTGCTTCTCTCACTCCCACTCTTTTCATGGGCTTTGAGACCCACCTGCCAAGGGCAGCAGCATCTAATGGGATGGGGAATGACACATTGCTTAATCTGCAAAAAGACCAGTGCAGCTGGTCTGGCCAAACCAGACAGATTATCTTTCTACTTACCATAATACCTAGATTTCAGACCCATTGCTTTATCAAAGGCAGGAAAAGCACCTTTCAGTCATAACTGAGAATTAGTCAACAGAGCTAGTTCTTTCTTCCTCAGTAAAAGAACTTCTTGACAGGATAAAAAACTAACAGTTGTTCTCTCTAAAAAAGGGACTTTGGTAAGTTTTGATTATGTTTGTGCTGCTTGATATCAAAATACTCTGTTTTGATTCTTATTCTTCTATTATGTATTAAGCCATACAAACTTTGGTATGTATCTGTATTGTGTTTGTCACAAAAACCAAAGGTCTCTGTAGCCAAAACCAAACCCTGTCAGTGAAACAACTCTAACCCTCTGTCCTAAGTAGTCTGTCAAAATTCAACAGTGAGCTGCCCCTGCCAATGTTGGGATTTTGTGGCCGTCCAGTAAACCACCCCTACCCCCCTGCCCAAGGTATTCGGTAAAAATTCAACAGTGAGCTGCCCCTGCCAATGTTGGGATTTTGTGGGTTTTTTTTTTTTTATTTCTGATAAAACCTGGTATTTTGGGGGTTTTCTCTTTTTAAATGTACTGTATTCCACTTTTAAAAAATCATACAAGTGTAAACTGTTCCCATCTTTATCAATTCTTAAAAATTATTTGTATGTGCAAACAGGTGTACATCCTGTAGCTGTAATGTAGCACAAAGATTGCCCAAGTATAACGTACTCGGGAACACGGATCCCATCCTTGTCAGGGGATAGGTAGAAATTCAATAAGGAGACAAGACTTAGGAAGAGTCCTGATGTCCTTGGGTTAGCGGATAGTGACTATAAATTGAAGGTGATATGCTTGGCCAAGAAGAAACAAAGCTGATAACTTCTTGGAGGGGAGCCCGGAGAGAACATACCCATCTGGTTTATACATAGTATAACAGCAGGGACAAAGCAGTAGGACTTAGTGGACAATTTCATTATTATGTGAAAATATTACTGATATCAAGAGAATTTTTAGTAAGCACTTACAGAAAAAGAATGGCAGTGCATTTTGATCACAACAAAATTTCTGTAGAAATAGGTAAATAAACTATATTTTTATGGAGAATACATTTCTAGTAAAAGCAATCATAGGCTAGCTGTACTTAAAATGACAAATAATGCTGAGGATCTCTTTCTGCCTGAGGAGAAAGGAAAACATAGAAGAAGAATGTAAAATAACTATTTCTTGGTGCATTTTTCAAGTTTTAAAAATAAGCAGGTGTATTTTGATATTGTTTTACCTTAAGATTCTCTGTCACTTCCAGTGTTTTCTTTTTCCTAGGGTATCGAGCAAGTTTTGAATAGCGAAGGTAACAAATACTAGAACAGATGTGATTTCCCCCTCCTCATCTCACTGACCTGGAGCCTTCAGGTCAAAGTTGGGTGCATTTGTGAGAAAATGCTACAGCTAGACTCAGGCTACTGAGTTTATGCAGAAGTTATGTTTTAAAATCTGGGGATGGTGATGTCAGAGACCAGATAATGTATTTTCACAACCCCATTGGGCCCCTAGCAAATTTTGCTCGCCTCTTTGTGCACATTTTTGTTGACTGACAATAATCATAACTAGTAATGGCAAAACTCCTAATCAGAGATGCAAGAAAGAGCAACCAACATCTGCCCCATGAAGACTTTTTAGTCACCATGGGGAAAGGGCCACCTTGTGCACAACCACTGGGCAGCACGTAGAGCAGGGGTAATATGGCTGTAGCTCTTCTGTCCAGGAAGATAGAGCTCAAAGGAAGGGTTTACGAAAGGGTATGGTTTGTAGTTACATTCACTATAGTAAATATGTCGTGCTATAAGCACCGTGCTTAATCTGGAGGTTTCTACAGGTGATATTTATATAGTCTTATTGTTCTTTCAGCATTTCAGTGTTAGTTGGGCAGATGATTTTATTGAAATGTCTCCTGGGAACGTTTGCTTTTTGGGGTGGCTGAGTTGGAGCAGAAGCACCACTGCTGTTTGGCAGCCTGCACCTGCACTCACCTGCACCACTACTTGTGCACGGTATCTACCAGATCGCTCCAGCTGTAGACTTATGTGACTGAGCTTTGTAGCTGAGGTAGCAAAACATCAGTTCTCTGTTTATTTTTGCACACTGTTGTCCTTGGTGTTCTAACAGAGAAGTGAACCACAAAAAAAGACTTCACATTTAAATATGACCTTTGTACAGGTGCGACCTTGGTATTGGTTGCTCTTTCTGTAGGCACCAGCAGCAATAATTTACTTTGGGGAGTATGTTAACATCCATTATCTGTCAAAACATTTGGTAAAAGGAAATATTGCCGTTAATGTTTTTTACTAAAGAATATGTTAATTGTTGTCAGCACTTGCAATTGATAGATCTTGACGTATAAATGCCAAATTCTAATTTAATATACTTACTGTCAAAAAACTGTCATTTAAAAAAAGAGAAAATTCTTAATTGGGGATCTTAAGGACACCCTTCCCAGCTGCCCAAGTTGCACAAACTCCTTCTTTCATGTCATTTTTAAAACAAAATAAAAATTATTTTTCATGTCAGCAGTCTAACACAGACTAAAATTGACCTGCAGGGTGCTTAGGTTTGCCTCCAGAGCCTACATACTGGCAGGGCTGAGCAGTTTACCACTTGCCTGATCAGGCATCTCATCACAGCCTGCCTATGACCAAGCCTGTCGTGGGTCTTGATCTGATAAGATTTCTTAGAGGACGCCCAGTGCCACTGTGCAGATTGTACCATAAATGAGAAAACGAGTCATAAGGCGGGTAGTGGAGGGAATGATTCTTCCTTTACATAGTGTTTAGTGTCAAGACCTGCCTCATTCTCCATAATGGGGAAGGCATAACCCTGTCCCATGCTTTTTCAGGGAGCGGAACTCTGTTTTCCCCTTTTCTAGATGTGGTTTGTAGGCATTAGGCCACAGAGTAATTTTTCTTCTCCCTTTTTTGGCCCAATCTTTTTTTCAAGGCACATTTTAAGAGCAAAGGTAGAGAGAGCAGTCTCTGTGCTCATACTGTTTGTATAAGCCTAGTTTTTACAATCCCTGTGGACAAACTGCTACCTTAACACCACCTATATAGGAGTACAGAGCGATACAAGATAATACAACTGTAGTTCTTCAAACCAGGAAGCAAGACAGTCTCCTAGTGAGCATTGCAATGAGGGGTCTGGGTCCCACCTGGATGCCCTCTGGCAAGTGGAAACTGAACATGGATCATCTGCTTTACTGGCACACCTCTAGCCCTGTGCCTAAGGAACTGTTTTGTAAAAGATGGGCATTTCCTCTCCTCCTGCCTCCTGGAAAAGTGCAACAGCAAGCCCCGCTTAATTCTTTGAGAGTGAGGTGATGGGCACCCACACTCACGAAGGAGTTTTGGTAATCGATCCTATGAGAGATCTACCTTTACCTGTAAGTGGGGCACTTGCAGTGCAAGGGTTTAAGACTCTTTCCCTTCTCAGACTCTCTCTGTTGACTAAGCTGGAGGCAACCCCATTTTTGCAAGCAGCTATTCTGGAACCCTTTTAGAGGAAATTAACTCTGACTGCATTGAATAGTGCACCTTTTTCAGGCAACTAGAAACCATCAGTAGCCAGGTACTAGTAAGTCTTTTTTGGAAATGTAAGGATGGGCCTATTTTGAGATTAACAGTGGTAAAAACTGTCTCAGAAGAGGTTTTATCTGCCCTTATCAACCTAGTGAATTGTTCATTTGAGGAATGCTCTTTCTAAGGCACATTATCTGCAACTGGAAAATACTCAGTGAAATTTTTCCTTCTTTTTTTTTTGTGTTTTTCAGTTTAGAGAAAAAAGACAAAGAAAAGATGGGAGGAATAAGGATGGCCAGATGGAGAGAAAAACAGTGCTATTAAAAAACCTGAACCCTCTGCTTCTTTGCCCAGGCAGCGTGTAGGAGAGTAGTCCCCCTGCAAAGCGGTCAACTGAGCCCTGCTGGCAGCTCTCTTAAGATAGTTCCCTTCTGATGTGGGAGCCATTGCTGTCTGATGCATGTAAAGAGCAATAGCAAACTGAGTGTAACTGGGATTGTTTAACAAACTGCTTCCGAGAAAAGAGATAAAATGAACAGAAAAAAAACTGAAGAAAATTTAAAAACTCATTATAGTTTTTAATCTCAAATTATCTTTAATAGATATTTGTGTCGATTTAATTTTTTAATTTGATATAAATAGTTTAAAAAAAAAAAGAAAAGGAAAAGGAAAATCTGGTGCTCTTTAGCTTTCATTAGTATACAGAGATCTTTCCTGTGCATGGAGTTGGGGCAGAGTGCAGAATGTGTTCCCTGTTGTGAGTGCTGAACAGCAATGCCTTACTGGAGAGTTGCATGCACTCAAACATGGTGTGTGAGTGAAATCATGTTACAAGGATGTGTAGACATGGAGGTTTTTTTGACACAGCAGGAGACAAACAACACAAAAGTTAGATATCTTTCCAAGAGTCACAAAACAAGTTTCTGAAAGAGGTAGGTCCAGAGCTTGTTTCCTGAGTAGCAGTTCTTACATTGCTCTATATGCTACTCCTCGTGTTTTATTTGATTTCCGTAAAAATTCTGAGGATCACTGTAGCTATAAATAAAGGACCCTAAAGTGAGCATAAATTTGAATTCAGTTGGTGGAGTTTCTCTTAGACTGCTGCAGTATAGGAGTACTGTTTTGTTTCCTTGTCTATGCCAAACTTTAATGGCCTGCTGCAGTTTTGCAGCTTTCAGGAATAAAGTCAAAAAGGCCCAGTCCTCTGCACCTGCCATTCTGTAAGACATATATATTGGCTTGATTTGCTTAAATATTAGCTTTAATATATATTGCAAATGGTAACTGTTTTGGGTATAGGTGGAAATCTCAGAGCTGCTGCAAATTATCTATTTCAGATTTAAATCCAAGTGCATTATGATTCTTTGCAATGCAGGCTGTGGTTTTGACTGTATCTAGCAGCTCTTTACTTTTGTGTTTTGCTCACCTTAAATGTTAAGTGAAAATAAAAGTGTGTTGCTATTTCTGAATATTTTTACTCAAATTATGGAATAGTTTCCAGGGAAACTATTACTTTCATCAAATAGCCTGGTGATCACATTTTGAAATATGTTCTTTCTGTTGTATGCTTGGACTTTGTAGATAACATTTTCCTCCTTTCTAAACATCTATGCATTTTATTTTTATAAAACTGAGTAATAGTAAAAGAATATTTTTAACTTCAAATATGTAGCTGTAAGAAATGAAAGTCTGGCTCTCTGAAGTGTGCTACTTAGCACTGTGTGTCAAATGATTCAAATGTCCGCTATAGCAAGAATTTAGAAACGTAAGGCTTTAGCTAGCCAGACTAAAATACAGACAAATAGATTAAGATGACTTGTATTGCAATAAAGTGGTTGGTACTACAAAGGACAGTGACTTACTTTTAATAAAGAGGAGAGAGCAGCTCTTATTCCACACACAGTGATTTTTTTTGAGATGACTTGACTTGTAAAAGCAGGAGACCTATCTCTATTTCCGGATTCAATTATCTGGATAATGCTAAGTATGTCAATCATGTATTCATTCATTCAAAGAAACACTGTTAATATATTCCAAGGAGAACAGCTCAGATAGCAGTGAATGCCAAAGTTAAATTTCTGTCTATGTATTTAGTTCTACTCATCTATACGTACATCACAAGGCTTGAGATTTTACTTTGGTCAAAGATGTGTCTGGGATCACGTAATTGTAGTCCCTTAAATAGTCCCTAGGTATTAAAGGGAGTATCCTGTCATACCCTTAATGCTTCTGGAAGAGAGACTCATCTCACAGGAAAACAGAATATCTTCCCATCACCTGAATTTCAGAGCTAATGATGGGCTTGAGTGTAGCTGTAGGTCTATGTGCTGTACAAGGTGTTTCAACATGAGTTGCTGTTTGATGATATGAAGATGAAGATAAAAGGCAGGGGTAGGCACACTGGAGGTGTTTGCTAATGAGCATCTATTGCACACAACTATAACAAAACATCCTAATCTATAAGCTTTATGACACTGTACCTCACTGATTACTATGCTCACTCCCTGAGTCATGTGGACTCAAGAAGTCACAGCCAGATCCTGTTCTTTTTTGGTGGGAAAGAGGAAATTGACAGGTGGTCCTTCTCTCTCCTTTTTTAATGGTGTCAGTGGTGGTGGGGCTACTGTTTTCTACAGTTAGTACTATGGTATCTATGCACCAGTCCTCATTACACACACTACTACACTGCACACAGATGTTCAAGGCATGGTGGACCTTGTCAGAATATATATGTTTGTCAACACAATGAAGTCAGTCTAGTTTCAGGTCACCCCCTCCTGGTTTTGTATCAAAGCTTTTTGTATCAACAGCAGTTTTGTTTCAACAAGCAAAATCCTGTATATCAGCAAAGAGATTCTCCACAGTTGCAATTCTCAGCAAAATACAAGTTTTAGAGCTAGGGTGAGTAATAATGACATGTGAATGTCAGCCCAAGCAATGGCGTAGGCACATGTTAGCCTAAACAGGACTTGTGGCAAGGTTGTGGCAGTGTTACAGTGGGTTCCAGCAATACTTACAGCTGTGGTATCTGAGGCTTTTGTGACGTGACAGGGGACTATGCTAGTCTTTAGATAGTCAATGAGTAGCAAAGAAGACAAAATGATTCAATGTTTCATGAAACCCGTTGCTAACAAAATGTGTTCTCAGTTGTCTCATCCCCTCCCCACCAAAAGATAGCCTTATCCTTTGTCACAGTTTAAAAAGAGGAAACTTCATATTTAAGGCTGTTTGGTACCCAGCTGTTTGCATTGCTCAGTGATGACAGGGTTCGCTTCACTATCAAGTTGCCTTTCATAATTATATGAGGTGAATAAATAATTTCTGATGCTAATTTGTTCCTTTGTGCTGATTATTCTGGAAACTCGTATTCTAGATTCTTATCTTCTGAAGAAAAAAGCATGCATTTTAACCATGCACAAAAGAGCAGTGAAACCAGTAGAAACCGGTAGAAACCGGTTCAAACCAATTCAAAACTTGAAATAACTAAAAATTACTGAACTAAAATCCCAATGTCAATATTTTGGTATGATGCTTTTTTCTTTCCAGCCAGACCTTCAGTGTTGTAAAATAATTGCTTCATTTGTCAGAATATATATAATATCGCAATATTTCATGCAATTAGGCCCTGTCTCACCATAATTAAATTACTCAGGATTACAGATCTTTGTAAAGAGTGTAGTAAAATGTTTATTAGCCTGAAAAGGGCTCATCACCTTAAGCAATTTTGGAGAGCATAGGCAGAATTCTTTATCTACACTGTTTTCCTGCTGTTTACTCTAAAATTGCCTACTATTTGCACTGAAATTGGATTTGGGGAGGAGAGGGTTGCATTCCCTGACCACTTCTGAGATTCATATATGTCACTGAACAGCTTTCAAGAAAAATGACAGAAGGCAGTCACCTTAAGCTGTTTAATTAAACTGGGAAAATTACAGGAAAAAAACTTGCATGGATTTATGCTGGGACTTATATCATATGTGTACTGTATTTTTAACAGGTTTGTCTGCACAAAGCTCTTATGATGCATTTGTCTCTTTTGAGCATATGTAAGAAATTGAATATTCTGTCTGAAATGACTTATTTTTAACAGGTTTGTCTGCACAAAGCTCTTATGATGCATTTGTCTCTTTTGAGCATATGTAAGAAATTGAATATTCTGTCTAGAAATGACTTCACATTCTATTGGGAAAAAGGTTTCTATAACAAAGATCTAATAAGTATTACTTAAGGTATTTATTTATAAAATAAAATGCTTCAATAAAAAAATAAACCATCATAAAGTCATGGCATATGCAGTATCTATATGCATTATAAAAACATGAGCAAGCCTACTTCCACCAGGACAAGTCACTGGCTTTGCCAGACAGAGTGGCCTTAACAATATAGTCACAATATCCAGCTCTAAATAATGATGGAAGTAAATGCCAGAAAATGGAACTTACTTGTATCTAATGTGGTCAGTATACAGGTTAACTCATTGTGATATACATCAAACAGGTCAGTTTATCTACTTTTTTATTTACTACTACACAATTGGCTCTATCCTAGCATGATTTATACCAGCTGCTTAATCATCTGGGAGTATAAATTGCCATTGAAATCATAGCATTACCAAGTGCTGGTTGCTGGCCTTTCTGTAAAATGTGTTACATTCTGCATTTTACCTGCTAGTCTTATGCCACAAGCATGCAGAATAGCTAGTGGGTTTGCTGCAAGTCTACTCCTGTTTCTTGAAGCAAAGTCCCTCTCTTGTGACTCTGGAATTTGCCCTAAATTTCCAAGTATAAAGATACTTAGCACGTGGAGCTTGTTTGTTTGTTTTTTTTTAATCCATTCCTATTTCCTAAAAGTGGCAGCAGCTGTATAGACTGTAACACACCTTGGAATCCTATGGGAAACATCCGAACAGCTGAAATAGACAGATGTATTTCTTGGTTTATGTTGTAAGTCATTCCACTGCATCGAACTGTAGACTTATACTGTAATTATCTACTCAAGCAGATGATGCAGTGATAAGGTTGCCGGAGTGCATCCAGTGTATTAATGACTGAACTTGCTTGGAGCACTAACAACAGTTATTTATTCTTATAACTTAGCTATGGAAAACTTACCTGTAAAAGAAAAAGAAATTATTTTTTAATGAAGTTTTAAAAGTAATCGTGTCTGCTACAACAAAATATTAGATTCTAAAACTTTCAACCTGATGCAGAACTGGCAGTCCACTCTTGAGGAACCATACCATTTACCATTTCAATGAACAAAAAGAAAGGTTGGGTTTTTTTTCAGAAGGGCCATTCATGTTGTATGTAACAGGTGGGTATGTATGTAACATATGTTACATACATATGTACATACAGTACATATGTACATACATACATATGTACATACATACAGTACATACAGTTACATATGTTACATACATGCATACAACAGTATGTAACATTCCCATTACCAGTGGGAATGAGCGCCTCCTTGAAGAACCTGGAAGCAAGAAGCTGAGCAGAAGCTAGAAAATGAGTAATATTTTTTGGAGTAAAAAAAGCTGTGCTTTTGCACTTTCTAAGTATATTTCCTGTGACGGTGGCTGATAGTACTGTCCTGTTTTCCTGGATGAATGAGCTATGCTCATTGACACAGCTAAGCAGGTAATATCCATGGCAGTCCAGTAAGCAGGAGATGTCAGTAACAGCAGCTGGAAAGAATTTGAGGAAAGGATGGGAATCATGGTGTTGCACACCTGGGACACTGTGGGTTGCCTTCTCCAGATACCAGGTCTCAGTGTGGCAATACCAACTGGAATAGACCGACTTTTCTTGGCTCATGGTGGAAAGAAGCTGTTTCCCTTCTTTAAAGGTAATATGCTTTAAATTAGATGAACTACCCCAAATATGGTAGCTAACGTTCAAAAGGTCTTTTTGGAGATGTGGCCCAGATCCTAGTGGAGATACTTTAATGAACCTAACACTTTTCAACCTCTTTTCCAAAAATAAGGAATATTGGATCAAGAATGCAGAAATGGAGGTGGGTGCTTTTGGCAAGATCCTTGCCTGACTGCAAGAGAGAGGGAGTAAGGTCTGGTAGTTATCTAAATGTATAATCTTTTTCTCCAGAAGTGCTAGCTGAAGCCATTGAACAGGAAACCATTACTACTGTTGAACAGGAGACCATTACTACTGAACAGTTGATATCTGTCAATCATGCTAAGGGGCTGAGCACTATCAGTTGTTTCATGATGTTAACTGCTATATTAACAGCTGAGTTTTCCCTCAATCTGGCAGATAATGGGGAATCACAGAGGCAAAGGGTGCGGATAGAGTAATAAATACAATGAAGGTAATTTGACATCTCTAGTAAGAAGTTTTTATGACTATACTATCCAAATTAAAAAAGGGCTTGCTCCACTTACCTGTACAATACCACCACAGGAAGGATATATCTCTCTTCAACATCTGAATTTGAGTGGAAATCATTGCACTTAGATTATCCTGGGTTAGCATTGTTGACATAATCTTTCGGGAATAGATGAATCTTTGCAGGAAATCTAATATGGGTGAGATGAAATCAATAAAATTGTCTCAAATAAACAAAGATTTCTGAGGAACTTCAGCACTTGAAAGGAAGATTGATGATCATAGTAGGTGCAAAAATTACCCTCTCTATATCCAGTTGCTGATTTTAAAGAAGAGTCGGTATCATAAGTTATTCCAAATGCTTTCAGTTTCTTGTGCAAAGCTATGTGACAGATGTTAAGAGTATGAACCAAGAAAATATCAGATGATAGCATTAAAAATAATCAGTTGATGTTACTTGCTTACAAAAAAGATGGGCAAAACCATCTTGAATGTGCTTTTAAGGAAGCTTTTTAAAATGGTTGGTTGATATAGTTAATGGGTGAAGCTTAGGCAAGTGCAAAAATTCTTCTGGATCTGAACTGTGCTGTTGACAGTAAGTGCCAGAATTCATAAACTTGAAGTTTTATTTTGTCTTTTCTGAACTATAACAAACTCAGCAGTGTGATCAACAAGGCAGTATGGTAAATACCAAGACAATAACCACTTTTAGATATTTTCTTTACTAAGCATATCTGTTTATGAGTTATGTAAGTGTCAATGAGTAAATCCTAAAGAAAACAGCTATGCATCATTAACACATACTCCTCAAATAAGCGTGATCTCAGAGCACTAAAGAAGTCTGTACAACAATTTTGGTCTGTTTTTAAGAGAGAGCCTGAATCAGAGTGAGTGTGATGTGTTAGGATTATATCCCTCATACCCTGGGGAGTAAAATGCAGCTGGGAGTTGTTTCTCCCTTTTGATGGAAAAGAAATATTAATGAGTAGGTCAGAGTCTCTGACAAATTGATTCCATTTAGCTGGCCTAACACAAATAGCACTGTAGCAGTGTTACATTAATAATCTCTCCTTTTAGCCTCCCTGTTTCCTTGTGGAGGCAGGTGCCACTGTTTTCCTATTACTTTAAACGAACGTCATTAAGCAATGGTTCAGTGATTCGACTTCATGAGCCAGATTCTGATCTTTCTTTCTGGGCTGAATCTGCTAAGTCGCTAAGCTTATTTTGCCTCTTTAAACAACATCAGGATCTAGTTTGGTGTGTCTCAACCTTGATAAAACTGCTCAGTGATGAAAGCACAGAATTCCTATTTGTTTCCAGGTCACTCTTCAGTAAAAAGCTGCCTAATAACTTGACACTTTTGACTATCTATGCATCTATATGAATAAATGAACATCACTTGCAAATCATAGGTCTGACTTGACAGGAAAGATATGAAGACTTGCGACTGGACTGTAATAGAGAGGGCTATTCATGGATCCACAGTATTATTACAAATCATTCTACTGCCTCACCTCTATTATACTGCCTTTGTCTGGTCCACATATTTAGCTAGATACCTAAGAAAAGCACAGCTATTGTGGCAGAAGAGAGTTCATTGAATCATTCTTCATCATGCCCATTCCAGCTGCAGTGAAAGCGATGTTAGGCAGCACACCTGATCTGCATGGCAATCCCAGCAGTCATTCCTGTGCAGGCACATTGACTCTGCCTCTCTCCTGAGAGCAAAGATGTCATGTTTTACCAGCCTCAGGGAGATGCTTTGTTCTGTATCCAGTTTATTGCATAAGCAAACCCCAAAAGACTCAGAAATGGATTGGGATCCTTGCAAATTTCTTAACTAGAAAGCAACATTTTTATTGGCCTGTGGGGACCAGTAGTGTTGGTGGAAGGGCAGGGTGTCAGAAGAAAGTAAGAGGAAGTAATCCAAAATTTCATAGCAGTCAGGATAGGCAAAAGTAAGGGCATGAGCCGAGGAAAGAAACAGAAGAGGGAGTCTGGCTAGTGCTTGGTACAGAGCTGCGAGACAGGGAAAACTTGCTGCACCTGAGAGAAGTGGCTGGTTGCTGTTGTGCACTTGCCTCTAGAACCAGAAGTTTTACCTAGTCTGGTGTTAGAAACAATTGCAAACTCAGTGACAGTCGCTTCTGTCCCTCCTTTACTAGTTGATTTAGCAGTGTACGAAACTTCCACTGCAGCCAGTTGTGTCATTAGTTTAGGTACTGGCTGCTCATCTAGTGGAATTAACAGTTCTGGCATCCTGAAGCTCAGTGTAGGTTACCATATTGAAAATTTATTTTTCAATTTAAAAGAAAGGAAACAAATTAGAAACGTTATTAGGGGTGAAAATCAAGTACTTCAAAGCTAGGAATTACCAGTATTTGAGGCAATAGAAAGTAATCATGTAGGTAGGTAATCATGAAGATTGTATCATAATGCATATGCACGAGGGAGCCAATTAAGGTTGCTGAAGCAACTTTGCATCGTGTTTTTTTTCCTAAGAGTAGAGCACTGGGTTTTGCAACCTTAAGGATCTTTAAATGTAGGTAATCACAACTAATATTACTGCAATGCCTAATCTTGGCATCCTGTTAAGATCCTCATTCCCAGCAATATGTTATACCAATGATTTCTACAGGTGGAGTTTTGTAAAAGAATTGTTTCCTTTTATCAGGTTAAAATTTGCTGCCTTTCACTGTCTTTTCATACCCCTTTGTTCTTATGAAGAATGCCACACAGGAGCTGCTTGATGTATGTTTTCTGTTCCAAATACGCTTTTATACGCATCTATTTTATTTTTAATCTAAACAGCTCCAAACTTCTCAGTTTCTCATGTGGTTTTATGAGCTGACATCCCTAAGCAGATAAGTAACTCTTTTTTACAATCTCTGAGCTTTTCCAGGAAACTTAAAATTGAGTTCAAGATAGAAAATTGATGAACTGGTCAGGATTTCACAGAAAATAATATCATGATAGATCTAAGAAAGGGGAAAAGACAGCTGGAAGAAAAGGCAGGGCAATTTTCTGTGTTTCTGTAAAAGGGGAAAAAAGACATAGTTTACAATGGAAAAATGTAACAAAACAGTGCCAGGAAATACTTAGCTACACAAATGCTGTGTTTTCATTATTTGCAGAGTTTTCACTGCATGTCCACATGCTTCTGTTCTTCCACCTGCCTTTCCCACTATATCATACAGGTAATTTTTAACTAGATGACAGTCATCTTTATTGTAGGAGTCCATGTGGGCACAATCTTGCGGGTCTTCCAAACTCATAGGTCCTGGATGGCTTCAGCTATTGCAGTTTTTGGTGTGTAGAAGAGGTATTAGCAAAAATGCAGCCAGCAGGTTGAGCGAGATGATTATTCCCCTCTGTTCAGACCTTGTGAGACTACATCTGGAGTGCTGTCTCTATTTTTGGCTTCTTGCTACAAGAAAGGTGTTGACATTAGGGAAGGAGTATAGCGGAGGTTCTCCAGAATGGTCAGGGGGCTGGAGCACGTGGCATATATGGAAAGGCTGAGGGAACTGGGTTTGTTTGGCCTCAGGGGGAGGAGATTGAGGTGCAATAATAAGGTGAAACCTTACTGCAGCTTACACTTACCAAATGGGAGAAAATAGGGAAGATGGAGTCAGACTTGTCTTGGAGGTGCAGAGTGGTAGGAAAAGAGTCAGAAGCTGGAAAATAGGAAATTCTGATTACATGGGAGGAAAATATTCACCATGGGGACAATTAAATACTGGAACAGATTGCCTGGTGAGACTGTGGGATCCGTGTCCTGGGAGATATTCAAATCCTGACTGGATGCAGCCCTGAGCAACTGACTTAATTGTCAGTGTTTTGAGCAGGGCTTGGACTACAGACCTCCCCACGTCCTTTTTAAACTCAACCATTCCAGGATTTTGTGTGGGACCAAGTAGATAGACTCCAGTGCTCAAGAAAATATGTTTTTGGTTTTATAAGATTTACACTAAAATATCTAAACTGCTCACCCACTAAGTCGCTAATATCCACTTAAAATAACATTTAATGGAAAATGTGCAATCAAACATAATATAAAGTAATTTATTTTGTCACATAAACTGTCAAAACCTTTTTCAGGAACAACCTACGTTTGCTTGTAGCATGCATTTTTCCTATGAAATCTTTTAGTATCATCTAAAGATGTAATTCATGCTATTTAGGTGTTGTTCTAGTCCATTTTGAGGACAGAATAATTTCCTATTAATCCTAAAGGTAACAAATAAATAATTTTGATAATATCCTGACTAAGGTGTTTTGTCTGTTAACTACTTTTTGTATGCGCAGTCTTGTATGTCTCTGGTGATTTGTTTCTCTTGAATCACACAGTATGTTCCCTAAGTACACCATAAAAATAACATAATCATGATGTTATCTGTTCTGTTACAAAGTATATGACAATATTGTGTTTATGGTTAAATACAGCCTCAAGGACCTCATACCAGTGCCAAACAAGTAAGTTGTTTTCAATTAAGGACATCGTCTCAGTGCTCAGTAAACACATAAGATTATTTATGTATGAGCTTGATGTTGTTAGAAAACGTGTATTAGGAGCATCCAGCTTTTGTTTGGACCTAACTAAAAGCAACAAAGATCAAGCATAATAATAATAAAAAAATGATGCCTGTAATAAGCCTATGTCATAGATGGTTTTGTTAGTGCATTTTGTATTGTTGATAATGTATGGATACTCCTAATGATTCCATTAGAGTTTAAATAACAGAATTCAACACAAATGTATTTCTACTGAGCAGTAGAAACATAATTTCTCTAGAACTGCAGCTGCTGTAGTTGAAGATTAGGCTCTTACTATCCCTTAGGGAGATTACTGTCTCTGCCAGCTGACTTAGTTTTTATACAACCAGCGATTTATTAGATTGCTTTGCTCTTAAGTGTGATAATAGGCCTTATGCTTAGCAAGGTTTAGAGACTTCCAGTGCATTAATATTTTATGGCAATGACAGTCAAGACACATTTTGTTTACCTAACAAGACAAGCCAAACTACAGCTGATGTGTACTGGAGATTAGATTTAACTGGTAGGAACTCTGCCAATTATGTCTTTAATGCTTTGCAATGACTTTTATAATTGTAATCTAATAATTTACATATTGATGCATCAACATTTTGTTCTAAACAGTACCGTTTTGTCTGACCCGAGTATTTATAGACAACATTTTCTCTGTAGCCACGTGTGCTGCTTTTGGCTGGGATAGAGTTAATTTTCTTCACAGTAGCTGGTATGGGGCTATGTTTTGGATTTGTGCTGAAAACAGTGTTGATAACACAGGGATGTTTTAGTTACTGCTGAGCAGTGCTTACACAGAGTCAAGGCCTTTTCTGCTTCTCACCCCACCCCACCAGCGAGTAGGCTGGGGGGGCACAAGAAGCTGGGAGGGGACATGGCTGGGACAGCTGACCTAAACTGGCCAAAGGGATATTCCATACCATATGACGTCATGCTCAGCATATAAAGCTGGGGGAAGAAGAAGGAA
>NW_008795885.1:1493280-1512874 GCF_000699145.1 Aptenodytes forsteri | reverse complement strand
CCGCGCCGGGGCTGGGGGGGGGGAGTGAGAAAGTGGCTCTGGGGGGCTTAGTTGCTGGATGGGGTTAAACCACAATACCATGCTACTCAGTTCTTTGGTATCGACATATTTTCTTTGGGCATTTTATTACAGCAGCTATAGCAATATTTGGAGGCCCAAACAACTCCCACCTAGGATCCCATTTAAACCTGTTTGGGGAATTCAGTTTACAATGAAATTGATTGAATGTTTCAATCTTGTGGAAATAAACCTTAGTTGCTGCATTTGTCCCATATACTGGCCAAAATAGGGCCCTGGTTTGCCGTTGCCCAGTTTCAGTGACAGTGATAGCTTCGGCTGCCCAACTAAATATTTCAAATGAAGGAGTCCCATGCTGATTGCTTTTTACTTCTTCTCAACAAAGCAGATTTGTCATCTATTAGTGGTGGAAGATGGAGAGTGAAGATCAGTGAGTCAGGTGTCTGGCATTGATTCACCATGTCTGCAAAAACCCCATCGTCTTAGCTCCATGGACAAGGTTGAGCATATTCACCAAGAGAAATTGCACATTGAAGGGCCTGATGCTTCTACTTAGACTCAAGTATATCAGAAGAAACTCTGTCAGATGTAGGTTCAGCAAAAACTGATATTAGCAGCTATATGGTTTCAGCTGCAAAGGTGGTGCTTGTGGCAAGGGGTAGGAAGAAGCCAGGGAGGCAAGATTTAGCTTTGGTTTGGAACTGTGTTGGTCTGTGGTTCTGAACATTTAACCTCTCTATGCACCAGGTTTTAAATGGGCTATTGTAAGATTTGAGTTCATACAGTACTTTGTAATCATCTAAAAAAAAACCTCTATAAAAGCTTAAGGTAACCCACAGGTTAATAACACACACTTTTTTTTCTCTAACATCTCCATAAATATTATGAAACAGAATAAGCAGTTGTAACAGCTTTATCTTGTTTCCAAGATTCATTTTTAATTGACTGTCATATTTTTTTTTTTAATTCTACCTATTTTGAATGTAAGGCTTTTTTCTTTTACTGGGCCAGAAACTGAGAGCTGATCCTGGAGTACATATTCATAATAACGTAATGAACAAATGAGATTTGCAGTCTGCAGCCCAGTGATGACTGATCAGCTGAGTACCATAGTTTCTCTACTGTAATGATGTGCAGAAGATGCAAGGTGTTACTGCCTCTTCCAAGATAGCCTTGTAAGTGAAGCTGTAATAAGTTGTGGTCTTAGCCCTGGAGAGTCCCAGTGGAGTTGCCTGTGTGTTGATCAAGACGGAGCCGATCGCATATGTGATACATATAAAAAGCACACATCTAACGCAGTAATAAAAGGTGTGTGTGTGTGTGTGTGTGTGTGCATGTATACCTATGCACAAGATAATTCTCAGGAAAAGTGAAATTTATAATAATAATAATAGTAGTAGTAATAGTAATAATAGTAATAGTAATAGTAATAATAATAATAATAATAATAATAATTTTCTCTAATAAAATCATCCTTCTGTCCCAGCTAAATTTGGCTTCAAAATTGTACGCTCTTTTGGCATTCCTTTTGGGATCCACAGACAGAGTAAGAAATATGATCAGTCACAGAAATAATAATGAAGTCTGCCAGTCATTCAGCAAGCCCATCGACACAATTAGGAGCCATCTCATTTATGACTAGCATGGAGCTAGATAGGATTTGCGTTTTCATAGCAAGCTAAAAAAAGGAGTAAAACCAGGAAGCTGCAGTAGGCTTCCAAGATTACTGTTACAGGACCAAATTTTTAACAATACTGTGTTCCAACAACAGTTTGTGGGGTTGAATGATCCAGTTTTCCAACCCCATTTGGTACCCATCTGTATGCATGCTTTGCTAAACACCTTTGGATTTGTGGCCCTGGGCGTTTCTGGCACTGTGGAGGTTTGCTGCTCAGTATATGGCCCACAGGGTGGTCACATACTACCTGTGGAGGAATGCTGTGGCAGCAGGGTGGGGGTGAACCTTACAACTAACCTAAACAACTGGTTTTCAGTGAATTCAAACAGTCAGGATTATCTTGTCAGTGGTACTAGCCTAAGCAAATGTCACGGTTGTGTGTGCTTATATTTTCCAGGGATGAAAATTTATGTAGATATGAATGTCAATTAGGCATGGCCCTCAGGCTTTTGGCAAGAGACTGGTGTGGCCACCAATGATGAAAATCTGAGTATTCCTCCTGTGGGGGCTATGAAAACAATTTTGGCTTGACAGGTTTTGGGGAACTCACTGGTTGCAGCACTTACTGAGATTCAGCAAAGGGATGATGTAAAGAGAAGGGATTAAATGATAGCGAAAAGACCTTTTACGTCACACACTCCAGCTTCTGCTTTTTGTCTTTATGGAGTGTCTGTTATCACACCATTTGACCTTCTCTGTACTGGTGGTGTTACAACATGTCCTTCAGGAATTTCCTGATGAGGCTTATTTTAAAATAGGTTTATTTTAACAGGAAAGTAGAGCTTGTGCATACTTTAAGGAAGTATTTGCTAACGTTTATTTGACAAACAGTACAGGTTTATTTTAGCCTACCTTTATGTGCTTCCTGCAAACATTCAGATGAGCAAATTTTTGTTTACATAACATGAGTGGAAAGAATGTGTCACAAATACTGGTGTTGATCTAGCAGCCTAGCTCATATGAATCATTCATACTGAAAGCGATTTGTAAAAGTGTCCTGAAAAACTTCCTGTGTGGTCAGCCGGCTTGGAATAGGGAAAAGTACCATATTGTTTAGGTAATCATCCATTTAGACACATGTTTGAGGACACCTGATCCCAGCAAATCATATATTAGCAGTAGGCTTGAAAGCATTTGCACAACATCATCTATAGGCATCATCCTGAAAAGTGATTACACTTCAAAAATTAACACCTCTTTGTATCCAACCTGAACAGAAATATATTAAATAAAGAATTTGCTTTCAGTAGTTTCTGAATTCTAGTGTTGCAAGAATATTGTCAAAACTGGCAATTGAATTCACTTAATATTAGCTATTTTCACTTAGACTGATGTTCAATCAAAAACAAGTTTCCTTCCATTCTAATTAGTTTTTTTTCCTGATTACCTGTAAAAATGAAATGAAAGCAGTTGAAGAATTAAATAATTCTTATATTTGATTTTGTTATTTGAATTTATGCTGCTTGATACTTAACCACTGCTATGCATGTATTTGTCAAAACATGAGGAATAATTAGTCCAAATGTATGTGACCTTTACCAGCAAACGTTTGCAAACTGCATGATCTAAATGCATGTATAATGAGAATTGAAAGAGCGGAAAAGAAAGCCAATTACTGTGTTTTATAGAAAAGAAAATTCCCCTAGAGATCTGAAAAATAAGACCATTTATTACAGAAAGGAACTTTAAAAAAATGTATAACTTTATATGAAATAAACCTTTAAAATCTATTACATGACAAGAAAAACAAAAAGTCATGTCAGAAAAACTTTTAAAAGTTGTAGCACCTATTTATTTTTCAGGAAAATTTCCAAAGTATACAGGAAATAGAAACCTTGCTCAGAGTATTTTAGTTTATTGAGTTCTCTCTGCCTTGAAAATCATAGTAGAAATCTCCAGGGACTCCTATAAAGATGTATTACATCATAAAGCAAACTAAGGATAGTAACCCATGTTATTAAACTGTCAACATACATTATACTACAATTTATCCACAATCCAACTCGACTTAAAGCCTCACTGTTGGCAGAAAGTTTAAAACATAAGACTACTCTCTAATCATCTAAAACCTAAGGTACTTTGGAAAAAATGTTGTAATAATCGCTCCACTACTCCATTGCAGTATGTGTGAATTTCATTGGTTTAGTACTGCAAATGCTCAGCCATTACAAGGAAGGATTCTGAAGGATTACCACTTAAAAGGTTTTATTAGTGATGCCGTAGATTTCTCATTTCGCAGCATATTAATAAAGGTTTGTTATAACAGACGTAATGAAAAATAAATCTTAAAACCCAGTGCTTAAACCTTGCTTAATTTCCACATTAATATTTAACAACAAACCTGATAAAATTACATTGCTTATCAAGTCTGCCTTCTCAGCTAAATAGGGCTATTGCTTTAAGTGCTGAAATACTGGAGACTGGTGTTATTTTGCAGGAATTATTATAAGTAAGAATTTTAGATCTGCTGATAACATATGCTGAGAGAAGAAATTCCAGCTGTATGTATTTATCTAAAGCATCATTGTTAGTTTCAATTATAGCAATACCAACGAATCTTGAGGTTTATTATAGGCATTCTTCACCCGAAGTTTATCGTGAGGGGGGTGGCATATAAGAGGCGACTGGTACAGAATAGAAAAAGAATCTAATCAAGTAACCACCAAGGAGAGGTCAGAATAGAAGTCTTATTGTCAAATCTTTTCTTGTCTTCCTTTGCCAGACAGGAGTCATTGGTAATCTTAGTGGCAGAAGTAGGTTTCACAGAGCCATTTAAGAGTGTAAAACTGCGGGTTTAAAGTTTTCTCTTTTTTTTTGTTCCAGGTGGCTTAGGAGAGAAGACATGGAAAAAGACACAGGAAAGCAACAGAGACTAGCTTGACTGGCTGGCGGTCGTAAAGGGCAACCGCTTGACAAATGGCTACGTCTCAGAGGTCTTGGGTTGATGGTGGTAGACATTCATGGTAAAGATCATAGTAGTAAGGCTATGCTAATATATTAATAATGACTATTTTTATCTCTGCATGACCAATAAATTGGGAAAACTTTTGCAGAAAAGATGTCATACAACACAATACTGTGACCAAGAAAAAAAGAGAAAGTCAACCCTATTGAAATCCTCAGAGCTATTTTATTTAACTTAAACATGTGTTTCTAAGAAAAGTTGAAATATCAGAGTCCAAAGTAATTAAAAGTCACTAACCTGGCAGAGGTTAGAAGTGGTCAAAAGCATGAGTTAGGCCACGAATGTGGGAAATGGTAGGAATTTAAAATCTGTCTCCATTCCTCCAATCCACCCATAATCCCCAAATGGCTAAATGTTTCTGGTAGAAATTCAGCAATTAAATAAATAACAGCATAGATGTTAACAGTCACCAACATATTTGTCAGTATTAGTGTAGTAAAAATGGAGAATTTGTAAAACTGTTCTTTGAAAATCTGAAGTTTCAGCTTCATTGAACTCTCAAAGAGTATATTTAACTGTCTCACTCATAATGGCAAACTATCTTTCAAATTATGTGGCCTAACATTGTTTTTAAACCATCATTGCTCATTATAGCCGCAATTAGATATGGTCATTCATTTTGTGTGGAAAATAAGGTAAAAGCACATTCTCTTTTCTTAGACATATTCCTGTCCACCAGTCCTCACAGCAGGAAGCTTTATTAGGAACATGTGAAAATAATTGAGGAACAAAATGTCTAATGTAAAATTTATTTACAGTTTTCGTGAGCTAGACTGTAGTTGAGAACTTTGTTGCTAATAAGAAATTACAGCATGCAACGCACTGCTGCCAAAGAAAGCATCTGTACAGACCCTGTAGTGTGCATCTGAAGACCCATGTTTCCTGAATAAATAAATGTTTGGACCGGGTTGCAGTTTGGCCCACTCTTTTCTGAGATCCTTCAGACTTCTGCCCAGGAAGTGATGACTATTTTCTCCTCCATAACTTGTGGGTTAATGAAAGAAACAACTAGTCAACCCACAAGAGAAGTAGTAAAAATCAATAATACCCTCCAACCTCCCTTTTTTCCTATGTCCAGGGTCCCTTAATACTTCGAAGATCTGATGAGCGTCCTTACAGAACACCTCTTCAGTGCTTTAACACCTCATTAGAGTTTTAATGATTAATACTTAGAATTAAATGAAAATAGGGTAACAATATATTGTGCAACTTGCTACTTCTCTGTGCTTGTGTATTGTATTCTTTAGCTGAGAGAATACTTCATCTCCTCATGTTGTGCCTGTGGGGTAGACTTCATTACATATGGAAATGCAGGTATGTGTAGTTTGTGTTTTGAAACAGGAGTCTAAAAGTTAGCTAACCAACAGGGACTCTATAGTCCATGCACCAGGCCCTTGCGTTGCTGGCTGGCTCATCTGTAGGTCAGCTGATGGTGTATCCCTTAATACCTTGCTGCAAAGTGTACCAGTCTTTTAGTGAAATTTCCTCAGATCTGGTATTTGGAACAGTGCTGTTTGTTCCATGCAAAAATTCTGCAGTGAGCTGAGTGATATATGGTGGCCAGGAGTCCTGCATTGAGGGGTTGCACAGAAACAGGCTTTCCTCCTTTCTGCTCTTCAGGACTTGCAGTTAAATGTGAAGGAATGAGTCTCCCAAGAAAAGAGTATCACCCTAGCAAAATGTAAAGCAAAAAGCTGTAAAGAAAAATACACTGCTTTACATCTCTGTATCTATTTGCATGTCTCAATACAGTGCTTAAGTGTTGATGAATTATGTCTTGTGCACCTCGCAGAGGTGAGTGGCTGTCTCTGCTGCTGGCTGCAGTGACAACCCCAACACGCACATGCATGGGCTTGCCTGCTTTTCTACATTCTGGATGGAAAGCGGATTTGCAGAGAAACTCTTCCTCCACGGGGAAGAAGACCTTATTGCATGCAGATGCCCTTGTTGCAGTGTGTGTTGTCTAGACTAGAGCTGAGGAAAATTAATCTAATTCTCTTTATGCAGGTGTGCAGAAGTTCACCAAAGAGGTGTTTTAATTCATGGTGACCCTCCTCTTCTACAGGCATTTGGCCAAAAATGAAAGCTTGCTGATCATCTGAGCAAAAATTGGTCCTTAAAAGAGCTGAAACTGCTGAATTTGAAAGAATGAAATGGAAGAAGTATTAAATCACTTGCTCACAGTCAGGACGTAGACTTTTGCTTGCCACTCCAGTGTTTAGAGCTGATGCTCTGTGGTTAGTGGAGACAGAAAGACTTTCCATGGTGGTGTTCTTTCCCTGTCTCTAGGTTATTGTTTTATCCTAGAGAAAGAAATACTGAACCATGCTTGGCATTCTTTGACCATGCTTGAGTAAAAAATATTACCAGTAAATAGCCAGGTACTTTTGGGAAGCTGAAGAAAAGGAGCGTTTCGGATTTCAGGTTGGTTTTACAGTAGTCAGACTACTTTCAGGTAGATTCCTATATTCCTCTGTTACAGAGAATGAGGTGTATGAAATTTTTATCACAACTTTAATTTCCCTATTCAAATGCAAAAGCAAAGTTTTACTTTGCAAAAATGTGAAAGGTTATTCCTAATGCCTTGATTTCATTTCCTCTGTACTGTGGGGAGCATTTATATCAGAGATATTTCTGGAGATGCTGCTATAACTAGCTGTACACCAAGAATGCTGAAAATTACAGCTCTCATGTGCTGGAATTATTTCCAACTGCTGGGCTGCAAACACACATTTCTGCAGAAATAAACAGTGGTCAAAAGACCCTGAGATGCTCTTTCTTCACTTTATTCCAAGATGTTTGTGAGTTTCTCCTTGAAAAGTTATCAGCCATGGTGTAGCTAGCTATAGAAAGGAGGTAGCTGCTAAATGTTGTGTGGTTAATTCATCAAGACAGACTATGTCTCAACTCCCCCATTTCTATGTTCCATTTACAAAAGGAAAACAGGTCATTCCAATACATTTGTACAGCACTTAGCAATAGGAATCGAATCCTAGCAGTAGTACTTTAATGTATTAAATAATTATGTCAGTAACGTTACTGTAAGCAATAGTGCATACAGTAACAGATATGTAACCAGTGAGCATTTACAGGCTCTGTAGGAGTCAGGACTATATAGCAAGTACCTGGCTAAGAATATATTTTTTTTTTTAAGTAAATATAATACTTTGCAAAATGAACTTTTGATCTTTTGGCATTTAATCAGTTGTCAAAAAATCAATTCAAACAAAATGTTGTGCCTATCATGAACACATAATCCCACAGAATTTGTACTGTTCTTTGCCAACTAATTAAACCAAAAGCCATCTGGGATACAACTTGGTATTGTTCAGTTCTGTGGGACACTAGGACTCAGACGTAAAATTAGTATGGGAGGTGTTTCCCACACCCGTCTGCTCAGCTCACCAAGGACAAAAAGAGCCTTGCAGCTGTGGACACACTATTTTATGTTTCTAAGCTAATGTTTCCAAGACCTGGATTAACAGTGGCATGTTTCTTTACCCACAGGGAATCAGATGGGAATGGATAGTTGTCTGGACATTTCTATTTGGAACTCTTCTACTCAGTTCTCTTCCATACACAATTTCTCAGTTGCTCAGCCATATCTATTTGTTGGTATAGCGTTATGGCTGTTCAAAAGTTGGTAATAACTTTTAATTAGGGCATGGATGCCAAATGAGCAAAGATTTAAATGCCCAGCCTCAGGCATGACAAAAGCACTGACTTTCTTGCAGGAAGACCTTGCTACAATCATAATTTTGCCCTGATTTCTCATCCCTGCTGTATCCACTTACCCCTATCTCATGTGTTCCCCTTCTCTCCTGTCCCATTAATTTCAGAGGAGCTATTCAGGCATCTGGGTCTGCCATTAGAATTGGCTGTTTGGCAGTTGTGGGAGTACCTTAGGTCTGCTTTTTATTTTTCACTGAGCTCTCCAGGCATTTTGGAAAAGATGGAGCTCAGTGATGTCTCATTTACTGGAGGATAGTCCCCTGTGCTACACAGCAAAGCCTGAGAGAGTTTCAGAAGTGCAAGGTGGCTTGCAGAAATGCCAAGCAGTGAGGAAGAAGCAGTGCTGGCAGCATCCACATCAGAGAGATCCCTTGATGTCTCCATATGGCCTAAGCCTCTTATTTTTGGCAGGCTCTTTTCTCTCTTCACTGCTGCTTCTCATTCACTGTGTGGACAAGTTACTATTATAAAAAAGTATGAAGCTCAAAACAAAAGCTTACATAATACAATAAACTGAAGGTTTTTTGTGTTATAAAAATTTTTGAAAATGAACAAAATCAGCAGCTGTTCACGTACAGTCTGTGACTGGAACAAAGAGCAAGAGCGAGCAGTTAAACAATTAACTGAGGCTAGGTATGGATATGCTCAGCTCAAATAGGCTTTGCTTAAGCTGAAAATATTGAGATATGTTTCCATCGTTGTGTAGTACCAGGACCAGTGACGCTGGTAGCCCTTACAGAGATCAAACAAGTCCTCTTTTGCTCCATCAAGCTGATGGTGCAAATTAATTCTTCCCAGTGGTATGAATAGGTCAGTTTCTGCCAGTGCTTGTTGTAGGTGTTTCTTTGGAGCTGTGTAACAGTCTGGGGAACTTCTGCACTTCTGGCACTGCTTTTAAGTCCAGCAGAGTCTGGGTTCTGAAGGTCAAGTCTTTGAGCCAAAGATAAGGGCAATGTAGGTTGATAATGAAAATATTTGCATACAGGGTAATATGATCCTTAACAGGGTTGTCAAGATCTGGCTCAGTAGAGCAGCATTGAATGAAAAAACTTCTGCTACTTCAGGCACACCATATTTTTTCTCCAGGTTTGAACTCTCTGGATAGTAACCCAATAAGAAACCAGTCAAATGGAGACTTTGATTACTTGATGATGATGAAGCTGACTGTGGATTCAGGTAAATTTGAAGTTTATCAGTGAGAGACTCAGCCTGAAAAACAGAAGAAAAGTAATACAGTATGACATGGCAGCAAACAACCAGCAGCAAAAGTGAGAAGAGACTGCCTGTTTTACAGGGGAAGCTATGCTAGTGGAAGAGAAAGTATCCTGAATCCCTTAACGATCTTTGTCCTAAATCTAGAGGGTACATGAGATTGGAGAGGAAAATGAAGCAGAGAAACAGAAAACCTCTGTATTTTGTTTTGTGTATCTTTCTTGTACCATCAAAAGAGTATTTGTTTTTGAAGTACTGCACAATCTGTGTTTTGTTTGCTTTTGCTACTACACATTCTGTACATCAGAATGCCTTGTAATGTAGAACTTTGGGAAACATGATTTGTTCCTGCCAATCGTCATCCTCAGTTTGCCCCATCTTTACCCTGCTTTTTTCATCTATGTCCTCTGTTCTTCTGTTATTTTTCATTCTGAACATTCTAAACATCACTTCTTCCACTTTAACTTTTTTCTTTGTGGCATTCTGTTCAAAACGTTTCAGACTTACTATTGGACATAGGCTCAATAGTAATAGTGTGTTTCTGCTTCTGTAGGGATCAATATTGAAGTTCCCATATGTTTCAGTGGTGCTGGATCAAGCCTGATGTTACTAACATCTAAGATAATGAATGCATTACAATGTGCATTTGTATTTATAAAAGTGTTAACACATGATACATACACTGTAGACATTTCTGTAGCAATGAAATTACATTTAAGAGGGCATCTTTAAATCTGTGGCTGGATACCTATTACCAAAAATATTATTTTATAAGTAATTAATTCAGCTGAAAAGCTATAAAGAATTTTAGAAACATTTGCTTTCATATTCTATATGTATCTTTTTTTTTTTAAGATCATGTCTTCAATGCATGTGCCAAATAGTTTAGAAGTAGAAAAAGTCAAAATTTAAAACCTGAAATTAACATCCATTAAATTGGTTACAACTTGTCAGAGACTATTCTAGGGATTTTCTGTATCTCTTTCATTAATGAACTGCCATTTTCATGTTGAGGGTGAAAAAAAAAGAAAAAAAGAAAAAAAGAAAATCAGGTTCCCTGTAATGACAAGACTTGTTCAAGAGCAAGTATTCTTTTCGGTTTCTAGGTTCTTCAGCAGCAGCTAACTATCAAACACTATTCCCCAAGCTGTTCATACTGCAGCTGAAATAATCAAGAATGCTGGCACATGAACAAGGACACAATGTTAGTTTTTGCAGCTTTTAAAACAAAAGATAAAATCATTGCCAAATAAGCAGGGACAAGAGTGTTAGGGAGAGATATTTTATTTCAGACTGAAACATTTTATGACAAGCAATAAAGTAACAACTATACTGAAATGAGTAGATAACCTCCCCAAAAATTTGAAACAATTTCCAAAAAATGTGAACATAGAATAAAGCATAATAGCAAATGGTTATAAGGGCGCTGTGCTGTTATTCAAAGAACACTCCATTAATCAGAGTAGTGAAATGTTAATATATAGAATATTAATATTTTTCCCCTTTATTGTCTTTGTTTACTGGATGATCTGGGTGTTAGGTATTAAGTTATTCAATGGCAACTCAAATTAAAATTTCATCTCAAAGTTGTATATTTCAAGATTGGCATCTGACAGTTTTTTAAACAAAGATTGATTTCTGGTATCTCATGTTTTGGGATGGACATTAGGTGTTGAGCACTAGTACAGTTCAAAAGTTATGTATAAGTCTCTGTGTATTTATGGTGCTTTCTATAAAAGTTATTTTTGACTAGCTGAGAAAAATGTTTAGAATAAGGCCTTTTTGACATTTTTAAACCTGAAATAACTTTTAAAACGTGACTATTATTATATGCATGCCAAGCAGTGACAAATATAGCTACAGCCTATATGTAAGTTTTACACTATGAAACAGCACAGATGTGCCACAGGGAGAATACAGAGTATTTATATCACCTTAGGTAATTGTCACTTATGTGCATACAGCTCTGGAAGAGCTGGTAGTTAGCAGCTGTGACACCACTGAGAGTAAGGACAACTGTCAGGTCTGAGGCTCCCCTAGTGTAACTTGATGTGGAGAAGTGGGTGGTATAGCAGAGGGCAAAAGTTGTGTCATGTTAATTTAATCTCTGGGTGTAGCTTTAAGATGTCCAAAATGTTCCCAGAATGTTACACAAAGTTGTTAGCAAAATAAATTGTGCAATTGTCCAAAATACTGCTTTGAGAAAAATAAGAAAAAAGCGCTGTACTGCTGACAACCAGCAGCTAAAACCCAAATGGTTCTGGCTGTGCGGGGAGAAGGAGCAGGAAGGCTCCACAGGGAAGAAAGAACGGTGCAGTTCTTTTCCATAAATCACTGCCTAAATAATTTCATATGAAAATTAGAAAGTAGTTTACAACTCTATGACATTACAGTAATAATAAAATATATGCTAATTAAAAACTTTTGAGGAAAATTAGGTATCCTATGGCTGTGGGTAGTGGTGCTACCATTTCTTGTCTGATATGACTGGTTTTGTTTCCTTCTCTTCTCTCCACTCCCCACCACACCAGATCACGGTTTTCCCAGAGCTGCCACATTGATGATCTTATCTGAAGTGAGTTTGATCTAGGTGTAGTGTAAGACTACTTTTTCAAAGGCAGAAGTTGCACTTTTTCTTGGCAGACAGTATTTTCTTGAACTAGACTACACACCTTCTCCCATGTACTTGGACCTAAGCAGCACAGACTGTCCTCCTGTCAGGAGGGGTTTTACACCTCCTGGGGCTGGACGTAAAGTTGACCCCTGCTCAGGTGAGCGGTTGTTTCTGCCAGCAGCCAGAAAGCCAATAAAAACAAGAGGGTGCAGGGAGGGCAGGTGATGTTTGCTCATTGCGAGGGAGGAAGGGTAAGCAAACTGTTGCTAGGCAATAGATTTCTGGATGACGGATCCTCTGCTTTGCGAAGTGACCAGAGTAATTATTTTTGGCAAATCTGTGCAGAGCTCTGGGGGCTGTCACTGGCCTGCAAAGAAAGAAATGGATGTAAAAATATACAAAATGTACCCAATCCTTTTATAAAACTGGAGGGGATGCAAGAATGAGTTACCTGACACATGGATGTTTTCCTTCACCTCTCTGGATGGTTTTCTGGCTTTCTGAACTGGTTACCCTGATGTGAATCAGGTTTGTCCAGATCCTCCTCTGAGGTCCTCTCCAGCTGCTGCCAAGGCATGTCATCCGTGGCACGTTTGTTGGTGCTTCCAGTCGGAACAGTGGAAAGCCAATGAGCCAGAGCTGCTCTTGGATAAGCTGCAGTGGCAGCAGGTGTTAACAGTGTGGATGGGTAACAGCCACTTAAAAACCCGATGCCCTTGCCAGCTTTCTCCCGAGCAGGATTATGCTGTGCTGTGCTGCTGGCTGCAAGGAGTTCTTCCAATCAACGCTGAAGCGAGAGATGGAGATAAATAGCTCCGACCTTTACTGATTGTGTCTGCACTGCATGAAGAAGCATAAGACTACACTCCCAAATTTCTGTTGTGGTGTTTCCTCCAGCTGTTAAAACCTGATTTGGACCCTGAAGATGAGCACTTCGCTTGCTCAGTAATCCTGCTCAAGAATCTGCAGGGCATGTCCTTTAAACCTTATGCCAAAACCGTGTATTTTTGTTTTCAGACTCCATAATGTAGGCAATATTTTTGGGGTTGAGAAAAATCGTGACATAAAAATCCCATAATCTTTCTGATAATGATGAGGTTTATCATCAGAAGCAATACAGGGGCATAATGTAAACCAACATGCTTACTCATTATCTTAGGGTTGAATCTAACCCTCTGACTATAACTTATTATGAAACCTTAAACAACATAAACATTGCCTAGTTTTGTGTTTCATTACAGATTTGAAACTCAGCCCAGGTTCAGGGAAAGGGTGGTGTGCTGGTTTGTTTTTTTTCCCCACCCCTTTTTTTTTCATAAAGCTTTTTGAGAAACCTGGGGGTGATTTTGAGGCTTAGGATTCAAAATCCAGTGAAACTCAGCAATTCTTCTTTCCTTTGTGGGGATAATTTTTAACGTTTCATTTGAACTTGAAAATCAAAGCAAACCTCAGGCAACAATTTCCCAAATATTAAAAGTGAGGGTTTGTGTAAACATCTGTCAAGCAAAACGGGTAATTTTCTTCAGCCTGTGCTTTTGCATTGCTGTGTGAAGTGCTATTCTTGCATGCAGTGCTGAGCTCCATCCCCCATCTTGCTGGTGCCCATAAAACAGAACATTGGTGCTGCCGACGCCAAGTCCTGCTGGAAAGAAGTCCCAATGCAACCCAGGGTGTCTTGTAAGTGATCTGGTGAGGGGAATGAGGAGAGAGAGTAAGGCCAGAAAGGGCCAAGTGACCACCAGAGCAGCTGGGAGATGCACTGCCGCAGGACGTCAGCCTCACGGCATTTATCGCAAGGTGTGATCCTTGCAGAGAGGATGGCAGAGGGTGGGAAGGAGGCTTCTTTTTCTGGATTGTGGTTGATGCTCGGTGGTTTAGGCTGGTGCTGTTTGCAGTTCCCCTTGCCAATGGAAGGAAATCAATCCTAAAATGTGTACCTTAAATAAAGATAGGTAGATGCAGCCCACTGTAATTACCTTCAAAGCATGTATTTTTTCTTGCTGCATGTTGCTGCTGGTACAGCTCTGGCTAAAAGGGCTTGTCTGAAGCAGCAGCACTTCTTTTTCATCTGCTGCTTTGTTCTTGGGGGACTTTCTGTAGTTGGCAGCCTTAGTGGAAGAAGATCAAATAGCTCTGGCAGCTTTCTTAGCAAGGTAGGATGTCATTTAAATAAAATGATGCACATGTATGGTGTAAGTCAGCCTCCCTGCTGAGAGGGCATAACAAACAATTAAAGAGCAGTTTCCTCTGGGGATGAATTGCTTTTGGGGAACTATTCCAGTTCATATGTGAATTATATATGTATTACTAGGGACAAGTGATCTTGTAAAGTGAAATAGCTAGGAAAAGCCTTTGACAACACTGTGTGTAACCACAAGGGAGTTTGGCTGTGTTTGCTGATGAGGGGGAGAATTTTTAGTGGACTGCAGTCAATAAAATGTGTTAAAGGACCTAGAATAACCATAGTACCTAGCTGAACAGCAGAACATGAACTGATAAAAGGTAAACTCAATGAGAGTAAAATCATCCATCTAATTTTAGCTTGAAGAGTGCAGCTAGATTACATCCAGTTTAATGCTTGGCATGCTGCTGTCCAAATGGAATATGTGCATGCGTATGCACTGAAGGCATCAAAGCCAAAATCCAAAATTAGACGGAATTACATAGAAACGTCACAGAGTAAAGGAGTGCATCTCTGATTTACTGAGAAGAGGATTAAAATGAGGGATAAGGGAACAAAATAGAACAGATAAGCAAACTACTGTAATTGGGACTCATCTGATAACAAAGAAATAAATTTTCCACAGGTGACTCCAGGAGCTACAATGTAGTGTTGGGTCATGGGCTTGTATGTATTGCAGAGGACAGGCAATTGAGGTTTTATGCTTATAACAGCTGATGGCTGCTAATGTGGTGACTGAGAGAACTGCTCAGTCATATACCTACTGAATTAACAAACAGCATGAGTCCCCTAAAGAAGTTTCTAACATCTTTTGGTGAAGAGCTCTGATATGTATTGCTATCAGAGATGTGCAGAAAAATTCAAAGGGAGGTCCCAAAAATATGTTTAGAAAAATACAAATCTTGCCAAAGGTTTTCTGAAGTGCTCTTTGAAGTTGCATCTGTGGGAACAACACAAGAAAGGGGACATTTAGTCCAGACTCAAACTGTAGATGAAAGGAGGTTGAAAAGTGGTTTGACATTTTTAAGAGATGAGTAATATTAAGAAGTTTGACCCTGTATAAAAGGAAAGGTGCCGTTTCAAAGATTGTGGACAAGACTGGAATTTTAAACTGAAAAATGGAAACACTTTTTATACAGAAGTTGAGAGCAATATAGTGCATTAACTTGTGTAATTCTTTAGTACATAAAATCAAAAAGACTAACGGCGCCACAGGACAGTTGTGTTCAATTCACCAATCTAAGCTGAACAGCCTTCTCTCAGAAACACAACTTGCCTGACCAATTAGCTTATCCCATTGTGCTTTCTCATAATTTAATAGCTAAAAGAAGTTCTTTAAAAGGTTTCACATGATTTTCATGTTTTGCAGCCCTGATATTCAAACATTGCATGTTAAATCATTGCTTCAAATTTTATAAATATTGAATCACTAAGGATTGCCATAAATACAGCATTTATTGCTGATATATGATAATTAATCATAATGTTATTTTGGGATTAATATTTAATCCCATCTGCCTGCCTGAAATTGTGTTGTTCATGGGAGCAATCAACCCAGCATTTCATTCTTACAGTTTTAATATAGAGAGGAACACAAGTCACAAAAGATAAGCACAAATATGTGCACTCTTAGATCTGATTTAAACGTCTAATGCCTTCATCTACCAGAGAGCACTGTAGTCTTGCTACTGTTGCCCTTTCGCTGAACTCTTAGAGATATTTTATTTTATGGAAAGCCACTTGGCATTATTTGCTTCAATGTGCCCTTATTTGCTTTCTTCTGATAGGCGCACTCTATGGCTTGAAGCACTTTGAAGTAATAGCAATTCAGCTCTTTCACGAATAATGTTAACTTTTCATTGTTTCCAGTTGTGTTACCAAGCCCAGGTTTTCTGTGGTTTTCTCTGCAGCACTTATACTTATTGTTTGAAGTTTTCCATTCATAAAAAACCAAACTGAACTGCATCCCCCAAAACACCTGAAAGCACGTTTTTTGTATAAAGTATATTTTATATGTTTATGTTATACATATGCAACAATGCTTACAGAGTGATCCTCCCTTCTGTCTAGTCTGAATTCTTGTGGGGCTTTTGTTTTCACACTGTTCTCCAGACAGGATGCTTCTGTTATTGATAGAGAAGACTGTGAAATGCTATCCTAAACAAGTACAAAACTACTTGTTTCAACTGAAAGACTAGAAGTTGTAAAAATCTCTAGTGGGATTACATTTAATCACCAATATGAACAACATGGAAATATGCAACATTATTCCTATATGATTCTCATGTATATAATTGATCTTACAAATTCTTATTCATGAAATTAAGGTGTGTAGAACAATATATGTGTACATGGGGAAGGCTGATTTTGAACATTGTTGAAAATTCGTAATATAGGCTTATAGAAAATATTTCTATATGACCTCTTTAAGTATTTTATACGTAGACTTTTTCATTTGTTTTTATCCTGGGAAAACTTCAAACAACCTTCTTCAAAAGGGTAAATTGCTGGTGTCACTTATGTTTTTATCCTGGGAAAACTTCAAACAACCTTCTTCAAAAGGGTAAATTGCTGTTGTGTCACTTAAGAACCTTTCTACAGATTTGGAGTGAAAATTATTTTTAATTTAAGAAGTGAAGTTAGGTTTCTGAGCATGCTCTATGTATAGCAATTTACAATTATTGAAGTAGTTTGATTTAACAGGCTGTATCTCTCGAAGAATGAGGAGCACTCACATTACAATGCACAAGCTCACAAGTCAGAACCTGATCACTTCCAAACTGAAGAGCTTATAAAAAATGTGAAGTACTCTAATAATTTTAAATTACTCTATATTGCACATTTTCAGGTCTCTGATCACCTCCAAATTCAAGTGCTTATAAAACTGCTCCAATAATTCTAAATTGCTATGTGCAAAGTGATTTAAAATTGTTAAAGTGCTTCAAAGTTTTTTAATAAGTACTTTAATTTAGAAGTGAGTTGAGCAATACTCCAGTATACCTTCAAGAGATTATTAAACTGATGTAAAAATTTACCATCTGGAAAGAAAATTAAACTGTTTCTTTAAAAAAAGGAAAAAGATGGGGGGGGGAGACAGAGAGAGGGAAGAGGAGAAGGTATAAGAGGTAGCAATATGGTAGTGGTGGAGAATACAAGGATGAGGCGAAGAAGAAATAAACCCCCAAACCTCAGAAAGTAATAGGGTGCCGGTTTTCTTTGCTGTGTGAGAGGTGAGTTAATAGGACTTCAGAACTTACAGCAGCTGCCTAAATGTGGCCAGGAGGCTATCCTTAAGGTTGTAGCAGTACCACCCTGAATGTTAAGTCAAGATGACAGTGACAGAGGAAAGGGATCTGTATGGTTTAGGAAGAACACAGCTGACAGACACAGAAGCTCTCAGGCTATTCAACATCTAGGCTGATACTGAGCTGATACGCAGATGTACATTTTTTCCTTGATGTTCCTTGTGCTGTAAAGTTGTGTGGCACTCTTAAGTTGCAATTATTTGTGTAAAAGAAACAAATGATTTATTAACTTATTTCTGAAACAACAGTTCCAAGAATAGCATTTCTGCCTAATAAAACACACTTTCCGTAATTGTGTTTCTTGCTTTTGTTCCACCCCAACCCAGCATTTTATCACATTTTTCTACTTGAAAGTGGGAGCACAGATACACACTCATTAAACACAGCAAACTAAAAATGTAATTGCCATTATGGTAATGAAATTTGTACTTCAGATATTTCCTCAGTTGATGTAACACCTTCTGGTTTTAATCATTTGCCTTGAATTTTGACATATTAATGATATGCCTGATAGGAACAGACCTTCCTATACACTAAAAAAAGCAAAAGAGGTAAAATATCACACCAGCTACTTGTAAACAACCAAACCAATCATATAGTTATCAGTTTCGTATGAAATACTCATCCAAGTAGGAGCACTTATGTGATAGCCTTAGCTGAATTACCTTGTATGAATATGTATTTTTCCTGGATATATCCTTGTTACCGATCCTCAGAGCCTGGTCCAGGCAGACTTTTGACAAGTGCAGCCTGCGTTGAGATTTTTTAAATACTCACAAGAAAAAAATATCCAGAGCTTTCTTCTTGAAGGATATCCAAGCAGAGGGTGGGCTCAGCTGGCCACAATGAGCCAGGAGGAGCTGGTAGGGGCATGGAGAGGACAAGGAGGGTGTTGGCAGCTGGGGCTCAGAATGCAGAAAGGGATGAGACAAGCCGCTATTTCTCCCTCTGTTCTCTTTTTCTTTTTGATACTGGAAGGACGGTGCTTTGTTTAGTGGGAGTGCACACTGTGTTTTCAGTACTTGCCTTGACCTTTAATCAATATTGATTGATTCTGTGAAGACCTGAAGTCTCTGACCTCTGGCTGGCTTTGCAAAAGTACAATTAAAAGGTGCTATTGTCTTTCAGTTGCTGAAAACACCATAAATACATGAGGGACAAAACCAAACAGTGCTTTCAAGCTCATGTGATAACTTTGGCGTTATTTGAAAGGCACACTGAAGTGGATGCTGTAAGGAGAGTTTTTTGTATTTCAAACTCAGGATACAGAAGTGGAACTAGGATGTACGTTGGAGAAAGAGCAGGCATCACCTTAGAAAACTCTTAAGTGCCTTCAGAAATATCAAACAAGTACACAGCTCATGAGTGTCAGAGACCATCAACCTGCCTTCACAGGCTGATTTTAAATTGGGCTAGAGACAAAATTTGAAATTAGCCTCTATCTCCTTTATTGTTGTATGAGCCTGTCTTTAGTTCTCTGACACACAGAAACATGTTGATTGTCCTTTTTTCTACAGGAAACAATTCTTTGGGAACAAAAAAAAATCTTTCCTTATGGCCGTGAAATAAAGAGGACTGCAATAACTACCCCACTGATTAGTCATACATGTGGCCTTTAAAGAACTGAACAAAAAGATCAATACCCTGATTTCCTTTTCATCTGCCTGGACCATGAAGCATAAACCTCTTGCTTTGTTTTGTGTATAATGAAGGAGGTAAGGCAGTGTTAGCAGAAAGAAAAGTTTGTCTCCCTGTGGTAAATATATTGATGTTACAGACAGAGGCAGAGTACAGCACGGAGAGTAATGAGAAATTTGACCCCTTCCCTTCCCTTCCCTTCCCTTCCCTTCCCTTCCCTTCCCTTCCCTTCCCTTCCCTTCCCTTCCCT
>NW_008795885.1:1475101-1493214 GCF_000699145.1 Aptenodytes forsteri | reverse complement strand
CTTCCCCTCCCTTCCCTTCCCTTCCCTTCCCTCTTTCCAGCTTAGTGTTGCTGCATCCCACAGTGAATTACCAGCTACAAAGAGAAGGAACTGTTTAGGGACTGGCAACTGAAAGCATTTACAATTAGCTGAATTGATTAACCTTTACAAATGCTGTTACTCTACGAGTTTTTTTTTCTTCCACACTAGTTGAACAATATGCCTTATTGATTAAACATACTCCTTTACGGTAGCGCTGATTTGTCTACGGCTTCCCCAGTCATAAAGCCTGCCTCCGTAATAGCTGCTGCATGTTCTTGTGAGGACTTGACACTGGAGACTGATTGGCATTATGTAAATAGCCCTCCATGTCTGGAGCGTCAGGAGTCATGCTGCAAAAACAGGAGAAGTAAATCTGTGTTCCAGCTGCTCCTCTAAAGTCTGGGCTGTGCCGAAACAAAGGGAGTTATCCTCTTTATCATATCTCACCTACTGTGCACAAGACACATTTTCTTATCTAGCTGGGAAGACTGACAGCTAAACATAAACAAATAAGTAAGGGACATTATTTGTAACAACATTTATGGCTTGGGTTATGGTATTTTATTTTGTTTTACACCATGCGGGGATTTGACAATGGCAAGATTCTGCTTTGCAGTGACATGTGTTTCTAAATGTCTTTGAAAGCTGATTTTGGTGGTGGTGTGATTGGCAGTAGGTTGGCCTTCCTAAGAGAAAGGGCTCTGAGAGATCAAGATCTCTTGGAAGATGTGTGTATGGTGCCAGGTGGGTACCCTTCTAACCTTGCAACCCATGTTGCAGGAGGACACGCACAAAATACCACTTCATATTCTCTCTTATTTTTGGAGAAGGGGTGTGTGTGGGATTCTTGTGATCATGAAAGTTAATGACAGCACAAGCTGCTTGACTAAAAATTCATCACACTCTCCTCGGTGTTAGTGCTCACTGTACCTGGGAAAACTCTCCACTTTAAGAAGGGAAGAGTAGAAATTTAATTTCCTTGCCAGCTCAAGCTGAGGCTTCTTCTGTACAGAGACTTTGATCTATCCTGAATCATGCTGAATTACACATGTTGTTCTCCCATTTGCTTTTCAGCTCAGCAGGGACTGAACAGAGAACACCAAACTCATTTCACTGAGGACTGTAGGCAGGTTCACAAATGCCCTGCGATAAGTAAAAAAGCCACCAGCCTTCATTCATGTGTAAGAACCATTAAAAATTATGGTTTTGGCAGCACTATTTTTCCAGATTTTTGACAAAAAAAATGGATTGCCAGTAAAAATTGAGGGCACACAATGGTGTGGCTTAAATTAAACATTCTTTTAAATGCAGAGAAACTGGTTTGAAGAGCTCTATGATCTAGCGAATGTTAACATGGAAGATGTAAATATTACACACATACATGTAGTTTGTATATTGAGGCATATGGTAGCATGTGCCTGTAATTTATTAAACATATATCATCAAGTATTTAATGCTTAATATAAGAGAATTGATGTCATTCCATGGATCAGAGGAACAATGGTGGCACTCAGCCATTTCTTTTCTGAGTAGCTGCTGTGTTTTTAAAAATAAAAAATCAGGGAGCTGCTGTAGCAAAGTCTGTAGCATTCACAGCATGACAAACAAATTAGAAAACAGCAGATGCAGCACAAATTAAGATGTATTTAGCACAGCAGCCCATCAGATGTGTGAAAGTCTTTTGTATATCAGCTTTGCAAGGTTGATGTATTGCACTTTAGACAGCTGATAATGAACCCTTCTAGCAATTAGAGGTGGAAATACTGAGGATTTGAAATTGTGCTGTTCCCAGTGGGGGAGGGGGAAAAAAACCCCAAAACCCTTAGTGAGAAATTTACTGCTTTGTGTGTGTGCACTGGGTAAAACAAAGCAAATGTTTCAGTTTATGCACATGCACATTTTGAATTTCTCGCTTATTTTTTTTTACATTTAATGCTCATGTAATTATTATTTCATTTTATGTGTCATTTAATAAATGTATATTTCTTTGTTGATGTTATGTGAGTTTTATGGCCAGTACAATGTCTCTTGCTTTATGTGGTACATTATTTAGTCATCTGATGGGAGGACAGTAATTTCAGTAATCTAGTCTTCAAACAGCAATAACCCTTTCAATGGTTTAAGTAATTTACATCTTTACAGTTTTATTGTATTTTGCTTTTTTCCCTAATGTTTCTGCTACACTTCCTCTTTTTGCCACCCTTTCAACAGCCCAAAGCACAAATTAAAAACCTTTATGGAGGTTTTGCATATGTGAAGGTTGTGGTTTTGAACCCCAAACTCAATTCTGTGCTTGATCCTTCTAGATGCTGAGTGCTCTCAGCTCCAAGGAGATGTAATAGAAATGGAGAGTACTTAGCAGCTCACATGCCTGAGCCCCCTGAGGAGAACAGCATATTACAGTGGAGCTGGGATCTGTCTGCTATATAGATAATAATAGTTTCCATTTATATAGGGCCTTTCATCTGAGAATCTCAAAATGCACTACAAATTATGAATGTGCCACAGCAGTGACATTGTTATGGTTGCACAGAGATTTGAAACTGAGGCAGGCGTTAAAGCTCTTTGTTACTTGTGAACAAAAGAATGTATCTCTGTGCATCCTCACCAGACTTACTATGATCAGCCTTTATAAAAAGTACCGAACACCTTTTCTGTGAACTAACATAGCTACTTAGCGTGAATTACGGTTTCTTAAAAATGGCCTTGTATTGGTATGTGGGCCTGTTTTATTATTATTGTTAGACACAGTGTTTGTACTCCTTGCCCTCAGATGCCATGCTGCTTGAAGGTGAATTCCTTTTGAAAAAACACACCACAAGCCCCAGACATGGGCAACAGGGGAAAGCCAGGCTCCCTACGGCTGCCTGCATAGTGGCATCGATAGCAATCACTGTTTCCCACAGAAAGAGCACCAGTTGGTCCCATCATTGATATGAGCAGAACAGCGATATTGTGAAAATGCTTTGAGGGTCTCAGTCCCTAGATTACTATTATGCCATCAGAAGTCTGAGCTGTAATTAAAAGAAGTATCCAGACCTCTGCAGAGGGAGCATGGGAGCGACTTTGTGAAAAGTGTGTTCTTGCACAACATAGGGAATAGAGCTGCTAGCATACTGCACTTGGAGGTTGTGGGTAAGACATGAGGGGTCTTGTGCATGAGTGGCAGGGCCCCTTTCCTGTTATTCAGCATTGCTCCTGATTTCATAATTAAGACACTCAGCTGATGACAGAATGAACAAAAATTGTTCCATGATTTCTACTTAGTTTTGCTGATTGTAGGAAAAACTTTCTATCCTTGCTTTGCGTTATGGACCACAGAAGGATGAGAACTGCTGGTGTACGCATGGTGTGGCACCCGCCTGCCTCTGAAGTGACACTAGACTGGTCCACTGCCAGAGAAAACCAGGTCTGACTGGTTGAATGGGGTGGGGGGTACCTGCCTCAACACTGTTCTTCTGGGTTCTGGGGGCTAATTCTTTGCATTTTCAGTGCAAATGCAGTGATTCTTTTCCCTTATCCATAAGGGACTTGATGACAGACATGCCTTTCTTCCCAGTATATGCACTAGTTTGATACAGTCTTTACCAAATATTGATGTGGAATGAAGCATTCTATGTAGCTACAATAGGCAATTTAGTTAACTTCCATAAGTAGTATAATCCAAGATTCTGCAGATAGAAAGGCTGATAAACCGTATCACTTCCTAGCATTTTTGCTAGTCTTATTTGTGTAAGGGGTGAGTAATTTATTTACTGTGGGCATTTGTCATAGGGACCATTTGGATTAAAGCAAAGGGTTCTTTCCATGAGCAACAGTAGAACTGTGATCCTGTCTCAGCTTTCAAGCCACAGCTTTTGACCTTCATTTCAAAGCTGTGTAATATTGGTAGTTATTAGCAGTGATCACTGGTATGATAGTTTTTAAATTAGACCAGAATGCCAGCCAAAGCACTCTGATTGCATTTAATCAGGAAATGAAGATGATTCGCTCTGGGCAAATGAATTACCTTTACATTACTATAAAGAGAAAAAATGAATCAGGCAGGATTCTGTCATTTCCAGCCTCTTGCTTATCTAGATCCAGAATAAAAATAATGCCCAATACATAAAACATTGCTTAACTATTTTGATTTTATAAAGCCATGGTACAGAATTATTCCCTGATGCAGGCTAAGTATCACTATGACAGAGGCCAACAAAGTTATTTTCTGGGTCACAGATAGTACATTTTTTATATTTACTTTTTTTTTTCTGCTGACTGTGCTCTGAATGATCACCTTAAATTTCATTTTTTATTGAAGAAATGTGAATAAGCCATGGCAGTTGACTATATAATAGCCAATTAAATGTGGGGAGTTTTACCAATGATATAATTCTTAATGTAGTCATGATTATCATTGATTTTTAACAATATGTACGTATGTAAAAAAGGATCATGCTTGTGATGGGCAAATTTTCTATGCACAAAATAGGAAAATTTATGATTTTTTGTTTTTTCCATAATTCTGTTTTACTGTATCTTGAGAGTACTTGCAAGAATGCAAGGATCATTGTTGATAAACAAAATGACAAAATTTTCAATAAATACCTGTAGGAAATATGGAGTTAGATACATGACAGCTGCAGCGATGCACAGTTTCTACCAGGTTACCAGAGTAAGCAATAAGTATTTTGCTTTTGTTATTTGGTCCTTCTTGTTATGAGATGGGGCTGGAGGGTAGATTAGGGACTTGTGAAATTGCTAAGACTCTTGAGGCAGTATCAAGTACATGTAAATTTATAAGTCAATGTTTTTTCAGCAGTTTACCTTCCACTTTCAACTTCAGAGAGAGGCATAATGAAAACTTGTTTGCAACTTTCCCTCTTTCACATCTATTCAATCAATGTAGGAACATTTTTCTTTTTGTTATTACCAGTATCAGCTGTTGAAACATATGAATAATTTTAATTAAAATATGGCAAGTTTTAATTTGAGGAGTTTACATAGTTATGTTATGTCTGTAATAAAGAAAGTAGAGAAGGTGTGTGTGTGCAGTGTGATCAACAACATACTTATTGATATAAGCTGTCAAAAGAAGGCCCACCCTGTAATATTTCTAATGTATAGACTCTTTCCTACTTAGAAAATGATAAGCCTTTCAAAGGGCCAGTGTTTCCTGTGCAGAAAACTCAACAGCCCATCCTCTCATCCTGATGAAAATGCAGACACTTAACACACTTTTTCCTCCACAGTTGCAAATAGCTAATCATAATTAGGAACCCTGCTGTTGGGAAAACTGCTCACCCTGGCACTAAAAAAAACCCTACTGAAGTTGTAATTTTCCTTTCTTGTATTCTCTAAATCTTTCTGAAGCACTTATTCAATTCCTACTAAGTGTCTGCACAGTTTGCCTGAAAGTAACACATGGACTCCTGCAGAAACAACTTTTCCATTGACCCTCCAGTGCTCCCACCTCAACAATTTTTTGTGCTTTCTTACTGTAAATGAAGTGCTAATTGCGTATTATTCATCATTCATTCATTCTTTCCTTCTTCTAGGCTTTGGCACGAGACTAGTGCATACATTTGTTTCACTAATATCTTTCTGGTTTTCTCATAAAATGCCCTGACTGGTTGCGCTTACCTGACCTGACTGGTTGTGCTTACCTGAAAATTATATCACTGCAAGCAGAATGTTCTAGTTAAAAATATGTCAGTATTGAAGAAATAATGATTAAGATGTTTAAGAAGGACTAGTGATCATTGGAAAGATAATAATGGTTTGAAGTGTAACCAAGGACCATTCACCCCAGCTGGGCAGTAAGCCTTATGAAATGCCCCATGCCAGTTCCAATATTGTTATAAATGTAAGCATTTATACAACATTTCCATTCAATATTTGCCTCATTTCACTTATCTTCAGTTATAAGCTATGGAAACCTGTTTTGGCCTGTTGCGATATATTTCGTTCTAGAGACCTGTGCCCTGCATACTGGTCTATTAAATTGTGTACCTCCAATCAGCCTGGAAGTATGTGAGCTCTGAGCTGGACGTGCACCTTAAGTCTTTTATTAAGGATAGTATTTGCTTCTCTTTGAAGCAGTGCAGTGAGATTTATGCCAAACTCCTCTTTTGCATTTAGACAAATGTGGGGATGTAAGTGAGATGCGAGTGCCAGCTTGCCTTGTTTTCATTTTGCCTGTAAAAGATGCTCCTTCTCTAGCAGGGGGAGGGAACACAATAAACTGAATACTACAATTTTTCTTCTTGCCATCTGCATTTCTGTGACATTCTATTGAATTTGATTGGCATGCCATTAGCTTTACACTATTTAAAAGAAATTCCTGCAGTATTTCCAGCGCATCCAAATAATTGAAAGACATGTCATGCAACAGCTTCTTTTAATGACATGCATCACCATTCAGTACTATTGTAATGACATCTCTGCCATTTAAGATGTCTAAACCAATATCTGTGGTTTTCCAGTATCGCCCTGTACTGCAGCATACAGAACCAAGGGTTTTTAAATTATCTGAAACATAGTGCTACCTGACAGATGATCTTTTTTCTTTTTTTTTTTTTTATGTAATGAGGTTTAATAGAATCCTTCAAAAACGAGCCAGGTTGTAGAAAATGTCAGTGCTCACTTTGCTTAAATTGCATCATTAAAGTATATTTTTTAGGCCAACCCCAAGGAGTTAAGGTGAAACCAGGAAATGCATTTGGTTCTGTTAGTTTCCTATATGAGATCCCAGTATTAAGGTTTTGTATGGGCATCTGGAATGTATGGCAGTTGTCTCCTGAGATACTGAGCAGTTTGAGGAAAGCCATTTTGAAATGGGGAATAGCCAAAAATTTCCAGCTGTTTGGCAGAGAAAGCTGTATTTCTGTATTATATTGTCTGGCTGTTAACATGTATTTATTATGATTGCTGCTTTCCAAATTTTTACTACTGTCCTCAAGTGTCTATTTTTGGCTGCCAATACTTGGCGGGGGAACAACATAGGTGTATACACACTTTATAATGTGTATACGTACACAGAATCTCACACATACAAAAGATAGATAGATAGATAGATAGATAGATAGATAGATAGATAGATAGATAGATGGATGTATACCCCCTATACTTTCCACAAAAAGGAAAGATTAAAAGAGAGACTGGATGCAAATTCTCAGGAGAGGACTTCACTTATAAATGTTCTTGATACTTCCGGGGATGAAACATTTTAAAACCTGTAAAGTAAAACAAATTCTTGCTTCAAGAACAGATTTTCATGTACCGACCTTTGTCTCACAGATTTATTAGGTTAGAATTTCTATTTTAAAAAAAGAAAAATAGAGAAAACTTTTAAAAATGCATCATCATTTATTTTTTAAGGAAATTTTTGGTTGGTTTTAGATCCTAGGGATGCTTGACAATTTATAAAAGTAATTCTGCAAAACACTTCAGGTTCTTATGAAAAAAAAAACCCTTGGAATTTAGGGAGTTGAAAAGATTTTCCTTAAAAGTGTGGTACTCGTTGAAAAGATTTAGATTTTGATTTTTAGGTTTGGGTTTGTTGGTTTTTTTAATGTGCAGTTTGCCAAACAGAACACTCCATTAGAAATTCTGTGTTTGTTAAGGGACTTTATCCTGGGAAAAATGTGATCAGAAGTAAAGTAAATTGGAAGGACTACCAGTAAAATGCTTAACTTCGTTGTAATGTGTGTCTTGTTCAGTGTTGTACTTTTCAGGGCAGAGGGAAGGAGTTAACAAAATAATCTGTTAAAACACTGACATGTGACAGGAAGCTGCTTGCATATGTCATGACATTTTCTGATCCCTCCCCCATTTCATATTTGCAATTGACATCAAAGTATGTTTTTTATTAAAGCATAGGAAGTTGAACAAAATACTATTTCTGATAACCACTCTGCAACATTGTGACAAAGCACTTTTGCCTCTTCCCATCTCATATGTACAGAGCAGTGCTGCTTAGCTGTTTGTTATGGGACTCCAAGATCTCCAGTGAATGTCACAGGTACATATCCTTTAGTATTAGCTTTTGCATTAAGATCACGGATTTAGGTAAAACAAGCGTAAAAATTAATGTAGTCAGACAGCTCCCTATTGGTTACACATATGAAGACATACAAGAGTGTAATTTATTCCTTCTGTTGTTCATTGTAGTTTATCCACATCAGTTGCCTTACATTCTGTTTATTTACCTAAGCATTTTGTAACAAAATGCTCATTTTGGAGAGTTCTGTTATGTTTTAAGATAAGACACCTTCAATCTCACAGAGTGAGATTTTTAGGAGACTGACTACTAGTATACTCAAAGCAAAGAACAAAAGTCAACATGTACCCTGTGAGCACATGTTTTATTTATTTATTAATTTTAAGTAAGCTCCATGCTCTGGAGGCCAGAGTTGCATCCTTCACTTGTAAATGTATAAACATGTATTTGCCACTTTTTCCTCATTTTCTAAGGAAATTGGCTAAAGTCTAAGGTCTGACTGATTTTAAGTATCTGACATTAACAAATGTAACCGATATTGTCAACAAGGCCAATCTCATTGAAGTTATTCTGAAAATACACTGATGTTATCAAGAGGTTTAAGTCTTTTTAAATTCTAAGAAAATTGGGTATGATTTCTTTGTTTCAACTTTCACTCTGCCCATAAGCATTTTTAAAATGGGCCCCAAATGAAATACAACAGCTCAACTTTGACTCACTCTGGAGTGAGAACTTTCAGGGGTAATTAGTTATAGAAGTCACCTTCCACTTGCGGACAAATTGTATTACAACAGCATCCACATAGATTTCTCTTTCAGCTTCTTCGAAGAGGGTCAAGGGTTTTTCAGGGTGCGGAAACGGCATGCTGGCAAGACATTCAATGTGCTTTGCGTCTGTTTCTTTTATGCAAAACCACGATCTGTTTCTGGAAGAGAGAGAAAAATTCAGGATTCTCATCCTAGCAAACTGGCTTCATCCCTGCACTGTGGAGTGAAGTATCTTCCTGTGTTTCCTCTCTCTGATTTTATGAATCTTGCATGCTTTTCTGCATAAACCAGCATATTCTGGTTATTAGGACAGTCAGCTGGGCATATGGGTGCTATGGGTTTAAATTCCTCATGCTGAAGTGACAAACATTGGTCTCCCATTTCTTGGATGCAAGTTTGATAGTTACAGCAAGTACAGAAAAAACAAGTGTGGGAGGAAATGTTAGTTTTATTTTTGCAAAAAGATGGCATTGACAGCTGTGCTTTGGGCTGAACTTGGCTGTCAGTGAGGGGGAAGGTATGCTCTGCAGGGCTTATAAGCACAGGGACACCTAATTTGTGAGTCCAAAATGACATTAAAGGAGAAAAAAAAGTGCTGAAAATCTCTGCTTAATTGTAGGTGGATTAAATAGTCTTTTCTGGAGGGGAGGGAGGGAAGGGCCCTCACAAAAGAAAACACTTGCCAGGACACCAGCACATCAAGCACTGTCAAATGACTAAAGGAAACCACATAATGGCGAGAATGTGCTTGGTCAGGACATGCAATAAGGGTGGGCTCGAAGCCTGGAACTATAATTTAGGAAAAGCTCATGTTCCTGGCTATTGCAACTTCCCTGCCCTGGTGTTTGGTGGCAAGGTGTAGGAGCAGAGGGGATATTAGTGTCCCCTGCTCTCACCTTACTAGGTTTCTAAGTTTGAGTTCAAGTAAACCATATATTAAGAACTTACCTTTAAATATCTGAACAGTTGTGAATCTGGCTGCTAGCTTTTCGATCTGCTTTTTTTACAGAATTTTATATCCTGAGCAAGGATGTTATAAGGGAGAGAAAAAATGAGCATTAAAGGTTATTGGTAGTTCCTAGTCCTCTTTTTCTTTTAATTTGCTTTTACAGTATGCTTTATGCACATCATATAAAGTATTTAAAAGAGATATTGATAAACTGGAGGTAATTTGAAGGCAGGCAAGCACGATGCAAAAGGGCTTGGAGAACTGACATTTGAAGAAAGAGGGGCAGAACAAAAAACGTGCAGCCCAGGGAGGAAGCATTGATTAAAGAGTGTCACAAGACTGCTGGTGAGAAGGAGGGGAGGAATTCTTAAATACAGTGCCAGAATGTGAAAATCTGCACTGAAAAATGTACTTTCCATCAGACAAAGAGTGAGAAAGCCAGCTAAAATCTGTTGTAATCTTCTGAGGTCAGTGTGGAAACACCGTAGTTGCTGATACTGAAAAAACAGGCTAGACAGATAAAGTATTTGAGGAAATTCAGTAAGGACAATCCAAAACCAGATAAACTACAACTCTATTTCACTTCTTTTATCTATGATTAAGTACATTTTTGAGCATAGTGGATGGAAAGCTATAAAAAGCATGTGTGAGGCTCCTTAGTTTACTTTGTTAATGCCTCAGAACTGTGTCTAACCAATGTATCCCCAAAATGCATGATAATAAATACTGAAATATGATTCACAAAAAAAATACCCTAAATGGTCCCATTCAGTGTAGTGTGGATTCTGATGTTTCATTTCAGGATTACAAAAGAAAGACATATCTCTAAAGCAGCTGTTCTAAAATTCAGCTCTAGTAAGGTATGTTATTGCTACAGAAAGTAAGTTATCACAAGTATAGCACATCAGTGCCATATCCCCTTCAAGTCACTTTCAATTCTGAGGGAGACTTTTGCAGTTTTAAAAGCTGGAATGTTAATCTGTGAGCATATTTTTTCCCCAAGACTTTTGCACAGGCAAAAGCAACAGTTCCCATGACATTTAACTTTATTATAATAAAACCATGATTATTATTTTATTTATTTCTTATGATGCTGATATGTTTTAATACTTCATTTCTATTTTGTTTTATTATGTCATGACAGCACTAGGACAGGAAAAGCTTTATCTTGGAATGATTATTCAGAACCTTATGCAGGTGAAGAAAGCCAAGTGAAGAAAAGGTCGCCATAAACTTTTCCTTGCTATGGTAAAATATTCCAGGGGTATATTTGTATCATTAAGTGCAAATATGTGGGTTTTTTTATTTTTTATTAACTGTATAGACACTAATTCCTGAATGTAGAGATAACCTGAACAAGATAAATCAATGTTTTGGGGTTGTTCAGACCATCTAGCTTTAAGACTCGTTCCCCAGGTCCCTGTCTAGCCAATGTTTGGAGCAGGAACTGAGGTACGTTATATTGCTCTGTCAAAGAGCTTCATTCCCACCATTGACTAGAGCCAAAACCTCTGACCTTGTGTTTACTGGGCTGAAAGTCAGGTCCCCAGAGCTGTGAGATGTGAATGCCCACTGTGTGCAATTGAGAGTTGATGGGTAAAATAAGGAGAGAACAAATTTCAAAAGAAAGCCCAAGGATTTTATAATAATAAAAATCAGCAGTTGTAGAAGGAACAAATATATGAAAGTGCAGCTTGGTTGTAATGACCATTTCTGCAGGATTCAGAGCGTAGAATGTGGCAAGACTGTAAGAAGCACTGTCTTACTCCTTTGCATGAGGAAGAAGAAAAAAGATGTCAAGGTGATAAAAATGAAATTCTTTTGGTTATTGTGTTCAAACATTAATTAGAATTTTACCTTTGCCTCAACCCAAAACATCTGACTGGAACACGTTCCAATTCATAGTATGCACGTGTGAATGAAAAAGGTGCTAAAATCCCAATATTTAATTTCCTAGTTGGCTGTTATGTCTCTAATGGGTAAAGCCAAAGTCTGACATTTGGGTATTTGTGAGCATTGGTCTTCAGCAATTTCAGTCAGAATTTATTCTCTGAAATAAAATGGTGTGGATTTTTTATTACTATTATTTTCAGACAATGATGGCAGAGGTGTGACTGTCCAGTTTATTCCCACTCCTATTCTCCTAGAACACAGTGGTGATCTTAAACTAGGAGGTCTGAGCATTTGTGCTATAACTGTTAATTGCTCTGTAGTTGTTATTGTCATGTTGTAATATTTTCATCGGGCTTACCTGAGGAATAGAACTGCAGCTGTTTTTTTTCTGATATAATTGGTTTTTCTGGTTTTATATAGTTAAGGTAGAGCATTCAAGGTATGCCTTTTGATAGGCCAGTATCAATATTTTCCAGTGAACTATATTCCTTTCTATAGATTGTCTGTTACCTAGTAAAATATATGCTTGGTTGTGAAATCTTTTCTCTTGAGATATTAAACACTGATTTATTGATAAAGGTTCTTTTCTGTATAAAAAACCCCCCAACCCTCTGGGATAAACTACTTCAAGTCAGAGAAGGTAGAGTTAGTAAGAGCTATCAAAACTATTACCTGACTTTATTGTTTGCCACATTTTATTTCAATGTTCACAACTGGGGAATTTAAAATATCTTTATTGCATGCAACTGACTAATAATTTATCTTTCAGCTCTCAGATATTACTCACTCATTTTTCAAAGCATTTTATCAAGGTCATCATAACTCCATATTGCAGGTGCTAATACTTATAACTTGTGGCTTTTATGAATTTAAAAGTATGTAAAAAAATGAGTATTTTAATTGCTCATTGCTCAGCAAAATTACAGATGAAATAACAGGCTGGCAGCAGATGATGGTGGCGATAAGTCCTGAGTGAATAAAAGCAGTTGCAGATGTGAGGCTCATAACTCTATTCCACTGAACCTCAGTGAAAGAGAAAGAATGAAAAAGTAAATCTGCTACCACAACTAAATCTTTCCCCTTGGCCCATTGTAAAGATACAGCTAGCAGTCTCAAGTACAGTGATCTATGGCCTCAGGAAGAGCTGAATTTTCTAGATAATCATAGGTAGCATGAAGGTCATACTGCTAAGCAAAAGCCTAGTGTTGAGAATGAATCTAAGACTATTTTTAGATTTTGAGCTGGAGTTAGATGTAGTCCTTTGGTGAAAGGAGACCTACGACAGCCAGGAATTTTTTCATAGCTAAGTTTTGGGGTTTTTTTTCTCTGTCTACAGGCACCATCTCCATCTTGCTTGTGTTTGTCTTCATCCAGAGCTTCATTGATAAACTCATCTCCTACCATTGATAATAATAGGCTGACCAATAGAAAATATTGGTCTGTGAAGAGCATGGACATCAGTATAGGACTCATGCTCAAGTTTGTCTGATCACTGCTTATAGGTCTTGATCAAGACCAGATGAAACCAAAACATTACGGACCTGTGCATGGAAAGATTCTGTTGCCGATCTGTCATCACCCTCTAGTCACTATGCATGAACTATTAAGGCAAACGATGTCTCAGAAAGTAGTAGCTAAATTCTTGCATGCCATCACTCTCAAGCATGCTTTTTAGCAGAGATTGTGTGTCTTGGACTGCTACATTCTTGAATAGTTTGGAGTCATTGCAGACCTCAAGGATTGGCACTCTGTGACTGAATATCTTTTAATTTCTTTTTCTGATACCTATCAAAAGCATTACTTTTCCATATCCTCACTGACTTCTCATTGTATGAATACACTTAGCGATATTTATGTCTGCCAACTCTTAGATTAGGTAGATGTTGGTTCAAAGGAAGATCAAAGCCAAAGTTTGCCTGACTGCAGAGGAATAATTGTATTGCTGAGACGAGAGTAACAAGATGGGAGAAACTAACTAGTGAAATTAATTGGATCACCACATACATTTGTCTTTTTGATGGTGAAATGGGGAATGATCAGCTATTTCTAATGTACTTCATTAACATGTGTTTCTGCATGCATGCAAGTGTTCAGTAAGGGAAATAGAAGTACACCAGCAGACAAAGAAGCTCCGATATAATCTTCTTGCATTTGTTACCCTTAAAAGAGAAGAAAAATGCCTCTGTCCTTTTTGGTACTGTAACTGTTTGACAAACAACAGTTCATTTTGTGCTAGCTGGAAAAATTGAACTAATGCAATCCAAGTTTTAACTACTTTGGTCTTGCAAGGGGAAATGACATACATGAATCAAAGCTAGTCCAGTCTGCAGTAAATCAAATTACTGTACCTTACAATTCTAAACAACTCACACAGTGCAAGCTACACTAGTCCTACATACTAGTACACTAGTACGCTAGTCCTACTGTTGGACTCGATGATCTTAGAGGTCTTTTCCAACCTCAATGATTCTATGATTCTATGATTCTATTCAAGAATTAGATTACAAATAATTATTATTTTTTCCTGAAGAGATGTGGAATAATCCTTAAAATAAAAGAATACTTAGATTGCATTTACTCTGGGACAAAACATTGCATCAGACGGTTTTTATCTGATATGTAGTACCTGATACTTGAGATGTGAGGCAGCATTCTTCAAGATGTCATCTCAGACTTTTCTGAGGTTCCCACTAGTAGCATTGTAAAACATGATTTCAACTGTGTTTTAAAGTGAAAAACAGCTAGAGTATGTAGTTAAGTCAATACTCTACTTATATGCAAACGGTGGCTGCACATATCTAGTTCATCTCAAGGCAGCAGATTTACAAACCCAAAATGTTTACATAAATCTGAAGTGGTTCACAGAACCACTGAATGGTTTGGGTTGGAAGAGACCTTTAAGGATCAGCTAGTCCAACCCCCCTGCCATGGGCAGGGACATCTTTCACTAGATCAGGTTGCTCAAAGCCCCATCCAACCTGACCTTGAACATTTCCAATGATGGGACATCCACAGCTTCTCTGGGCAATCTGTTCCCGTGTTTTACCACCCTCTTTGTAAAAAATTTCTCCCCTATATCCAATATAAACCTACCCTCTTTTAGTTTAAAACTGTTGCCCCTTGTCCTGTCATTACAGACCTTCGTAAAAAGTCTCTCTCCATCTTTCTTATAAGCCCCCTTTATATGTTGAAAGGCTGTAATAAAGTCTCCCCGGAGCCTTCTTTTCTCCAGGCTCAACAACCCCAATTCTCTCAGCTTTTCTGTATAGAAGAGGTGTTCCAGCCTTCTTACCATTTTTGTGGCCCTCCTCTGGACTCACTCTAACAGGTTGATGTCTTTCTTGTGCTGGGGGCTCCACAGCTGGATGAAGTACTCCAGGTGGGGTCTCATGAGAGCGGAGTAGAGGGGCAGAATCCCCTCCCTTGACCTGCTAGCCACCCTTCTTTTGATGCAGCCCAGGATATGGTTGGCTTTCTAGGCTGCAAGCACACACTGTTGGCTCATGTCCAATTTTTCATCCACCAGTATCCTCAAGTCCTTCTCTGCGGGGCTGCTCTCAATCCCTTCATCCCCCAGCCTGTATCGATACTGGGGATTGCCCAGACCCAGGTGCAGGACCTTGCACTTGGCCTTGTTGAACTTCATGATATTCGCATGGGCCCACTCCTCAAGCCAGTCAAGGTCCCTCTGGATGGCATCCTTTCCCTCTAGTGAATGAACTGCACTGCTCAGCTTGGTGGCATCTGCAAATGTGCTGAGGGAGCACTCAATCCCACTGCCTATGTTGCTGATGAAGATATTAAATAGTAGTGGTGCCAGTAGGGAGCCTTGAAGAACACCACTCATTACTGGTTTCTGCTTGGGCATTGAGCCACTAACAGTAACTCTTTGGAGGTGACCATCCAGCCAATTTCTTATCCACCTAACAGTCCATCCATCAAACCCATATCTCTCCATTTAAGCAGCAAGAATGTTGTGGGGGAGTGTATCAAAGGCCTTACAGAAGCATAGGTAGATGACATCCGTAGTTCTTCCCTGGTCCACTGATGCAGTCACTCCATCATAGAAGGTTACTAGGTTAGTCAGTTTATATTTTTAAGTCCAATGTCGCCTATGCTGATTATAAGGTTACAGTGGGCAATATGCTATTAAGAGATTTGTCATAAATCTCTGTTCCAGAGTGTACTGGGTTTCTGTGGCACGGTTTTGGTAGTTGGGGGGGCTATAGGGGTGGCTTCTGTGAGAAGCTGCTAGAAGCTTCCCCTATGTTCAATAGAGCCAATGCCAGCTGGCTCCAAGATGGACCCGCCGCTGGTCAAGGCTGAGTCCATCAGTGACGGTGGTAGCGCCTCTGGCATAATAAATTTAAGAAGGGTGAAAAAAACCTGTGCAACTGCAGCCAGAGGAGAGGAGTGAGACTATGTGAGAGAAACAACTCGGCAGACACCAAGGTCAGTGAAGAAGGAGAGGAGGTGCTTGGAGGTTAACGGTGGAGCAGATATCCACCTGCAGCCTGTGGAGGACTCCACACCAAAGCAGGTGGATGCCCAAAGGAGGCTGTGACCCTGTGGGAAGCCCACGCTGGAGCAGGCTCCTGGCAGGACCCGTGGACCTGTGGAGATAGGAGCCCATGCTGTAGCAGGTTTTCTGGCAGGACTTGTGACCCCATGGGGGACCCACACTGGAGCAGTTTGTCAAGAACTGCAGCCTGTGGGAAGGACTCACCTTGGAGAAGTTCATGGAGGACTGCCTCCTGTGGGAGGGACCCCACCCTGGAGCAGGGGAAGAGTGTGAGGAGTCCTTCCCCTGAAGAGGAAGGAACGGCAGAGGCAACATGTGATGAACTGACAGCAACCCACATTCCCCATCCCCCTGCACCACTGGGGGGAGGAGGTAGAGAAAATCGGGAGTGAAGTTGCACCCGGGAATAAGGGAGGGGTGGTGGGAATGTGTTTTAAGTTTTGGTTTTATTTATCATTACACTACTCTGATTTGATTGGCAATAGATTAAATTAATTTCCCCAAGTTGAGTGTTTTGCCTGTGACGGTAATTGCCGAGTGATCTCTCCCTGTCCTTATCTCAACCCACGAGCCTTTTGTTATATTTTCTTTCCCCTGTCCAGCTGAGGAGGGGAGTGATAGAGCAGCTTTGGTGGGCACCTGGTGTCCGGCCAGGGTCAACCCACCACACAGAGAAACAGAAGTGAGATGTGTTTTGTTACTGAGGAATCCACACACAGCAGTATTTCTCGCATGCCATTTTAAAAAATACCCTTTGTGTTATCTGTAGGGCTGTATTATGCAGGAACCTGACATATTCATTCCTGATGGGGTGGGGAGCATCCTCTGCATATTTTTGTACTCTCTCTGTGCCTGGGAACGGCATGGAAACCGTTTGACCTGTTCAGAAGCAGTCCTGTATCACTGTGATTCTGCATGTGATTTGGGTTGACTTAGAATGAAATACAAGCACAAAACTGGTGAATCAAAAGGACAGAAAAACGGCAAGGAAGTGTTGTTTAAAATTAAAAATTATCTCTGGTGTTTCAAGCTTTTGAAACTTAAAAAAAACCAGAGGAAACTTCAAAATATTTTCTAGGCCATACAGGAGACATACAAATTATACTGCTTTCTCTGCCCTCTTTTTTCAGTTTCTAGACATTTAATAAATTTGTGAACCACTTCTGAATTGCTTCTCTGAAGAAAGCTGGGAGTGGTAGTGGTTTCCAGAGTGTTTCAAGAGTGATTTCAGAGTGTTGTGTTCCATTTTGCACAAAAATCTTCTCCCTTTACGCTCATCTCTACCAGAGACTCTCAGTGTCTATATAAGTTCAGACTAAGAAAAGGTACTTCATGCTTTGTATTGTTTAATTAGAGAGGAGAAACATTAGCCTAGTTGCAGATATTAATTGATGTCTGAAGTTTTTGTGAATTTTTCCCCCATTTCTGGTCTTCTCACATGTTATATTTTCCATAAATTTGAAATATTGGAAATAATTTTAAAATATTTTTTCCTGAATAAGAAAAAAATAATTAATATTATGGACATGTAGATTTTTCTAAAAATACAAAACCCAGTTTGAGATTTGATGCCATGGCCATAAATCATATACAATAACATTGTAAATGAGATAACTGTAACATTATATTCTTTGGGCAAGGTTAATAGATTCAGTGCAACTCTAGCAAGAAATTGTAACTGACATTTCCCCATTTCTTTCAGAAAAGCCTTTATAAATCCTCAGTTGTAAATTGGACTGGATTAAGTCCCAGTGGAGAAAATCCTAGATTTAGTGTTTTTAATTTCCTAAGTTACTGAGTAGGAACCAACTTTATAACTATAGTCAAATATGACTAGCGTGCTCTACCAGGTTTCTTTGTTATTCCCAGCCGACACCTTTCCTAATAAAAGAAACCTACCAATATTGCTAACAAATGCTAGCTTACAATGTGCCCAAAACTATGTGCAAAGGTGGCCTGATTTTTTTTTTTTTTTTT
>NW_008795885.1:1324895-1475062 GCF_000699145.1 Aptenodytes forsteri | reverse complement strand
TTCTTTGAGGTTTTTATAGAATAGAATTTATTTATATAATAGAATATATGTGTTGGAAAGCAAAGCCTTTTGCTTTTCAGTGCACGTGGCTCAAACTGTACTAATGCCCTTGAAGATCTCCTGGTTGACTTGGTCTGTCACTAAAGCACTGAGACACTGTGCTCTCTGTAGAACTTTTAATGTCTCCTAAAGGAACGACAATACCTAGAGCTAAAATATGCAGGCAGCTTTTACAAGTGACCTTATAGGATAATGGAGAAATGTCATAACTGCCAGAAGGCTATCATCAGTTTTACAAAATCCCTTCCTCCTCCGTAGACAACCAAAGTATTTTGATGGTGCAACCTCATTTGTAGGGAGTTTATTGCTCTGTAGTGCAGGCGAGTGTGGTCTCTTCCGTTCATGTTGTACAGCTGTGTGTCCTTCTTGGGTCCTGCACCCCATTGCTTTATACATGTTTATGTTACTTATAAGAGTGGAACAGAGGCATTTCTAAGCAAAAACATTAAGTCAAGATACTTAACCATTTAAAATATTATATAGAATTTCATATGTTGTTACTATTAATTTAATTTTTAGCTTCAGGTTAGCTTTTAGTTCTTGGGCACCTACTAGACTTTTCAGGAGACCTAATTTTCCTGACTACATTTGCTGTTTTATAAGCGCTCTACTTCATCACAGGGAAATATTTAAAACTATCTGCATTTTTAACACAAAGGTAATCTGTCCTTTGGAGATATTTCACATACAAAGATTAATAATTTACATATGTTGCTATAGCAACTATATATCAAAGTATAATAAGTCTAGACTGTGCTATTCATGCCCTTTGAAACGAAAATCAAATGTAAATATCAAGTTTTTGATTCAAGCTGCCTAGAATAATTTACTAAAAATTAAAACAATAGTATTTTTTTTTCCCCTGGACTGTCTGCTTTTAGAATGAATTTTAAAGCTTCACAGCATACCCATGGTTTTTGCTGTGTGAGTTAGTATGTTATGCTCTGAGACTTTTTCCATAGGTGTCCCTTATGTGCGTATTTAAAATAATTCTGATTCAACAGTGACAGGAAGAAGATTCATTAGTATAATGATAAACTATTTCTTAATCAATAACAGGCACAAGCGGTTTTCATTTACCTGTGGGGCAGGTGGGTGCAAAATGTCCTTGAAAATAAATTGTCTCCCTTTATCACTTTGTTAGAGAAAGAAAGAAAGACTAAGATGAGATCTACGCCTTTAGAGAGCTCTGTAGCCTCAAGTGATGGTGATGGCTCAGTCTAAAAGGACTCACTGGGTAACAATCAGATGTGCTGTGTACCACTTCTCTCTTACGGTTCACTAGTGCTTTTTTTTGCATCTACAAAATGAAAAATAAAGTGTTTTAAAATCTGTTTCTAATTCATTTATACTATTTGTGAAGTGTATGACAGGCAGTATCGGTTCTAGTTAAATAGGTCAAAATCAGAGGAAGTGTCTGTCATGGATTTTGAGCACTATATGGTAATTATTTGTTGCATGTTGAAATGGTTTCCATGTGAGAACTACAGTTCCTGAGCTCAGAAAAATCCCTGCCCAGGGAGTGCGGGAGAGCAGAGGAGATTATGACATAACGTCAACTCATGAATGACATGGAAAAACTGAATAAGGAATAACTGTTTGTTCTCACAGTATGAAAATAAGGGGATATTAAATGAAATAGCAGACAGTACCTTCAAAATAAAGAAAGGAGATAGTTTTTCAGTAAATGTGTGAAATTCTTTCCACAGGGCACACAAATGCTTGATGTTTACAAGGGTTCAAAAAGCAATTGAACAACAAATGGGAAAAATCTAGTGTGCATGGTTAGACACAGAGATGTGACCTTTGGCTCAGGAGGTCCTGGAGCTAAAAATGGTGGAGACTGGGAGATATTTTGGAGCAGTTTTGTTTTGTAATAACCTTGTTTCTTATACTTCTCCTTAGGCATTCCCTTTGGCCACTCTCAGAGAAGGATTACTGGGCATGATAGATATTTGGTGTGACCTTGTAAGGCATTTTTTTCCTGTTTATTATGTCAAGCAGTGATAACAAAAATGAGAGAAGAGAAGAAAAGAGAAGAAGGATTTAAAAGTATTTTGAGAAGAAGTTTGCGCCTTCTGGCAGGACCTTGTCCTATCAACTTAATAAACATTTGTATGTACATTACTCCAGGAGCTTGTGCCTGGCATTTTTGATCTCTATAAAGTCCAGAACAGAGTCTGTACTGTTATAAAAATACTGGGAGGATTAGGACTTCTTCTCTCAGAAACGTAGAAATATTGGATGCAATTTCCTTTGTCCTGGAGACCTAGTCAGTGGAACATCTGACTGGAAAATAAAACTTGTGCAAAACCTATTCAGCATGTGTTCTTTATCTGTTTCTTCTACTGTAAAAGGAGAGAAGTTGGTGACACAGCCAATTTTCATTTGGAAATTTGGAATGACTGGTCAAAACTGGGCATTTTCTAGCATCTCATACATAGTGAATCTGTGGGTAATAGAAAGCTAGACCCACATGCCTCTTATATGATGAGTTTCACAGGCTGGAAAGGGTGAGAGCTGCAGGGAGCACAATGTCTTTGTGTAGGTAAGATGAGAAGACATATAGCTTAGTGCTTTGCTTTGGCTTCTCCTTACATTAGTCTTTTGTTCTGGCTTGGGAAAAATGTGATTGAAATTGTGAGGATGAAAAACGAGATTCCAGTAAAAAAAGTGTGTACTTGTAGGGTTTGATTTCTTTTAAGTCAAAGTGACTTGAATGCATTGGTAAAAACTTTAGGATAAAAGACATTTCCATCTGAAAGCAGTTTGACTTATGACCTGGAGTCAAATTTCAGTTACATTCACTGCTCAAAAATTATTTCAGGCAGTCCACTTTGTTGCTTTTAGTTAAGGACATGGGGTCAGTTTAGGTGAGTGTAAAGGTGTAGGTGTACATGGGAGTACAGTGAGGTTCCTATTACAATGGCTAATGCTGTGCCTGGTTTACAGGCAGGTTGAGAGCTTCACTCTTCCAAGTAAGATCTAACTGCCATGTATCAGAAATGCTAAATAAATCTGCAGAGAAAACAACCCTCAAATTTTGCAGATTTTTGTTTAAGAAAAATATCTCTGCAGAAGATTTTCTTTAAATTATTTAACATTTTTTTTCTTTCTTCCATGTATTTCATTTTTTCCAGGCTTGGAAGGCTTTGAGTACTGCATATTAATAATACCTTTCTTCACTGGAATTCTGCACTTAATAGCTAACTAACTAACTAACTAACTAAAAATCATCTGTTGTTTGTGAGCAATATCCATGGTGGATATCTAAAATTTTAAATATTTAAAACTATTCTGCTCACAGCATATTCTATATTCTTCTTCTGCACAAGTGCATCTCTGCCTTTGTTTTAGGCTATCATTGTCTTCAAAGAAACTGGTATAAAAATAACAATAATAAAAATAAAAAGTTTTGAGAAAATACATCCTGTAGCAAGCTTCTATTTTATTCCATGGTGGAATTGTTAATAATGAATTATTTATATATGAATTTTAAGAGATATCTTTAAAATACAGCAAGGTTTTCTCCTTGCCTCCGTTGATCTATTAGTCATCTGAAATGATGATTGGAAGTTCAGTACAAGAACTTATGATAACACAGGAGATGCATAAAATCTGTGAAGTTAGGCAAAAGCTTCCATGAGTCCAGTTAGAATGAGTATGCAACCAGAAGTGAGAAAAGAGCAGCTTAAGCAATAGGTAGTTCTGGCTTTTGGAGGGAGAGAGGGGAAACAAGAATGACAGCACCTTCATTTCTCTGTCTTTTATGGCACAAGGGTTTTTTAGAGTACGTATGGAATGAGCAGTGAATATCTTTTAGAAAGTATTGCCCCCCGCCCACAACTTTGAACAATCCGTAAAATGTAAATTTAGTAATATCAGTAAATTAATTCCCAGAGAATTCAGTTTAGCAAGAATTAATTTGTCCTTGTAAATGTTTGACTAGTCCCATTGACAGAAGTGAGTTATTGAATAGGAGAATTCTAGCTGTATATACATACGAATATACAGATGGAAAAAAGATGGACAGGAAAAAAGAGACAATAAATGAAAAGCCCTAGATGGCCCATATAGCTGAAAACACGTAAGACAGACACTTCCTTCAGATGACACATCAGTTTTTAAAAGTAGCTAAGGAAAAAGTCTTTCCTCTGCATTTTCCAAAGCTATGGGGGCTGATGCTCTGACCTTGAAAAGACAGATGCAGGAGTTCCCTTGTAAATTTATCCCAAATAATTAAAAGATGAGGTAAGCAGTTTCTGGCTAGACAGAAAGAATTGGGGGCGGGAGTGGTGGTGGTGTTTCTCTACTCGGATGGAGCCTATTGATGGAGGTAACACCAGTCTCAGACTCTGAACTCTCAGCTGTCAGGCACCACGCAACTTCCAGCTGTCAATTAAGTGGATGAATCTTACATATTTCCTGGGAATATGGCTCTTCCATGCTTTTACCTGTTTGTGCTGGGGAATTTGGGTGTTTGCTGAATCCTTTTATTTCAGTGATAGAAACAGGGCTGTGACACTAGTGACAGGTTTCTAGTCTTTATATCCCTATCAGGAATTGTCACAATACACTGCACTCCAGCATGTATCAGCAGAACAAAGTGTCCTGGTTTATAGATGATTCAAAGTAATTTTAAGAATTGCTTGAACCTGTTAGACGACAGCCACACAAAGAAAAATCTTGATATTAAATTCCTACCTGTGAATCCAAACCCCAAATGCTATGTTCTTCACTAATCAGGGGACTCAACTATATCTGTCTTCTGCTGTCAAAAAAGATAGCCTCATTTTTACCAGATCCTTACTGAATCTGTAAGGTGCACTTGGTGTTTGAGGCACAAAATGAAAACTCCTTGAGGTGAGAAGAACTGAAGCCTGAGTTTGTAGCAATACTGTTTGGATTTTTGAAGCAATTTACCATCTAAGCATATTTTGGAATGGTTAGACAACAGAATTTGGGGAGGGGTTTATTTTTCTTTCACTTTGCCCAAAGCTGTATTATAGATTTAGCAGACGTTTTTGCTTTCTGTAGCACTGCCATTTTAGCAGGGCAAGACTCCCAGATATTCTATATCACTGCAGCATTCTCACTAGTGTCGTATACTTCATGAGGAAAGTTCCTATTTCCACTAGGAAAGAAAGCAGTCTTGTCAGGGCAAGAGAATGTGTTAAAGTATACTAATTTAATGCCAAAAGTAGCTCCAGAGGATGAGAAGAATCATCTGACATACCTTAGATGTTTGTCTGGTGGTACTTTTTTCTGAATTAAGCATCTAAAAGTTAGTTATCTAAGTGAGAAAAGGAAGATTCGTATGCTGTGTGTTTGTGGCCACAGTTATCATAGCTATGTCAAAAAGGATCCCAAGAAAATGAGCTTTAAGCAGCTGTGTCTGAAAAAACAACAATAGGTGCAATAGAGTTTTTTATGGGAAGCTACGTTAATATTCAGGGGTCTTTTTTCCATTAGCAAAAGAAATAGATGGTGGAGTTGGGATTTTTATTCTTTTTAATGCAGTTCTGTACATACCTATGTAGTTCTGTGTCTGTAATTGCAGAAGGAGCATCCCGAAGGCAGTTCCCTTCCTTAAAATTCTGAGGCTGCCTTTCTGAGGCTGCCTTTCTAGCCAGACAAGATGCTGATAAATTACAGAAAGGGGATATGGATTAGATTTCAGGAAAAAAAAAACAACAATAAAAACAGTGGAGGACTTTAGCTGGAATGGTTGTGCAAATCTGTATGAATGGAGAACAACATGGAAATGGGGAAGGGTTTCTCCCTTTAGTCTTTAAGGATAGATCTGACAAATATCTACAGTGAAAAATGTATAACAAGTCCTGGATTGTGGCAGGAGAACAGACTAGATAACTTTTGACGTCCCTTCTAACACCTCTATACTTAAATAGCAGTCACATTACAGAAGATTTACCAGGGCTATTGATATTTGATCTAGAAAAGGTATAGTTATTAGATTAATTATAATTATAGGACAATTTAAGTTAAAAAGAATCTGTGGAGGTCCTCTGGTCCAAACTCCTGCTTCAAAGTTAGACCACGTTGCTTAGGGCCTTGTCCAGATGAGTTCAAATATCTTCACACCTTGTCTGAGCAGCCTGTTCCAGTGCTTAACCTCTCTCACGGGAAAAACATTTTTCTTTCTATTTGGTTAGCCAGTTAGTCCTGCTGCTGCATATTGACACCACTGCCTCTCATTGGTTTTCTGTGCATGCCTGAGAAGAGTCTGGCTCTGTCTTCTCTAGATTCCCCTTTTGGTAGTTGAAGACTGTGATTACATAGCTCCATAGACTTCTCCAGGGTAAGCAAACCCAGCTCTCTCTACCTCTCCTTGTGTGAAACTTGCCAGGTTGATAAGTGTGTTTGCTCCCGAGAACACTGTGGCTATAAATAAAATCTCTTCAGCTTTCAGCCTGGGCAAGAGATAACTGGGTGCCTTTGATAGCTATCCTCTGTGACCTTGTCTTTTAACTTTCTTTGAATGCTTAAACAAGGAAAAGGAACAGTTTTTGGGTGCGTGGTACCAGGAATGAAAAGTAATTAAAAAAAGTACCGCAGGCAGAAGAATAGAGCAATTAAAAGCTCTGTCAGAGCTGTTACTCTCTGGGAATGCAAAAGACAATTGAAAGAAGACTCCTGAAGGGAATTTCATATAGTGCTTGTCCTACATCTGCAAGCAACATGAGCCAGTAAAATGGAAGATAATCTGTAGGTTGCCACCTTTATCTATTTGCCTTATTTGGTTCTGTTCAGCACATGATATATTCAGCAGTTTTGAATTAAACAGAGAAGGTGAATGCAGCACAGTAATTTAGAGGTCTGGGAGGGTTACTGAGCACTATGTAATGATAGCACATGGTCTCAGGAACTACAAAGCATTGCCGATGAGAGGCAGGGGAGCCAAATCTTGCAGAGGGTGAGGGGCTGAATTTCTCATTAAAAAAATGATTGGTGGCTGCAGTGTGGGACAGGAAAAATAGAGGCTCAGAGGACAACCATGAACAAAGCAAGCTGGATCTGCTGTGCACAGAAAGTCTTAGTCCCAAGTGTTCAGACTGACCTCTGAAGGTAACTAAGAATCCAAAACAGCACAAACACAAAGGAAAATAGAGCTGCAAAGAGCAAAAAAGTTCACTACTGGGTAAGTGAGATAAAAAGTGAGTTTCTTACTAATGAGTTTAAAATAAATGTTGTAACCCCTGGTGTTATCATAATGGATCTTCTCTTTCTAACGACGGGAGGAAGTACAAAAGAGGGAATTGTCTGGGGAGACGTCTGAGGATGCTTTCCAGGTGTAAAAAGGCTCTCAGAAGAGTACATGCTGGAGCGATAAGGGCTCAATTGTCCCATGATTTGGCATCTGAAACATTTGACCTGAAGATGACCCAAAGCTATCAAGCAAAGGGGTGCTGGCCAGGTATTTTTCATCATAGAACAGACTGAAGAATCCAGAAACTTGATTCTTTGGGTGCTGTTGAAACACACAAAACACAAAATTTTATTGCAAAGACAGAAAATGGTTAAGCACAATGTCAGAATTAAAATATTTTTGTTTATCAGGTGAAAGATTTTGAGGCCTATGGATGTTTGTTTCTCTTTCCATTGGCAGACTGTCACTTATGCATGAGATCAAGAGGGCATGTAGTCAATGCTAGCCAGGTCGTGCTGAGGGGTTTATTGTGTTATCTGAGATGCTCTCACCATGTTGACATTCATTACTTTCTGAGCTTGGGGGTGGCATTCTTGCTTAGCCTGGCTGCTCTGGGCATGGCCAGGTTCTAGGAGAATCAATGGAGGGCTTCTTCTGGTCTCTTGTCACCAGAGTATGTCAGTATTGCTCTGACACAGCACTAGGATCATCTCTGAGTGACTCCTCCAAATAGGATCAATAGTATTGCCTACAATTTATTACTTCTGTAGCCTAAAACTTTTGTTCCTTCACTTAGGCATTACCTGCAAAGTGGATGTACGATTTGTATGTGCCTCTTCCAGTGCTGCCTTTGCCTTTGGATGGTTATATAAAACCAATCTCAATCGCTTTTGTTTGTTTGTCTGTTTGTTAGTTTCATAAAGGTTACTTGTGATTGCTGGGGAGCTGAACCTTGCAATTGGGTTTTGTAAGTTCTTCCTGAAATCAACTCTTTTTCTGTATTTGTTTATGAGTTCAGCACTGAAAACATCTTTCCACAAGGTCACACATCCATCTGAGAGCTGTTATTAAAGCAGCCTGATTCCAGTTTTTGATGTGACTGTTAAAAAACCTGTATTTTTAAGTGGACCCTTGCACCATATACTATTTTATTTTAATGCTTGAGTTTGCTTTGGTGTGTGTAGGTAGAAGGAGTCACTTACTAGAGATATATCTCTTACACCTCCTCCTCCTCCTCCTCTTTTTTCTTCTGTCCACAGCATCCCATACACTGTTCCCTATATTGTCTATTGTATCTTGTCCTTTTTTTTTTTTTTTGTATTATGCTTGGATGCTCTGTAATAAATCCTTCTCTCAATTGCATATTCTGAGGCTTCTCCCACTGGCAGGGGTTCATTGGTGTATCTGAGATCATAATTTAGACCACTGTGTATAGAGAGACCTAAGAGAGACACATCTGTCCTTCAGGAAATATTTCATTGGTGCAAAATGTTATCAGTGAGGTACATTGTTGTCTTCTTACTAAAGTCGGCTGTGATTTGATGCAGGAGATGGAAACTGCCTTGGAAGCATGCATTAGCATTAGAACAGTCCTCTTGTGAATGTGCAGAGAGGTCAATAAGTACATGAATATAAATTAGCTTGGTGGACTAGTGTGGCCATTAACTGGGTCGAGTGTTCCTATTCCATATAATTGTTTGGTGCACCAGAATTAATTTGAGTGTTTAAATCCTGCATATTAATTCTGTGCTGCAGGATGTAAAGCTTTAGACTAATCCCTTTAATACTCTTCAGTATAAACACCTTAATCAAGCAACAGCTTTATAATTAGTTCTACTTTCAGACTGGATATAATTTACTCCTTTTATTGCTCATAACTTATTCCAACTTTTAATCGCAATGATTAGACAGACTTCAGAATGTAAGCTTAAATGGTCTCTCGTAGAAACCAGGATAGCTGCAAGAGACAAGATTGTAAAAATCCAAACTTTACAGAGGAAAGGTTCTGCCCCGTTTTTGTTTTCTGAGACATCACTAAGAGTATGTCTTCATTTTGCCTTTTAAACATGATTAATATCATAGTGTTAAAATCATAGGAATGAGTGCAGAGGCTGAATTTACTTACTTACTTATTTATTTTTAAGTATGATTCAAATAAAATTATGTGTATTTGTTCTGTTGCATGTAAGAAAAATGCTGACATGATTACAGTATCCCCTATATACAGTAAGACTTCTGGTAAGTAAATAGTGATTTAGCTTCTCAAGATGGGCCGATCTATTCTCCTTTTTATCTGTTTTCCCAATGAACTTTTGGAAGAATAAATCGCCTTCACAATAAGAACATTTTGATCATCAGGTTACATTGTTTGGAAGGTAGTATTTTAAAATGAGTCTTGAACTGACTTTTAAATTAAATACATTATTTGTGTTAATTATATACAGACCAGTGGATTATTAAAACCACACTTGTTCAGCTTGGGTAAAGCTACAGGAGAGGAACCTTACAAAGCATTGTTAAATATTAATGAATATACTTTTAATAACCAATTGAACCACATTTACTATATACTAAGTGTCTTAATAAATCTAAGTGAAATGCATGTTGAAACATTAGATATAGAGGAGTTATTTAGAATTAGTCCAGTGTAAATATGGTTAGAAAAATAGTAGTCACAGTCTCCCCTCCCCCCCAAGTTTATTAGTAAATTATTTTGTGCTCCATATATGCTTCCTGATATGACACAAACTTCTTTTCTACTCAGCCATCGTGGCTGAAAGCACACCACGTAGTGCTCGTATCTATTTTCTCCTACCGGATATGTTGATGATGCTATAGAAAAGCTAAAAGGCAAACAAATTTTTAACCTTTAAAAAAAAAAAATCTTGGTTACACATATATATTTCATTTAAGTGATATTAAAAGAATTATATTATTTAAGGAAAACAGCCACTGAAAAATTAACATATGTAACAGGACTTGTTTGTAAGGAAATCGTATTCCATTTTAGTTGTTGGTCCAGCAGTTGATTCACTTTGTCCATAGGTCCATATTCCACACAGACATGTCTGTATGGACACTGATTCAGTTTGTCTATATAGACATATTCCTTTCAAGTCAGTGACAATGTCCACACTAAAGGACTCATACACTGCAGAGGACCCTCTTCATCAACACATTGTCTTGTCATGTTAGGGGCACAGTGAGGGAGCGGTGACCTATGCCAGGAAGTGCTCAAATTCAGATAGACAGGGAGAAAGACTGTGGGACGCATGGTGAATCCCTGTCACACTGACAATGGGATCAGCCCCATAAGTTCTGCCCAGGGGCATGGATGGCAGGCCCACCTGGCATGGTGTTTGTTCTGCCTCGAACTTCTGAAAGCATTTGTATGTAGTAAATTTTGCAGTCTCTCAGATCAAATGTTAACTCTAGAATAAAACCTGGTGTAACTTGTGCATAACCACCATTATACTCCCCAAAAAATGATTTCTGTAATTGTTTTGCCATTAATCTGATGGTTAGGTTGTGAAAAGGTGCAGCAATTCCCTACACAAAAGTAGCAACCATCCTTCTCAGTAACAAAAGCTTCCGAAGAAGAAGAGGAAGGCTGAGGAATTATGTCAGCAGCTGAGATGAAGCAGTAGAGGGTGCCAGTAGTGGTGGGGTAATAAGAACTGTTACCTCTCCTGTCTGGAGGCTGGAAATATGCTCTGTTCCCCATTCCAGGGTGCTTTCCTCACAAAGTCCACAAGTGCAGGCTTGGGGTGTATGTGTGGATGGTTTCTGCTGCTAAGCACCTGATGAGCCAGGGTGCATGTCTATGCATGGTGCATGGTTGTCCTTGCGCGTTTATATTCTGAACTGGAATGTGTCTGCCTACCAGAAATGCCCAGCATAGATAAGAGAAAATATAGCCTGCTATGGCATACACGGCTATGGCACTGTTAAACTAAGTGTTTAAACCAGAGCTTCTTCCCTGTGGAAACCTGAATTTACATCATGTCTTTCAAACCCTTTCTTCTCTTTATGACCCCTCACCAGCTGTAAGGCATTTGAATAAGACAGAGTTGTCCACTGATCCAGACTAAGGGAATCAAGATTAAATTTAAATTGTATTGTCCATGAAAGGTATTGGAATTAAAATAACAGAAGCTGATGTGGAGGATATTTGATTAGGAGGATTCAACATGTCTTTCCCATTTACCAACTTACTGTTTTCACAATTCAACCTTCATTTTTCTAAATGTTGGCAAAAATACTTAGCCATTTCTTTCCCTTATTTTATCCTTTCCATACACTACTAAACACAAAATGAGGTTAAAAGGGGAACATTTCCTAATATTCTACTTTTACCTTGTTTGATTTTCTCATTGGTGCAGTATTATCTAGTCAAAGAGACTTCCTCCAGCAGCCTTTTGGGAAGTGTTCTTTGTTAAAGGGAATCTTTTATTTCATTCTGCCAAGGAAACGAACCAATTTGATATGACCCTTTTATCCCAGAGAAAGGGCACAAATTCTTTATTTTCAAGGTTGTGCATTTTTTCCAACTGTAAAACATACTCCACTATTGAAGCCATAATTATATGCACTTGTCAATCAATCTTAACCTACTATAGTATGGTTATGGCATTTTATCTAAAAAGTGGAGGATTAAAAGCTTTGACCAAAATGAAAGGTACATATAGTAGACAGAGTATTGTACACATTATTAGATTGCTAGAGAGGTAGGTGTAGGAGGGAAGGATATACCAATATTTGATTTTTCACAGGCATTAAAGAATTATTTAAGGCTATCTGCAAAATATTTAGGGCGTGACATTTTGCTTCCCTTTTTGTTCTTCTAAAAAACACTTGCAGGATCCCATTTATAAAGTGGTTATATAGTGTATACACTACATCATATTAGGAAATTATGTCTAAATTTTTTTAACTAAAAGAAATAGGGAAAATAATGCCTGCACATGATATATATCTTATTCTTATGAGGTAGAAATCTTTCATAATATAAAAGAACTATGTGTTGATGGTTTTTACTATCAGTTTCAATATTTTAGAATTTGAAATCTGGAAGCAAAACCACATCATTAATTAGTATATTGCCAGCCAGAAATTAAAGTACAAGAATTCTGTTCCTTAGCTTAGTCAGCTCTCAGTTTCCCAGGATAGTGGAGAGGTGTGCTAGAACAAACATAGCAGTAAAACAAATCCATGTAAACTAGACAGTGGGAGCATATTTGTATAATCTCGTTTGTAAAACTGGTAAGAGGTTTCTGAAAGTACCTGTGCAGCTTTCATAGGACTAGGAAGGATGGGATGTGGTGTGATTAGCATCACTTCTGCATCATGTTCTGCATTGTTAAGAGTAGTAGTGGAGAGGAAGGTACTGATTAATCTGTTAGTTTAAATAACTTGTCCAGGGATAACCAAGAATAGATTCCTAGCTACCACCTTATATCTTTTTCTTTTTTTTTTTACTCCATCTCCTATATGCATTTCTTTTTTAATCAATCAAGCCCTGAAGTAATTACAGAGATTTTATTGAATTGTGAAAATCTGTATTGTTTGTGTTCTCCTTGCTTGGCTCTTGTGGGAACCCCAAGAACCTAAAGTCACTGAGTGTGTATTTGACCATCCTTTACCCTGGTTATTTAAGGAGAAGCTATAAGCTTGCTGGTGGACTATGCACTGGCTGGGCTGTTGGTGCTCTCTCTCTGGGTTTTTCATCTGGGATTTTGGTGTGGCCGAAAGCTGTGAAATTCTTGCTCATTTCTTATTATCAGCACCTTCATTGCTGGAACCCAGTATCTGAAGTAACTACGGAGCAGAAGTCCACAGCCATTACCTCAGGGCTGACAGGGAAGCTGTGGGAAGATCTGTGGAGTGGAGCAGTAGGATCTGAGGACAGGATGGAGACAGTGGCTTCGGGACCCTGCCCTGAGGTTACCATCAGCATCCAGCAAACTCCAATATTTGTATGACCCAATTTACATTGCATGTAAACACATCAAAATTTTGACTGTCTTCAATGGAGAAAATTTTTATTACTCCTGTTTTCTAGATGGGGAAGGGAAAGAAAGTATTACTTGCAGATTTTAATTTCCAGTGACAGTAATGCTAATTTGGAAGCTTGGCCTACAATCACTCAGAAAACTTGACAAAATGGGATGATTGAATGGTTAATCAGTAGACCTTCCTTTTTTCTGCTGCCTCAGGCTTTTCATGTGTTTCAAGAATTAGTCCCCGCCTTCCTCTTGGTCCAACCTCTTACTGCCAAAGTGCATAGTTTCCATCCTAAGGCCTGGGTTTCTAAATTTCCCAATTCAGACAATTCCCAATTTCCCAACAAAAGTTACATTATGCACCCTACATGCATTCTGCAGCAGCAGAGACATCCTGAATACAACAGGCAAATTCAGAGGGAAGAATAAGACTGCTTTGTTTACTAAAGTTTGTAGCATTTTCCTTAGCAGATCATGTTACTTGACAATTTTCTTTCCTCTGTGGGTCTCACATATTTTTTCCCAGTAAGAAAACTTGTACAAATGGTATATTATAAGAGAGACAATTATAAAAGAGACACAATTTAAGTATTGTCTTTATACAACTTATGACAACACCTTGATACACTCAATTAGGATTAAACCACAATTTTTTTCCCTATGTACTTTTTATTACTATGAGGGCAAAAATTATTCGGGTGGTTTTTGCTCATTCTCATGTCTAAAGCATTAGTGATTGGTCATAGGTCCTTCTTTTCCCTGGGTTATATCCCTCACTCCAAAATGGAGAAAGGTTATTCTAAGTAAAAATTTAAAGAAAGAGCTAAAAAGTGTAGAACATAGTTCCTATACTTTCTGTTTTGAACTTACAAGTACCAAATATAAATGTGTACAAACAGAAACATGAAAATTTAGCTGCATTCATAAAAAGACCTAAGTGGTTGAAAGTGGAAAATAATAATAGTAACAAAGCTGATCTTAAGCTTAAATTTTGGGTGAGAATTCTGAGACAATATGTTAATACTCCACTTTAACAAACATGTTAAGTGTATCTTTTTCTTTCTTTCTTCTTAGCTTTTTCTTAAAATTCAGCATTAGAATTTATGGAGGCAATCTCTCCTAAGCAGTGGCATAAAATGAGTCTTCTCATTAAAGTACTCTCAAAAGCAGATTTATAAAGGTCTTTGGCTTTTAGGTTAGTAAAAAAAAAAATAACATTTCTTCATATACCTTAATCTTTCTGGTGGAAAAAAAAAAAAAGACAATCTTTTTAAAACACATATACACTGCTACCCATACAAATCACATCATTATATGTGAGTGTAGAGAAATTATAAATTTAAAGTACAAATAGAGTAACTTACTGTCTGATCTCCTAGAGATCAAGTCCTGGTCCTGCTGACATGAATAGTAAGATACCCATTAACTGTTTAGGGAAAAATGTTCCCTAAATTATGAAACTAAACTTAACTAAACTTAACTAAACTAACAATAAAAAACCCCAAAGCACCATTTTTTTTTTCTGAGCTGCTAACTTCACTGTTTGTGTCTGAGAGGTGAAGTGGCATACACTTAATTACATAAGATTTTTTGTCAGAAGTTTGTCAGAGCTCTCTTGCTGGTGGGGGTGTTAAAGTGGAGATGGAAGGCAAGGAAGCGAGTGAGTGGTGTGGGCACCCCATTCAGAAAACTTACCCATTCCTGAGACTTTAGACTAGAATGGACCCTTGCTCTGAACATCTCCCAGTGAGTGCAAAAGCATGACTTTTCCTTCCAGATCTCTCTGGTAGAGAAGGCACAGCAGAAACTTGAACTAGAGTATCTCATATTCCATGCAGACAAACTTTTACAGTTACTTTCATACCTCCTTGTCTTGAGAGCCTCAGGACAGTCCAATGCAGTCCTATTTTTCAGTGAAAACATTTCAAAGGGCTTCGGTTTGTTTCAAAGAATAAATGAAACGTCATGAAAACTCTAAAAATGCTACAGAATGAAGTCAGGTTCCTCTCAGCATTACCTGCAATGATATTTTGGGTACTTTCAGAAGTCTAAGTTAAGAAGTAAGAATATTTCAAATTAGGAAAATAATTAAATATGGTTAATCCCTTACCAAATGTCTCTGTGGTCTAGTTATACTTGACTTTGGTGGGTAGGATAGGGCTAATCTTTACTTCCATTCTAGTTCAGTTGTTCAACCTCAAGACTACTAGCATTCAAGCAGGCATTCAGGACCAAACTTTCCAACCCTCTTAAACTGTGATGATGCCCTTTTGCAACAAAAGCGTAAAATTTGGCTTGTCTTTAAACCTCTCTTTCTGACAGAAAATCATCCTACAAAGATGTATGTTCACTGAAACAGTATTTCAAGCGTATTTACAGCATCTTGCTGGTGTTCACTGGATTCAGCAGAGTAGGATTGCTTTTCCATCTCCTTTACTTTATGGAAAGCCTTGGTTGATCCTTTAGCACAGTATGGTTTGCCGCTTTTCAGCTCCTAGGCAACAATAACGTCTCATCATGATTACAGAGCTTCCTGCAGACAGATGGGCCTAATCCCAGTGCTCCATCAATTTAGTAATCTATTCCAATCAGGACTTGATGGATTTGATAGACCATCTCACTTGTAGCCAAGTGAGACAGATTCAAGACAGGTCAAAAACTGGGAGCCTTTCAGAAAAGCTTTCTGCTGTTACACACAGACAATCATGCTAACAAGAAAGAAAAAAGAAAAAAAGGAAAAAAAAAAACCAACAAGGAAACTTCTCCCCTGAACTCAGTACTTTAGAAAATAGTTCTGCTGTAACTGTATTAGTAATGATTGTGACTGGCAAGACTGAGTAAAACCCTTCATATGAGACTTTATGAGTTGAAAGGGACAGAAAAAAGCTATATGCAAACGGTGTCAAATTCAGGTGATTTGTTTGGTTGAAAAAATGTGGAGGGAAGAATAAAAATCTGAAATATTTTTGAGGATGTTTCATTTCAAAATGCCACCAATAAAATGACTTGCTCTTCAGATCAAACAGGACATTTCTTCAAGCACAGAACATTTCATTTTAGTGAGGTAGAGATGGAAAAACACTGTTTTGATTTGCCTGGAGATGACTCTTGCATTCTTCCTTTTTGCATTCTTCCTTTTTGCATTTCAAGCAAAACAATCCATAATAGCTTGTTACACACACGTCACCACTAACAACAGCCAACCGCATGCATACACATTCATGTACATTTAGTTTCTAGCATCTGCCTCTTAGCTCTGGCCTTCGCTTTGAAAAAGGTTATATTTCAATGCACTATCCTGCCCACACAGTTTTGTTAACTTCATTGGGAGTTTGAGATCAACAGGTCTGTTTGCAAGATCACACCTAACTGTATTGCAATCACCATCAGCCAAGAGTGCAGTACGCTTTATGTGTAATGAATGGTGAATTAAAGAGGCTTTCAAAAAGCACAGACCATAATTTTTCCTTTGGTGTATATTAGAAGTAGCAGAAGCAACAGCAAAGCCTTTTTTTCTTTTTTTTTTTTTTTTTTTTTTTTTTTTAAATTTAACTGGAAAAGGTGTTTGATGCAAAAACCAAAACCACACATTTTTATGTTTTAAGAGAAATAAAGTTTTTCAATATTTAAACATCACAGATACTCTTTCCAAATTTTTTTTGGTGTTTCTTAGCTCACAGTGTTCCACTGATTTAACTGTGTGTGGAAATGTTTAGAAATACTCTAAATAATTACAGTGAAATAAGTTAATAAAACCATTATATCTGTTTTTAATGCAAGGGGAAAGTTATGTGAGAGAAAATGATATTGCGATATTAATTTAAAGCTGTTACAGTTTTTGTACATTTTTTGGATACTCCTTATCTTTCAACAGCTCTCCTTAACTACAAGAATTAAATGAAATTTCCTTAATCTTTCCAGCCTCCTTTGTCATAGGGCTAAACTGTTAATCTGAAAGTTTTACCTAGGATTTCAAGGAGCAGGTTTATGAATGATTTTAAAATAATGTTTAATAGTGGACATAGAAACTTAATGTTTCCTATTCTTCTTCTAGTGTTGTAAATCAGGCAAAATCTTTCTGCAATCTGCTAAGTGTGTAAAATTTTTGGAAATGAGCAGGGCAGCAAACTGTTGTTTCTCCTAAACTTTCAGGAATGTAATGAATATGATCTGGGGAACTTTTAGTAAATATAAGTACTTAAAGCAAACAATGGTATCAATTTTGAAATGTGATTTGTATTAGCACGGTACTTCTGAGCATTTCCTCTCAAATCCCACGCAACATAACCACATCAAACTACAATCCTATGTCTTCCTTGGGTCGCTTCTTAGCCTGAAGCTTTTTGAGTATGTTCTCTGGTTTATCTCAGGTTTTGCAATCTAATCACTGCTGTGTATAGCTGAATTCCCTATTGCACATTAATAGCATGTTAAAACAGAGTGTGAAAAAAGTCAAAGGAAATTACTGTCTTTAATAAATATAAAAGACACCTTCTCCTTCTCTAATTTGAAATTCAAGGATGCCTCCACATGAATAGATTCAAAGACAGAGAAACACACAATAACAGGTCTGGTTATACGGTTTGTTAAACACAAAATAGAGCTGTGCAGCACAACCTCTGTTTCTGTCATGACTGCAAAAGTAATAACATGTTTAGAAAAGAACAAGCTTTAATGAAGATACATCTGATGCAGGGAAGGAAAGGAAAGAAATTCTTCTATCTAGGCTGTCATAGCAGACTGCATGAACACATCCATGCTCATTTTATGCAGGCTGCAGGGGAAAAAATAGTCAAGATCTAATTAATTTTACAAGCTTACTGGAAGTGGAAATTTCTCCTCTGTTAGACCCTGACCATTATGCTCACTGACCTTCACTCCACAAAGATCTTCCCCCCAAGAAAATATTCTGTGGGAATTCTGGTTTGTGTTTCTTTATTCAGAGTGAGATTTGAGATAACTTGCACTCAGCTTGGGTCCAGTTTCCTGGGGAATAGGAGAAGCTTTTTGAGAATGTAAGAGAGGAAGGGAAAAGAGGAGAATCTAGTTAAAAATCACAGACAGATGCAACACACCAATCGTTCCTAATTGTCACTACAGTGTAAGCTAATTCTAAAATATGCACCAGGGACTCAGTCATGCACCATCCAATTTTCCATTGTATTTCAGTAGAATCCAGAGCAGTAAAAATATTAACATACATTTTAAATGTGTATTGCTTATGGTGTAAAAACACACATCATTATCTACAAATTAGTCTCTGCTTAGTACATTCTTTGTGACTTTTGAAACTATTTGGATAGCAAAGACACTATAGTCTGGAAAATGTCGAGAGCAAGAAGGTCTTCATAAGAGGAGTGTGATAAGAAAGGACAGCTGATAGCAATGGTGTATCAGAAACTTCAAAGGTTTATGCCTTAGCACAGACGTTTCCTACTTCTTTTCTCACTTGCCAACACTTCCTTCGGTACCCCCAGGCAGAGTAACTGATCTGAGCTTAAATACGTTGGTGAGTTGGGCAAATAGTTTGAAGAGTAGTTTGAAATCAAAGGAATAAAGGTGTTTTACATGAGAGGAGTTATTCTGTCTTCCTGTCCATTGTAAAGGGCTAGTACAGGAGGGGGGTTCTTTGAGTTGTTAAACGTAAGTGGAGGGCAAGGAAAAACACGTGTTTATTGAAGTCAGCTGTGTGTAAAGCTTTTCATTGATGCTAATGAAACATCTTTACTCCCTGGATACAACCATTGCCAGTTGTTTGAAAACATGCATATGAATATGAGCATATTTTGTATTTTTTACTTGTTGGAGAATTATTTCAAACTCTATTTTAATTATCCTAAGTTTGACTTAAGATAATTTTCATGTTTCATAATCTTCATAGAGCTGTGGAACTTTTTAAAATTTTGTAAAAAAAAGAAAGGGGAAAAAAACACAGAAGTATAATTTTTTGGCATTTAAATGTGAAACATGCCATTTGAGTCAAAACTACATATACTGTGTGTCACAAGTATTGAATTGTCTTTTGTCCTTTTATTTGCATTCCACTTCGACTGTCCAGCCTAACAGAAAAGCAATTCCTTCCTTTACTTTTGGTGCTGTAATTAGTTGACAACTTGAATATAATGCTTGGTGAGAAGGAATGAAGTGAAGGTGAATGAAGGTCATCATATATGCTTGATAAATGAGGATGGAAGAAAACTAGGAGAAGGTGGGTTAAGGAAAGTAAGTATTTTCCTTCTCTTTGTGAGCTATTTTTCGGCTGTAGATGGTGGCTCATGGCTTTGGGGCCTGAGACAAAGTGCTAGGAAGCTCATTGTTTGGATGAACCAGGGTTTAATGTCCTTCCAGCCTGAAAAGCAGTGCTTGGGGCTGATACAGCCTTCACCAAGGAAGTGTATGTTGTGTAAAAATCCAAAGGTGTTCTTAAAGTCAAAATACAGGGAGGCATTGGGGTGGGGACAGGAGAAAGGAAAATGTGGCATGGTTTGGAAAAGCAAAGGTATACCCTCTCTTCTATCTTTGTCCTTCCCCACCACCAAGCTGAAAATGTCTTTCTTTCTTTGTCTGAGCTTTGCATGTAGATACCAGATCCTAGTGTCTTTCCCCATAAACATAGACACTCTTCACTCAGTAAACATCCTTTTCAATGCTGGTATAAGATATTAGAGTAAAAACCAAGCTTATTTACTGAGAGACATTTTTTATTTATTTAGAAAGTTTAATTGCCAAAAGGGTTGCTGAGGAATAGAGAGGCTGCTTTTCAAAGAAAATCTTTATTAAAGAAATAGTCACTGATTTGAGATGAAGTATGTGACTAAGATTTCTGAAGATTGCATGAACATTTATAAAATGTCATGCTGGAAGAATCAGTTAAACAATTTGTATTTAAAAGCCTGGACAGTTACCTTTAATCTAATAGAAAACTTATTCTGCTTAAAAATAAATGCTTGTTAAGAAAGCCATGATCTCAAGGCCAGTCAGAAGCAGGCATGAGCATTTTGTTCCTCCTGTGATGTTAAAACTGAACACCTCCCTTCAGTGCAGAAGAAGGAAGCTATTAGATTTGTGAAGTAAAGCAGTGGTGTCAGTGTGCAAAGGTATTAGAGCCACTATTTTACTTCTTAAAGCACAATTTATGACAGAACGAGACAATGAAAAATATGCTCATCTATAAAATTAACTAAGTGTAATTAAATTGGGTAATGGGGCATATATAATACACACTTTTCAAAAAAATATTTATGATTTATGCTTAAAATTGTGCTTCTACAGAGTATTTTGTTAAGAAATGGGATCACAAATGAATGGATCTACATTCCATTTCCAACCGGCATCCATTGTTAGACATCACCACAGGGAAAACTAGCATGAATAGTTGACTATCTCTGAGCATTTCAACAGATTTGTAGGGATTTCTTACATTAGAATCATAGATTTTGATTTGAAGATTGGCCCACATTTTTGTAAGTCAGTCACTTCTTTAGATTAGTTAATACATGTACAGGTTGAGTAGGGCAATTTGAAAAATCTGAACCCATCTGTACATGATCAGGGAATCACTGTAGTCCTGTGATAGTGACAAGACATTTTGATGCTGGCATCTCAAACGATGTGTAACTCCAAAATAATATAGAGAAGAATGTAGCTTCCCGTATAGCTTTGTGTTGTTTCACAGGTTTTTCTTTTTAACTAGCTTATTTTAGCTAGTTAAAACAATTACATTTTTATCCTAAGTATGTTTCTTATAAAAATAGAAATCTAATTTTCTATACAAAGGTTAATGGAGGATTTATGCATGTAATAATATCAGGATGATTTGTTAGGTATGGGTGACCTATGAAATGATCTTGGCAAGCCGAAGTATTCATTAGCTATAGTCATTAAACTCACAGTAAATCTTTGAGATGCATATATAAATATATATAAAACATACTTAATGTTCTTGGCAAGCCGAAGTATTCATTAGCTATAGTCATTAAACTCACAGTAAATCTTTGAGATGCATATATAAATATATATAAAACATACTTTTAAAAAATAATAATTATATTTCAGACACACCAGTAAAGCCTGGGAGGGCTTTCAGTGTATTTATCTGGGATTAGATTGAGATATGCCATTAATGTTGCCAGTAGGCAACAAGAATATCTTTATGAAGATGGTTTGCTAAGTAATTAATTTAGGCTGAAGACCCTCCCTTAAACAGCATTCTGTTCGCTATGTATGACGTTCATTACAGACACTTTTTGGTAATGAAGAATAAATCACTGTAACAGCCAAGTTCTGTCTTTTTGAAAAAATACATGCAAAACGCCTCTTTGGCTAAGCCTGCACTGTGTAAGGTTGTTTAAATCTAATTTTATGCTGTCCTTGTGATTTCTTGCTGTGGGCCTCAGTTACTTAGTTTCTCTACATATAAAAAAATGGCTAAAAATATAAAATGGCTAAGGACTACTTTTAATGATGTTGTACAATTTCCAGTTTTCCTGCTTGATTTTCCTGTAGATTTTTAAAAATGGTGTTTATGGCTTTGTCTGCATAAAGAAAGTATTTTGGTTTTGTCATAGCGGAATAGATAAATCAGAACAACATAAGTATGCCTCTGCATAATTCCCAACTAATTACCTTCATCTGGAAAAAAAAAACTGTACAGCTTGTTTTGTATAATTGGGTAGGTGGCTGGAGAAACGTGGGTTTTTTTGAAAGCTGTCAGATGTAAGCACAAATGTGCATGAATATATTTCAGGACAAAATCCAGAGTAGGCTTTGTGAACACAGATTCAGTTTTCCCTCAGTCCTTATTCATACAAAGCTCCCCATATTTTCTTTAACTATGTGTGCCTGGGTATTCTGTGAGTGCTGAACAATACTACTTATGCTTAACCACTGCATGTAAGAGTCATCTCCAGTATGCAGCAAGCATTGTAAGGGCACATCTACACTCTGGATGTGCGTGACACAGTTTCACACAAAAAAATTATATGGATACGCTAGCACAGCTTAGCATGGGGCATGGCAGCTTCAACAGAGCTCTGACTGGTGATGGCTGCATGATAAGGCTTTCACCGAGTTCTGGCCTTACCAGTATCAAAGTATAAGTGATGATGGTATTTCTGTTTGAGTAGTTTTACTCGAATTCTAATGAGGATTTGGGGATCTAAATATATTTTTGTTTGTTTGACAGCATACTTAGAATGTTTTCTGCAAAATCTTAGGCCAGCTAGTAACCTGATTTTTCAATTTAAGTTTTACTCATTAAAGAAGCCTGTTTTGGTTATTTTAATAGCAATTTTAAAAAATGTAAGTGATAGATTCCTACTTAAGCCCCTCGTACTTCCAGTGTGAAATAAGGCAGGAACTCTATCAAATGTGATCCCTCTGGTGTTGGGGGGAGGGGAGAGAGGTTTACGGATGAGTAATTCCCTGTACTTGTTTTGTATCTTAACTTTTCATAAGGTTCTCATTACTGACAAACATTAGCAGTGAGCAAGCGCTCTAATCACATTTAACATCTGCTGTACATTTAGTTGCATATAGAATTTAGCAGCTCTAGAGAAATAGAGGATGTTAGATTTTTTCCTCATACGCTCATTATTGACATTTGGCTTGAGCTACATTATAAAATCAGTGTTGAGTATGGGTCTGTTGGTCTTAGCTCAGTCTCTCATGAATTGTAAGCATGACTTGAATAATAAGAGGGTAGTAAAGTATAAGCCGTGTGTTCAGAAATGAATTGCATAACAGCCATCTGAAACAGCAACACTGCCATGCAGGCAGCACAGACAGAGCAAAGTACATTGTAGGCTACTACACTTATTGTTATTGCTAAATGGTTGTAATTAATTTAGAAGAATGTTGACCCTACTGGATGATTCAGTATAACATGGCAGTGGCTGTTATACATGAATGAACTTGCTTATTAGATGCATTAGGGTATAATTGTCCTTTTTTCTTGTAATAAAATCAGGAGATATAACATTATTTATGAAGATGTTTTAGCAGAGGCACTGCTGAAATACCTTGTCTGTGTAAAAAACATTATTTGCCTTTAAAAAAGGTCATTTATCTATATAAGATATACATTATATCTGGGATTCTACAGCTGTGTAAAAAGAATAAAAACTGTGACATAGCATTCTTTTATAAGTTTCCATTCTAGCTACTTCTGCATGTGATCTCTAGGTTATAGATATGTAAGCAATAACTACATCATTAAAGGTTCTTTGAGATTTGCAACTAAAAGAGAAATAAAACCTAGCATTCACATGCAAATATTGAATTTCTTCTGACACAATATAGTAATGATTGTGCTTGGATACGTACATACATGATGATATTGGTATGTGTGGAAAGCTACACTTTGCTTTCTTACTCAGTGTCTCAGTTACATGTGCCTTGTTTAATTAGGTATGGCTAATGATTATCTGTGCTAGTCTATGCCTTGAATTTAAATTGAGCAACAAGGCCAGTCATTTCCTAATGATTCCATTAACACTATTTTAAATTCAAGAGATTATTTTATTCAGGTATAAAAATGCTTGAAGAAGTATTGTGATTCAAATCTACTACTATCCTATAAAAAAAGCTGAAAAAGTAAGTATATGTATTAAAGGTGACAGAGGTAGATGAGATTAGCTTAGCTTTTTGCTTGACAGCATTTTCCCACGACATATGTTCAGTGCTATCAGGGCTATTATAGAGAGCACTGACTAATCAGGGAGACAGATTCACAAACAGTGACTGCAACACATGGTGGCCTCTCAGTGTTAAAAAGGACCATCGCAGTCATTTGTAAACATGGTCAGATAATGTGAGTATTTGTCATTTTGATTGTTTCAGCCACAGTCATCAAACCCAGAGATCTTTTGCTCGCTACTTCAATGGTTTGGAAAGGAAAAGATCTTGTAAGTTAGCAGTGTCCACTGCTGCACAGAAGTGAGGGAAAATTCTGACAGTTTTTTAATGGGCCTAATCTTGATTAAGTGTATTATAAGCATTACCTTTAAGAGTAATCAGTAACTGTGGTTTTAATGACAAACTGACGTTAATTATGGCTGGCTATGTTAAGCCATGTTAAGACAAAACCTCTTATTTATCAAATGCTGTTTCTATGTGAAGAAGTCAAGTAAATCTGATTGCGGGGAGAAGCAGCTAAAGTTCTACGTGACTGATATAGCCAGTTGTAAATGCTCTGCTGACCTAATTTTACAGCTGCTCAGAGAAGACATTTGTAATGGGCTTGTGATTGGATCTATAGCAGTCACATGCAGTGAATACAATATCTTTTATTATGAGAGATTTCTGTGGTATGTGCACAAGCTGTTAGAATCAGTCATAACACTATTTAGTAGAGGAGCCAAAAGCTTATAGATGTCAAAGCAGAGACTGATAATTTAAGCTACAGACATCAGTGTTTTTTTCATTAATCTTGCAGTCATCTCTTTCCAGAAAGTCAAGCTAGGGGTAGCAAGCTCTATCAGATTTGCAGGACAAAACTGTGAAGTTATTTTGCATTTTTTATACCAAAGGATTCCATGAAAAATGTCCACCATTCTTTTCTCCACCTTAGTTTTCCATTAACTTTCTTTAAAAGGTTCCATAATGGGTCAGTTTGTTGCTCACCTCCCAAACACAAGTTGCCATGGGAGTTTTTTTTCTAGTTTCAGATTCCTTGATGTCTGCGGTACAGGCGGAAAACTAAAAACACCATCAGCCGTTTAGGCAAATATCTTTGCCAATGAATGTTTTTTTCTAGTGCCAGTTTACTGCTGTATCATACATATGAAGTTTAAAAGTCTTAAGCAGCAGGATCCTGGCTGTCTCCTGTCCAGAAACATGAGTCTAGTCTTGCCTGTACTGGAGTTAGGAGTAATTTCCTAATGATCTCAGTGGAGGTATACTATGTCCCAGTTCAGTCCAAGAGATCTTTCTCTCATAGGATTTTCTGGATATTCTTCTTAAATTTCATCCTTAATTTAGCCCAGTAGTTGTTTTTTTTTTCATTCCTGTCAGTGTTTAAGAGGCATTTGGACAATGCCCTTAATAACATGCTTTAACTTGGTCAGCCTGAATTGGTTCAGGCAGTTGGACTAGATGATCATTGTAGGTCCCTTCCAACTGAAATAGTCTAGTCTAGTCTAGTCTAGTCTACTCTACTCTACTCTACTCTACTCTATTCTTTATACTCTTTTTGTTGTGTTTTATTGTTGTTCTGATACTTTTAATTATCTAACAAGTAGTGATTCTGTCATCACATATACCCTAGACTACAACATAGAAAAGCTTTGCTTTACTTTGTGATAAAATTTGCATGTGCATATTTTAAAACACTATTTACATTTGTAGTGTCTGATGGTTAATGATCCTTCTTAAGCCTGGTTGTAGAGGGTTTTACCAAAGGATTCCATGAAAAATGGCCACCATTCTTTTCTCCACCTTAGTCTTCCATTAACTTTCTTTAAAAGGTTCCATAATGGGTCAGTTTGTTGCTCACCTCCCAAACACAAGTTGCCATGGGAGTTTTTTTTCTAGTTTCAGATTCCTTGATGTCTGCGGTACAGGCGGAAAACTAAAAACACCATCAGCCGTTTAGGCAAATATCTTTGCCAATGAATGTTTTTTTCTAGTGCCAGTTTACTGCTGTATCATACATATGAAGTTTAAAAGTCTTAAGCAGCAGGATCCTGGCTGTCTCCTGTCCAGAAACATGAGTCTAGTCTTGCCTGTACTGGAGTTAGGAGTAATTTCCTAATGATCTCAGTGGAGGTATACTATGTCCCAGTTCAGTCCAAGAGATCTTTCTCTCATAGGATTTTCTGGATATTCTTCTTAAATTTCATCCTTAATTTAGCCCAGTAGTTGTTTTTTTTTCATTCCTGTCAGTGTTTAAGAGGCATTTGGACAATGCCCTTAATAACATGCTTTAACTTGGTCAGCCCTGAATTGGTCAGGCAGTTAGACTAGATGATCATTGTAGGTCCCTTCCAACTGAAATAGTCTAGTCTAGTCTAGTCTAGTCTACTCTACTCTACTCTACTCTACTCTACTCTATTCTTTATACTCTTTTTGTTGTGTTTTATTGTTGTTCTGATACTTTTAATTATCTAACAAGTAGTGATTCTGTCATCACATATACCCTAGACTACAACATAGAAAAGCTTTGCTTTACTTTGTGATAAAATTTGCATGTGCATATTTTAAAACACTATTTACATTTGTAGTGTCTGATGGTTAATGATCCTTCTTAAGCCTGGTTGTAGAGGGTTTTCAGAAAATTATTTTCACAGTTCATAAAAAAGAATTCACAAAAATCTTGCTAAAGAAAGATTAGTACAGGCTAATATTTCAGACAGTTTTCATTATTAATATAATCAAAGGAAAAGGTTACCTTATGGCCTGTCCCAGATTCTCGTGTCCCCCACCCTCCTGCTGTGCCCTGCTGAGAAAAGCCCAGCTCTGGCTCCCTGACAGCCCCTCATAGGCACTGGGGGCTGCTGTTAGGTGCCCCTGGAGCTACCCCTGTCCAGGCTGAACCATCCACGGTCCTCCAGCCTCTCCTCACAGGGTGGATGCTCCAGCCCTGACCACCTCATTGGCCCTTCCCTGAGCTCAGTCTGGTTTATTGATATTTTTTCTTTACTGAGCAGTCCAAAACTGGACACAGTATCTAGGTGATTGTATTGAACATTTTAGAACAAGTCCCAGAACTTTGTTAGCCACAAGATAATCCTAAATATTACAGAAAGATCTACCCTGTCACACTCAGTAACAGACAGGTGTTTTGAATGTAACCTGTGTTACTCAGTGATAACTTATTGTCTGTATTCTTGGGTCAAAATGGGGTCTGGGTCAAAGTGGAGAATTTTGGAATAGCAATGCAATTCGATGCTGGAGCCCATGTGAGATGGATCCCTGACAACCAGAAATAAGTTGGAAAATTGTTCTGACAGAAAGACTGCATACGCTTCTCCAGACTTCCAAAACCAGGAAGAAATTCTAATCTGAGCTCATTTGTTTCTGGATGCGACATTTCTGCATAATTCTAATGGGAGGTGTAATTGAGCAGTGAATGGAGGATGTCTTACACCCAAAGAGTCTAACTTGTACTGCTCAGCTGTATTGTTCTACTGGACTAGTGAAAAATGAAATGAACTGTAATGTATGTTCTGACCTTAAACTTGCTTTTTTTAACTCCTTTGGCCTATGGAAGACAAGCGTATACTCAGGATACCAAGTGTGCTTGGTAAATGACCTCAGGAGATGGCACTGGGAACTGCAAATGTTATATTTATAATGTATGAGATTCACATTTCTTAAATGTTTAAAAGATTTCTTAAATCTTTAAAAGATTACAAAAATCTGTACACTTTAAACAAATCTTTGTGCATGGAGTGATTAAAAACATGGCAAAGGTTCCAAAATATCCTGTTTTCCCAGCTGTAGCTAATCTCTCTATGTTTTAATGCAAGTTTCTTTATGTAAGTATTTAATAATAAAGTACATTTAATATCATTAGTTATCCTCATGCTGATCTTTGCCAAACAGGTCTTATTTGTTCTTTTCAACTTGAGGTATTTGTGTGTGTGTGTGCGTGTGTGCGTGCACGCATATAGTGCAGAGGACATATAACAGCTGATTTTACAACTAGGCATACTTTCTATTGTTTTAAATATGCAGAACTTACAAGCCACATAAAGCATGTTGTACCAAAAGTACTCTTGCATGTAGTTTCAAAGGTGAAATTGACTCTGCTGGATGCACTGGGAAATTAATGTTTAAGGCACAAAAAATTGGGAAAAATATTTGGCTGAGCAGCAGGGACCCTTTCTCCTGAAAAGAAAGGACATTTGCACTTTCTTTCACTTACAGATAACATTCTATTAAGGCCTGAGACGTGATTTTTTTCCTAATTCTGATTTTTGAACCTGTTATATAGGTCTCTGCACTCCAATTCAGTTGCTTTATTTTAGAACGACCCTTTCTTTCTCTGAATTGAATCAGATTCACACTGTTAAAATGTTTTCTCTTCCATGTGTTTGTTTTCTTAGCCCCTGTTCCAAGTTGTAGTGCTCTGGTCTGCTTCATTATATTGTTGCCTTCCTGATAGTTACAAGCAGCATGATGGTGAAAATTGCAAAGATTTTAGAAAACATTTTTTATTCTGTGGAAGAATGCATGTGCCCATGTAAGAGTTTATTCATGCCTAAAACCTGAAAAGTGAAATTGTAACTAAAAAATGTGGTCAACTGTGGTCACCAGCCATATTGTGCTTTTAAAGTAATGAAGGTCACTGAGATTTTGTACATATACAAGGGTGTAAAATTAGTTTCCTTCTGTAAAAGTAAAAGGAGATACTTCCTATTTGAGCTACAGGAGAGTCTCCCTAAAGCCTTCACTTTAATATGATTTCAGTAGTATTTTAATGGATGTGATATACTGTCTGTAGGGTAGGAGCAATTGCATATATCTTGCAAAATCATTAATAATATTGCTTAGTGAAATTTTCTAAGTAAACATTTTCCTGCATGCAAACAGCTGGAGAAGACACTAATAGCATCAATCAATTTAGGTTTACTTGAAGTGTAACTGGAATGCCCTGTAGGGCTCATTGATATCATTCAGCTTTGGGTCTTTTCCAGCAGCAGCATCTGCACACTTACACTTGGTGCTGTTTTGCTGTAAACACTACAATGATTGCTTCTAGAAAAGATATGGTTATATTATGAAATGTCATAGAATTATGTAGAATTTGAATTTCCTGTCACATCAGTCTTGAAAAATGTGTAGAAAGTTTTTAAAGTTTCATGTAACACTTTCATAGAGTGTAAAGTTTCCTCATTTTCTCCTCCAGTGCTACTGCAGTCAATTAACAGACACAATATGTAGATTTAGTCCTCAGTTTGGTCTGGCACCTGGTTCTTTCCTACTGCTATTATAAAGAAAAACCTTTCACAGCTTCACTGGGAGTTTTGCTTACGTATGGAATGTGGGATAGCCCTGTCCTGTCACTAGAAATACTAGTACACCAATAGAGATGTAAACCCCATGGTTACATTAATTTGAAACACCAACTGAAACAATTTGGATAGAAATCTGACCAAATCCTGCTTACATTGAAGGATATCATATAAAAAATGAGTGGAAACTAGTTCATTGCTTAGTAAATGGAGAAAATGTGTCACTGTGGAAAAAGACTTTTAGTCTTATTTACAGACTTCTAAGTTACAATAAATAACTTGAGGTACAGTGCAAAATTTCTTAATAGGAGAAATTATAATGCATACATATTTTCAACAAGTAAAGAGACCTAGTTCATGCCATTTTCAGCTTCTTAGTTTTCTCTCCTTTTTTTTTAAGGATGCATTATTATAAAGCCCACTTTTTCCAGATTCCTAGAGCTGTCATTATCAAGACATAGTCACACTGGGGAAGGATGTAGTGAATTTTGTGCTAGTCATGAGGGATGTGAAGTAACCCAATTGATTTTTGCCAGTCTCTTTAAAAGACTTTCCATTTCCTCCCAGTTTAAAAGCTTTTCCTTCATTTCAGACCACAAAATACAGTCTTCACTCTTGAGAGAACTGAGCTCTGACCAAGGACTTTGCAAATGCCAGCCTGAAAAATAGCTCTGTTCAATTCCTTCATGGGGAGATTGCTACCACCACTGAGTGATACTGTGTTTGGGGGGGTCTCTACAGAAAACTCCATAGAGCTGTCCCAAATAGGTAATTCATTTTTAGTTACTATTCTAGATTTTCAGAGCTTATCTCTGAATAAATTTCCATATCATCATAATATATTCAATACAGTGATTTTAACCCAATTTACGTTTAACATATGGAATTTAGTAGAAATTTTAGAAAACCACTCTTTCCTCCTCTTCTTGTGCAAAACTTATTCTATATCTTCTTTCCAACTAGTGTTTAGGATTTTAAGTGAGGTTAATTTTTCACAGAGCTTTGCTTTCATCTGCTACTTCTTGAATTACAAATAAAAAAGTTCATTAAAATGGAAAAATTGAAAAGTATGCGGTTTCTGGAAGGTTTTCATTTTTTTTAACTGTTGTCATTACATAATAGCAAAATGGGAGTTGCAGTAGGATATCCCATCAAATTAAGTGTATCATTAAATGTCAAGATTTTGTTAGTTTTAATCTCATTTATATGAAAGTGAACTACTGAGACAAAAGTGAAAATGAGAGCAACATTTGTAAGTGACATCAACCTGATATTCTGGCAACGTTACATATCTCAGGAATTATACCGCAGTATTCAGAGCACTGACTCACTAACTGTAAATATGCCTGTTAATGTTGACCTTATTTTGTGTTACTATCCAAAGAAAGCTTTATCTTAAAGGTGTATCAAAATATTGATTTGAAACTCCAAGTTTAATTGGCTATTCCACAGTTATATTATCTAACAAGAAAGGAATGGCTTGCATCACCCTTTGTCATTTCTGGACCATTATTCTTGAAAGAATAAAGAAGGTAAACCTGCAGATCAATTACCTTTTGGCTATGATGACCAGACCATTATTGAGCAATTACCTATTTTATCAATGATTTATTTTACCCTTGGTAACAGTGCAAAGCAAATTCTTATGCCATACACATATGATCACAATTGATAAGGGATTTATGATACTAATCATAAATCCATTCTTGTACTTGCTCTGCTAGGAGGATACCATGCAGTGTAAAGCATCATGTGTAATAAATATCACGTATGTGAAGGATAAAGGTCTGGTACAGTGTTTTATTGTTCTGTTCAGTAGGTTAAAAATTGTGAACTGATTTTCTAGCTACTATTGACTGTGGGTTTTGTTTCTTTTATCTTGCTGGATGTGAGAATGGTGTATTTGCTTTTCTGCTTACAACAGGGAAGTTGCAGAGGAAAAACCCATGACAGCCAAAAAAGATACATGTTTATACATATATGGCTGTAACTCACTGCGTGTCTCAGTCTGTAATGTATTGCACAGGTAATAAATAATTTTCTCAAAATCAAAGAATCAATAGGCAATACTGACTAGCAGCCATCACTTTGGGCAGAGAGACAAGGTTTTATTCCTTGTTCTCACCCTGACTAGCCATTTTTTCAATCTTTGCTATTCTTTTCTTACACATTTTCCTGTCTTGCATGTAAGCTCCTCAGGGCATATACCATGTGTCAGTATGCTTTGGTGTAAGATAACAGTCATAATTTCACTTGACATATATTACAATAAAGTAAGTAGCAATGTATTTAGAACAAAGGCATTTGTTAATGTTTCACAGTGATGCCTGATAAAACTGATTAAGATTCTAATCACAATGTTAACCCCGATTCTTTTTCATGTAGATTTTAACAGTTGCAATACAGAACCAATATTGCTGATTTTATTTAACTGAGCAGGTATGTTGATTGTTTGAATAAGAAAGATGATAAACAGGATTTTGCTTGTGAGAAGTACTCGAGCCTCTGTTATATTACAACATAGATGCACTGTTACATAGCTGCATGGAGCTTAAGATCAGTGGTTCACCTGTTCTGACTTCTTGTCAAAGGTCAGACAAGCCATCAGATTTCTTCTAGTTACCTGGGAACATGTGTATGCTTAATGCATATTTTATAAATAAAATGTTACTAGTGACTTTAGACTTTCACTTTTTCTGGTTAGGTCATACATCAATCTCCTTAGCAGGAGCTATAAGCCAAGACATGTCAAAGTTCAGGTTTCAGGAAAAAGAAAGTACTCCAAAGATGTGATTTTAAAATGGCTTTACTGAACTGTTAAACATGGTGTACCACAAATAAATGAAAAATAGTTCAATATAAATACCACATGAGATAAACATATAATTAATATATTTTTAAAATTCAACAGGAATGAAAAAGAAGTCTTAATATTGAAATTCTTCCAAACTTTAAGTTGTTAAGGAACACTAATGGTGGTCAGGCAACTAGGGCTCTGGATTGCCCTAGATGTCAAACATTAAGCTGTAAGGAAATAAGTGTTTCATTGCACCTGCAAGAGAGAACTACATAAACAGGAGGTGGGAGAAAGTTCATTATTGTAATTGTGGTAAATGGAAATACTGAATTTATTTTCTCATTTGTAGGCAGTCTGACTGTAAACTTCAGATTGTTTTTATATCTTGTGATTATTTCAGCTAGCCCAATTTTGTCCTATGGTTAGGTCCTAACATGCAAATCAAAACTCTGCCCCTTTGACAAACTGTCTATGACCAAAGGAAATCACCATTTCCTTTGATTCTTGTTCTCTTGTCATTTCTTTTTGGCCGCTTGAGGCTACCAGTCTCAAAATGCAAGCCCTTCTTATAAAATTATAAAAATATCAAAAGTTTTATAATAAGTACAGCTTTCCACAAAAAGACCTGCAATAGTGTATGTGTCCTTGCTAACATTTTTCATCCTGTATGCCTTCTAACAATTGTGTGTGTATATATACACAAACACATATGCATATATACTTTTATATATATATGAAATATGTATAAATACATATTGTATGTATGCATATATATATATATATCCTATTTTATTCCCAGTAAGCTTTGTTTCTCTAATCCATTGGTACAGATACATCAGCAGTGATGTGAGACAACAGATATTTGTCTCTAACTAAACATCCTCCTGTTTCACTCTCTATTTTAGCTTTGCTATCTCTTAGTGCTTATTCAACAGTTCTTTCCAAAGCTACTTGGGACCACTGATCACCATCTTCTACTGTTGTTTCCCCCCCTCCCCAAATCAAAATGTCATATCTGTAGGTCTTAGTACCACTTTAATATCAGCAAACTTCTAGAAATACTACATACATAGTACATACAATAGTACATACAATACTACCCCTCGAAACGCTTTGAGGGCAAGGCTCAACCTTACAATCTGAGAAGACTGAAGAAGAGGCTGAATGGGCACACATGACTTCACTGCTTGCTGAGGCACTCTGTTTGATGCGTCTGAGGTAGAGAAATAGTTGGTATCAGCTGTATTCCTCCAGCAGGGCTTCCTTGGGAGAGAAAAAGTGCTGCCATTTTACGTATTTCAAAAAATTATTTTGGGTGAACATCTAAGCACGTGGCTTGCTCTAGGATTCCCAGAGCAATGGGTCAGCTCAGAACCTCTATTCTCCTTTGCCTCCAGGCAAACAGAGCACTCTCCAGGGCAGGTTCTGTCAGGTAATTGGGTTCTTCAAGCATTTTTTGTCCACATTTTGAGAGCTTTCTTATTCCCTGGAAGCTGTCCTCAAACTGTTCTGCACTTGTTTTGGTCCCCTGCCCCTGAATAAATTGCAGGTGAATTCTGACATTGATTTCTACATTCCTGGTGACAGAGAGCTGACATGATTTAGTGTTGTTATTTAGCCAGAAGGCTTTTCCCCTGCTCCACAGCCTCTCTGTACTCATTTATCTGCTTTCTGAATCTCTCTTGTATTTCTGTGCTTTAATTCTCTGATGGTGGCAAATAGTTTAAAATTGGTAAGTGCAAATGTGGCTTTGAGGCTACTGTGTTTAGCTAGTTACACTTTGCTTCTGGCACTAGCAGTATGTTGCCTTTCTTGCTCTCAACAGCTACATCGAATTATTGTTCCATGTTGGAATAGGGAAGCTTACATATGTAAATCTCATATTAGTTTATGGCTTTGGCAAATAACTTATTAATGCAAAATCATTTTGTTGACTCTAACCTCCTCATTAAATTCCATTATTTTTGATGTGCTCATGTAGAAGCATTAATACATAAATCGTGATGGAGAGTTTAATGTATTAATGGATCCACTGACTACAATGTTTTCTTTGTGCAAAATGTGCCTTCCTCATTCATTTAAATGGTTAATCTGATTATTTTAACCATTTGTATATTTATTAAATAACTGAAGTGCAATCTAGATAATTCTGTTATAAATTTAATTTTATTATATATATGAAATACATAATTATGATAGTAAAGAGTTATTTGCTGAATTAATTAAGTGAATGCTAGGAGCTCAGGGGCATTAGAGGATAGGAAGTCACAGTCAGAAAATGGAGACAGTTAAGCTAAGGCTTATCCTGTTCTTTTGTACAGACCAGCACAAAAAAACAGGTCTGTATTTGTCATCTTTATTGTGGAAAATGTCAAGAAGTTGATGTTCAGTGGGGAATTTCACTGTTAAGCTCTAATACATTGCTGTTGAACACAGGTAGACTTCAATCTTTCAGACACTTCTAATTTAGAAAAATTTGGCAGACTTTAAAGAAAATGGCTGAGAGACCATCTTGGGAAAAAAAAAAGTGGTTAATTTTGGTTAAGAAAGACGTGGCTGAAAAACATTCTGTGAAATGATGTGGTCGCTATAAGAATTCTTTATTTGAAAATCAGAGTCATATTCCCCTTAGCCATGTCCTTGGCAATAACTGGAAAAAAATGGTTGAAAAATTTCCTTTTGGGCAGCCAAAAATCATCCTGGGACTGATAACTGATATGGAAAATTTGAGTGGGACCTTGAAAAGTGCTGAACATCTGGGAGATGTTGAATGAAGAGGCAGTGTCCCATATACACTACCCCCATAGCAGGATGGCACAGCCAAACTTTTTCTGCAATACCTCTTAGAAAACTTTTTGATGCTGCATGTCGTACCCAAAGGCTCATACCCAAAGGCTTAGTTTGCTCAATATTTTCTGCTGTAGGCCCAACACACACAAGGAGAAAAGGAATGGAAGATGTGAAGCTGTGAAGAGCTGTAGTCAGTGAACTGTCTCTGGGTTCAGTGAAACTCTACCTCTATAAGTAGGTTAAATACTCTTCCTCACTATGCTTTTAAGGCTAAGGGGGGGACAAAATTAAGGAGTGCTGTGGGACGGCTTTGTGTCAACAGTGCCAGTTAGAAAAGCGTAAGTGAATAGCAATTCTGTCAGAAAACACATATGAGAAAAGTTATTTCCAAAGCTCTGTAAGATATGATCTTTTCTTTGTCTTTTCTACTGCTGAAGAGAAGTGTGAATACATGGAAACACATGAGATGTAATCCCAGAACGTAGTCTGCTGATGTGGGACAAGTTGGGACATTTGGAGATACATTTGGGAGATTTCAGATTTGAAGATGTTTTAGTTCCTGTATGATATACATCAGCATAGACTGAGTTCCTATTTAGTGATGTCAGTCAGTAACTTGTTTATGGCTAAAACAAGTGACTAATTTAGAGAAATTGTCTTATTTCTTGCCATACATTTCTAGTAGTTATATCAACAGTATTATTGAAAGAACATGTTTGTTAAGAAGCTTTCTGTAAAACAACATTTTTTTTCCTGGCATTTCCCAAGCAGCTAGGATGTTTGGCAGCTGTTGTGTTTAAAATAAAAATGTGTTTATTATTCGGCATGCTGGAATTTGGTATACAAACGGGGAGGAAAAAAGAACCCATAGTTCGTCTTTCCAGATGAACTTCATCTTTTTTTTCAGAACCCACACTTCATCTTTTTTTTCGGATGTGATTTGTACAGTTTCTTCCTTAGTACCGTGGCACATCTGGTTCAATACTTGCACCTTAGTAGCATTTGCCTCTGTAGACCTTCCGTCTGACAGATATTTTGCACTTTCTTTCCTCAGATGGAAACTCATGTTCACCAGTCTTAATGTTTACCCAAATTCAATAACAAAACGATGAAAACCAGTCTTCTGTGTTTCATCCACTGTTTACATAGGGTGATTAGAAAGGTGTTCAGTATACAAGGATTTTCTGTACTGGTTGACTGGTGACCTTGGTCAATGCTGACTTAAAATAACTGTGCTTTGTAAAGGACAGGATGAGACGTTGTTCAGTTATCACACTAGCTTGGTTTGAGCTATTTCGTACGTTAAAAATTGGCAAATGAACTGAATTATGATAGCAATTCTGTGAACTTGACCAGTGCATAGCACGAAAGATGGATTCAGTTGAAACCATCAAATTGATTTTGTAAAGGAAAATAGGTTGTCTAGGATTAGGAACCAAGGTTCACAGTCTAGCTTAAATGAGAATATGGAACTGGAGGGATACTAACAAGCACATTCTACTTTTGTTGTGCTTGGCTGACTTTTGTGACTATGTCGTAAAGATAGGGGGCTGAAAATTTGTGAAGAATGTGACTAATACAACAAACATCTTTCCTGAGAAGTAGAAGCAGGTTTTAATTTTAAAAGCAGGAGGCTAAAATTTGAAGACAGTTTTAAAATGAGAAATCATGACAAAGATAACTAGTAATATCATAGTTTGATTAGACATGTAGATTGTTCTCCGCTGTGGAAGTCTTTGCTGGCTAAAGACTAAGATCAATCCATCTGCTTGTTGCTGGCTGCTACTCCCTTTCCACAGTACGGGTCTAGAAAGTATGTGACCATCACAGTATGAATAGGAATGTGTACTGTTACTTAAAAATATACATTCTGTGTTAGTAAGATTTACATTTAGAGGTGAGGAAAAACTTGTTACTATTTTTAAGTCAGAACTGAGTTACAATGCAGTTTGTCAGCTTCATTATAAAAGTTTGAATGCTTTTCTATTACCTTCATATTTTAACTTAGCTTTGTTTGAAGATAATTCCAACACTTCTGCCTGTTTCTGATGGGTTGTTGGATTTTGTTGGAGTTACCTTTTAACAATTATGTACTGTTCATATTGTTGCTGTGGGTTTTAAAGATGTGTGAAAGACTGACTGATTAGTTCATCAACACATTCATGATGCTAATTGAGAATTTTCCACAATGAGTGACAAATTCATATGAATCATATCCATCAATGGCATATGAATAAAACCCAGCAGTTTTCAACTTAGTTATTCAGCTGGCTTATTATTTAAGCAGATAGATTTAATTCCTCTGAAGTGAATTTAAAGAGCAGCCAAAACCCAAAACCTGTTCATTGGAGTTTTAAGTGCAAGATGTGTTTTTCAGAAACTGACAAAAAATTGTTATGCAATGTTTAGCTACCTACATGTCACATGCTACCCTAAATTAATATACTGAAGAGAATTTTGGTGCCTCATTCCAGCTTTCCTATTCAGCTTCCCTTTTTGTTTATAGCCTGAAGAAAAGGACAAGAAGCTTTCTAGGCTTGAACAAAATCTTAGTCAGACACAGTCAGTATCACAGGAATTTCAGGTGCTTGCCTTTCTGATGTAAATTCAATGTCCCACAGTAGCTGTTTAACTTCTGTTTTCAGAGATTGCTTCTGTATGTGATTATCTCAGAGGTTTCAGTACACTTGTTTCCATTCAGTACTACCAGTTGGAAATGATGGATGAGTTTGCTTTTCCCTTATTAGTTGTACAGCTGCATACTTGATATCAGAAATTTGGCTAGTCTTAGAAGATTGCAAGAAATTACATCTATCTAATCTAATATGTTGTAATAAATACAGTATTTTTCAAGACATAAGACAATGTGCATGGGTAAGATGGTCTTGCTTCTAGCTATTGGACTACAAATTGGGTGAAACTGTGTATTCTGTGGGCACGGTAACTTCCATTTCTTTCAAAATGTACATCTAGGGTGAGCCAGAATCCTGAAAAGAACCTGCTTCCAGCCAGGTTCATTCAGAAATTTTCCTCATCTCATTTTGAAAAAGGAGAGATTTTTTTTTTAAGTCCAGCCAGAAGAATGATTTGATACTAGAAGCAAGGACGCAGAGGTTATCTGGTCATTCAAAGTCTACTGCTATTAGATTCATTTTGCTTCCTTTGCTTCTCCTTTCTGAAATAGATCATCAGAACAACAGGTTTTTCTTCATATTTCCTAATAATCAGTCTTTTTCTGTTCTTGGTTTGACTGAGTTGCTCTTTAGACAGTTAATCCATGCTGGAAAGAACTTGGTTAGTGCCACTAACTTTTGCTTTTCCTGCACTGGTAAGTGGTCCTCTTTCCACTCAACCTACTGTCTGCAGAGAGCAACCCCCTTTGCCATCGTTTCAGCATCTGTCTTGGTTGCCTGGAAAACATTGTTAGAGCTCACTATAAACCGAAACTGATCCCAGGGTAACGGAGTGATTTTTCTTCATGCATGATTTAGTCCGTGACTACATTTTATACAGCTTTATGACAGGGCAAAAACATTACTTGTTTTGAATGGTATGACAGAAAGGCAGAGTAACATCGGTAATTTTTTTTCTTTTTCATGACTTTACAATAAAAGCATATTTGGTTCCAAAGTGTTTGTTTTTTTGATTGCTTTATAGTTCCTAGAAGTTTCAAGTTAGGGACGTTTCTATAAGTCTTATCATGGCAAAATAGAGCAGAGCTTCCTGACACTCCATCATGTCTTCAAGTTCTTTTTTAAAAGTCAGTGATCCTACCCCATTCCACAAAGGACCTGAGAAAAAGGAGAGTAGCATATTCAAAGATAACATGTTAAATTCAACTAGCAGATAGCTGTGTGTGGTGACAGATGCATAAAAGTTTACACATATGATGAGATGGGCGCCATGACAGTAGCACAAATATCAGTAGATATGTTGAAGAAAAGCTTTAAAAGGAACCACCTTTATTATCACCTTAACTATGATTTTTTTTCAATGTACAGACATAGTGTATCTGCAGGTCTGCCAACTGGTTTTGGTTGTGTTAGTATGGATTTTTAAAGGAATCTTATGAGAAGGAACTTTACGGGTACAGAGAAGAAGAAACTTCTCTGCAAAATGACAAGGTATTGAGCTGTTATTCTTTCCCTTCTTTTCAATCACACTAAGGTGGGAAAAGTCACTGTGTCCTTTCTTGGGGTAAATTAGCATTCATGTTACTTGACCTTTGAGCTCATTGCTCTCAGAACCTTTGTTCTTGACAACATAATTCAGATCACATGCAGTGTCCGGATGTGCCTTGAAAGTACTATTTGACTTGAATAACTATACAAAATTTCAAGTAAAACAGGACATTTTTGTTGGGAGGAAAAAGTGATGAGAGGGTCAGCAATTCTGCAGATGCAGCCAAGTTTATTTGAAAAAAAAAGACCCAAAGAAAAAATCCTGTTTCTTGAAAACAGAAATCAATAAGCTGATGTGTTTTGCTCAGCATTTCAGCCCAGACTGCTTTCTCTCCAAAACCATCCTCAAAATACAGTTTCTACACTCTGCTTAGTTTTTTGGCCTTGTGGTATACTTGTGTAGTTCAGTTTCTTCATGATGGTGGATCACTGTGTTTTGGAATAGATAACTGTTTCTCCAGCATAATTCACAACAGGGTTTGGGTTATGTTTTTCACATTTCAGCTAATTCTATGGTATTTTTACACAGAAACTGAAAAAAAGATTGCAGTCTCACCTTCATCTTTCATCTTCAACTACCTGCAGTCCAACCCATAACAGTAATGAAAAATATGCTGGCAAAAGAAACTTATCTCTGTGGCAGTATTATTAACTCTTGGTTTGAGTGTTTTGTTTAACTGAAATGAAATACTTCCCCTGTTTCAAAATAAGATGAGGAAAAATTTCAAATTAATTGTACTTTCAGACTGAAAACAGTGTTTTTATTTCAAAAAGTAAAATGTAATGTTCAAACTTTTCATCCACTCTGTCATCATCTTTTTTTGTCAGAGGAGATGGACATGAAAATTGGTCATACTTTGAAATGGCCTACACTGCTTTTTCAGGAATTTATTCATCTGCAAGTTTTCATCTATTTCTAGTCATAATCATACACCAGTGAACTAAATTAAAAGCTCACGGGCAACAAAATTTCTGGTGTTTCCTGTCTTACAAGTTGCCAATTTTGTACATAAGTCAAGTCAAACTACAATCATTCTTACAAAAGTGAAGGTACAGTTTTGGATGTATATTTATCAGAGAATCCCATGGAAACTTGTCAATATCTATTGACATATGGCCATTTTTTGTCATGGCTTCTATCTGTGGGAGGATCCAACTTCTTATTGTCAGACTTTTACTATGTGCGCTTTGTGAAGGTAGCAGTGTCTTTCTGTGAATTGACAATTGAGCCATGGAAAAACAGTAGCAGTACAGATGTTTTACCAAACATCCATCACGTTTGATACTTCTTTGTTGTACGTGCAGAAAAATGACATTGTCCTACTTAATTAATATTCTTCTGTTTCTTCACTGATGGATGCAATCTCATACAAATGAAAAGCAAAAAAAACCCCCATGTGGCAAGTCTGAGCCACCCCAAGCCTTGAATGTAAACCTAAAAGGAGGTATATGAAAAAAGGAGTTATGAAAGAGGACTTAGTTCATACTAATTGTGAACTGATTTGAAAACAGTGGTGAAAAAAATTATGAGTGTCATTGTCAGGCCAACATAAATTCAAAATGTGGTAACCCAAGTCACATTACGAGAACATATTTTGAGTGTGAGTTTCTTTTTAGAGAAAGAAACTGCAAAAACTGTTAAAATCCACTTTATTATGATTTTACTGCATGACCTTGCATTGTAAATTTGATACTATATGGTGTAGTTTACTTAAAGATACTTGTAAGTTCAAGCAAGACATACAATACTGTTATGAAAGCGGATGAGAGTTTACACTATGCTTCCAACCTAATAACTTCCTATGGACTTCCCAGGACTGAGTCAAGGGTTTCAGGTCAAAAGAACAAAGATTTACCAGAGTGCTTTTGGCAGAAGGAATGATATACACGGTTCTACTTGAACTTCCTAAATTATAACTACTAGTCAGGGGAATACACTGCATGCATGAAAAATAGATTTTCAATACATGGACTTAAAAGTTCCCGTTGCCTCTGAGTTTAATCATGACATATGATTTTAATGCATTTACCAGAATGGGCAAGAAACAGAAATAGTGTTATCCTTGCCTGGAAAGTTCCTACTTATTTTATGAATATTTTACTTAAGTAAAATGAACTACTGTTGTTACATTAGAAAAAATGTCTATGGTAACCGATATGACTCCACTGCAGATAAATAAAGCAATCCAGTCTGTGTCCTAAGGACACTGTATTCTAAATGGAAACAAAGCACAGACATTTTAAAAAAGCTAATAGAAAGGAAACTAAGAGTAATTACCACAGAACTTCCAGAACGATATGGTAATGAAGCAAGTACTTATGTAGTCATTTTTTTTTTCCTAATTAATCTGGAGGATTTCATGTGGACTTGATTTTTAGGATCATTTTGAAGAGAAACAGTTTAACAGTCTTGAACTTGTGGAGACTCTCAGAAAATATGTGGTCTGAACTGGACATGCAGCCTATAAAACCATGAGAATGTTGACAAAATCTTTAAACTGGTTATTCCCAGTTAAGTTGTTACTTTTCTTGATATTTCTTACAGATGTGGGACTAACATTTATTCTTTTTGATGTTTCAGTGTATGCCAAAGATACTTCTGATATTAACTTCCAGATTTTGTATAGTTTGTGGAGCTGAATGAAACCCAGAATTTCTGAGTTTTTCCTAATGTCTGTTGTTCTTGCACCTCTTTTGTAGACCGCTGTAAGACATTAAATCAGAATTTTTCTCATGAAATATTCCAGTTTTTCAGAACTTCATCATCCTCTTACAAATCATTAGGAAAATTCCAGGTTGATTGTATTAACTGCAACAGACCTAAGGTCTTAATGGAGGTACAAAGTCATACGGTGTCACAAAAGATACATCTTTGAAAACTTGACATATAGGCTAGAGATTGTGTTAGTGCTCAGCAGCCTTGCAGCTAATCTCACTGGCTACATTCTTTCTTTTTTCTCTGTTTGAAGCCCCTCAGTAAGGTAGGATTGTTCCACAGAAGAAAACACAAAGAAAAACAGAGTGCTCAACTTCTGTCTATATATCTGCTTTCTACTTGTTGTGGTTTGGGGGTATAAAGTTATACTTGTTTCAGATCTGTATTTCTTCTGTTATTTTATGGTTAAATATGAAAGGCAAACAGGGAATTTGAAGTAAATTGAAGATGAAATAGTTTTCAAATAGTTACTGCAGACCATTTTGTTGATCTTAATCACATACATACTGTATCCTTTGGAAAGATTTAAAATGTCTTAGTCATTTTTCTTAGATGCCTTAATTTCATAGAATATGTCTGTTTTAAAAAAAGTAGCTAAGGGTAAATAGAGAAGCGCATCTTCTAATTCTGAAGGTTTCTCATCTAAGCTTCTGTATCACAGACACATTATGAACAGTATTGATTTTCCTGACCTCAGCTGAGCAACATGAAGACTTAGCCTAGATTCATCCCTACCTTAAATTTATCATAAATCTCTTATGTGCCAATATTCTATATTTGAATGTTTTGTGCACATTAGCAATATTGTAAAATCATATTGTATTAAGTGACAGACCACTAAATTTATTGCACAACAGGTTCATCTTAGCACTTCATGCATTATGAATAATAAAACAGTTATTGATTTTAATGACAGATTATTATAACATTAATTTTTTTTAGTTGTGGAGGGCATTTGCCCAATTGATACTGTACAGATATTCACTAAAACAGCACAGCCACAGGAAGCTCTCCTTATTTTATAACGAGGTTGTTCATCATAATTATGTTGTGTCAGCACACCCATATAGGTCAACCTGAGTTCAGAAAGATAGGATTATATTTTGTTCTCATGCATGCGTGTGTTTAAATGCTTTCCTCCCTTTAAAAATAACTGTAGTTACATGTATACTGTAAATAATTCCTATTCTATGACTTATTTCACCCTTATAGTTTAGAAAACAAGAGTTGTCACAGAAAGCTATAAGTATAATGTTAAGCAAACTACATTGTTTCAATGACAGTATTTAATCTTAAAAATAAATGGGAAATACGGTTTGCTGTAATACTTTTGTATTTATATGTATTTCCTCTGTTATGAGTCATTAGTGTTATTAGTAATTTTTTGCTGAAGTTGTACAAAATTGTTTTAGTTTAGAAAACAAGAGTTGTCACAGAAAGCTATAAGTATAATGTTAAGCAAACTACATTGTTTCAATGACAGTATTTAATCTTAAAAATAAATGGGAAATACGGTTTGCTGTAATACTTTTGTATTTATATGTATTTCCTCTGTTATGAGTCATTAGTGTTATTAGTAATTTTTTGCTGAAGTTGTACAAAATTGTTTTTAAAGAGCTGAAATATTTGAAAGGCTCTCAGGAAACAGAAAAGTGTCTTTTTCTGCATACCAATCTTCTTCTGTCTTTCTCATAATTAATTTAAATATATCCAACTTCTTTCAAAATGTGCCAGGAATATCCTCCTTTTGGCTAAAAGCTAAAAGGAACTATTTTCAATTCAGCAGGCATCATATTTTGCATATTATTTTAATTAACACTGAATATAAATTGCCTTCTTTCCATGCTGTGGAAGATAAATTTCCAGGAAACATTTTGTCAGAAATTTCTTTTTCTTCAAATATCAAGAGTTCACGTATGCTGGGGTTTATGTGGTTGTGTACTGTGATCTATTTAGTGTGTATGATTTCTCCTCATGCTTTTCCTCTCTCCAAAAGGCAGTAAATATCATGGCAAGAAAAAAAAAGATGGAAAATAAGCCTAAGAAATGATTGCCATTTAAAGCATATATTGCAGTACAATACACCTTCTGTATGGTTATTCATAGTAAGAGGAAGTAGAAAAAAGGTAAGGAGATGCTGCAGTAATAATAATCAAAATGAAGTCTTTTTTTAAACCATGAAAATCTCTGTGCACTACTTTGAAACAGCCAATTAACTTACATTGCATACTGGCTTAAATGAGCTGATCAAACACAGAAACACTCCATCAGTCTTCATCTTGAACTCCAGTTCTCTAAAGGTTAATGTATCATCCTCCTTTATTGATTTCAATGGTTTCAGTTGTTGATATGTTAATATATGTATTGGCAGTAAATTTTAATTTCTTTCTCATTTCTTTAAGATGCAAAAGGCATAATGTTCTTTGGCAAAAAAAATCAGGAGGAATAATTATAGGATAATTACTCTTCCTTCCCTGCCTCCTTTTCTTTCTCCCTCCAATAAATAAAATAAACAGGAAGGCTGTGTTCTGGGAGAAAAATCACAGACAAGCCCATATTGTTCTACTTCTTTTTTAGCTCATCACAATTTAATATGTAAATTTATTAGCACTCACTTCGTTGGAAAAGATCAGTGTTATTTCAAGCTACAGAAATACATTGAATGGAGATTTCATTTTAATTAGTCTGTATTTCCCACTAGTGGAGCTTCCAATTCTCATCAGTCCCCACTCATTTTTGGCTCGGGAAGCTTGCACGTTCCAAACTTGCTCTGATGAGAACTTGAATTTACCTTAATAGTAGCGAGTATTGGGGATTTCTGTGCATATAGATCTCATATAGTTGTCTATACTGATGAATGTCATTTTGAATGACATGTTGCAGCTCTCAGGTTGATTGGATGTGAGCCCAAGGGCATAGGTACCAGGCAAAGATGATTTTACTAGGACAGTTTGCATAACAAGCAACTGTCATCTCATTAGCAAGCATAGGCATTTTTGCCACATGCTGTTTAACACATCATCACACCTGTTCACACTTCATTGTCCCAAGAATTCAGTCAGGCAGCTTTCTGTTGGCTTTATTTTTTCATTCCTTACTGAGAGTTGGTTATTCTGTGCCAGATTCAGAGCTGTGAGACAAGTGCAGTTTAGGCTTTAAAATATGATGTGCTGTGAATATTGCTCTGAGGGGGCGTAAAGACTGGGATTATAGTTTGAATAATAACTAGCATCAGTGACCGTTTTATAGCTCTTCTTGCTACTTGCTGTTCTTTTAGAAACTGCATTATCTATCCTCATAGTCTATAAAATTGACCACTTTACCAATGCTTGGATTGATATGTAATCTGCCTTCCTTTCCTCTACTTGCTATAAAAGGCACCTCGAAGCCCCTGAGTAAGGTTTTTCTACAAAAAGGAAGTGAAGGTATCATCACGTTTTGCACAAGTCATTCCTTCAGCCTGGCAGATCCTTGTGTACCTATGCAATGGCAGCTCAGCCCCTGCACCAGCTTCAGCCCTGGGCTACACATCCTGGAGGAAGGCTATGACCTTCAGGCTGGTCTTCTGGCCCACTAGTAGTCAAAATGCAACTTGTCACTGCTGCTGAGGTGTCTGGTCAGCCAAAGTGAGTGCCCAAGGCTTACCTGTCCCCACAATTTAGCTGCAGGATTGAGAGGTAAACTTCTTTTTCAGCCCTAAAGAACCAAAAGAAAAATGAGGTAGTGCATATTAGATGAGCTGGGGTCACGGAAGTGAGTGAATGGTAACAGGGGAAAATGTGAGGAGGGGATTGCAGTTGCAGATCTGGAAAAGGTGGGAAGAAGGAGAACAAGATGTGAGGGAAGACTTATTTCACCAGTAAGAAAGATGGAGGAGTGTCTTGAAGAGAAGAAGGGGGAGGAGAGGAGCCAGCCTTGATAAATTGGAATTGCTTATGGTCCACCTACTCAGCCAAGTTGTACTGCCTGTCCGACTCATCCTTTTCATTTGCTGATGATTGTTATTGTGGAGGCAGCTGCACGCACCTTGCTTTTCTCAGAATAAGCACAAGTTAAGATGTGGAAATTCAGGGGGAAAAAAAAGTCTCCAATCTGCTACATTAAAGGAAGTGTTTCTCACCATTTTTTATCCCTTGGTGTATGAGAAAAAGCAAAGTATCCTCTATACATGTCTTGTGATGTTCTGCCTATCTGAAAATATTGCTTTATTTAGTTCAATTTTCCCTTTTCATGTATCCTGTTGAACATACAGTACTCTGCAAGTGCTACAGTATTTCTGCATTTTGTCATGTCCTATTTCTTAATCGATCAGAAATAGATAGCATTAACAACTGGGTTCAGTGAGTAAAATCTGAATCTTCCATTGCTTTTCTACAGAGAATGTGCTATGTGTTGGTGCCTACCAAATTTAATTTGGCCACCTCTCAGTATGTTGACATAATCAAATAGAAAACATAAGTATAGGATGGCAAGTGACTTACATTTGATCCACTTAAAAATGTGGAGTTCTTAATCCTCCTTGGCAGCATTTGCCCCCCTTTTTTTAAATAGTTGTCAAAAACAGTGAGTCACTTGCTGTCGCTGTAACTATACATTTATCATTGCCCAAACTGTGCCAGAGACTGAGACTTGCATGGTTATTTCATCAAAAGCCATACTCTTTTTGTTTTACTGACATCTTGATGAATATTTGCAAATTTGGTCCTTAGAGATATCTTTGCATAAATGGGGTCTAATTTTTAGTGAGATAGCTGTGAAGTATCCTATGCCCTCAGTTAGGAATGATTTGAAGAATGCAACTCCTCTCCCTCTTTCATTTTCTTTTCATATGTTTTTCATTACAGAAATCTTGGAGATGATGCATCAAAACAGATCAAGGGACCCAGTTATTGCTCACATGTTGTGCATCACAGACTCTTCTGGCACATTTTCAAATGAAACGTTGATGGCTTTTCTCTCACAGTTAAGACTAGCATTTCTGGAATGCTCCAAAAACACATTACATTTTTGGTTCACTTGTCTTCAGACTGGATCAGCAAGATGTTGGTGACTTCTAGGACGAGGGTATGAGACTGAAATTCAATTAGTGACTGCAGTCCTCATTTAGAAGGAACTGAGCTGCTGCCAGAACTTCAAGATAAATAAAAGATAAAGGATAGTATAAATACTTACAGTTTCTACTCCTTTGCTTACTAGGGGAACCAGAGTAGTTTCTGCTTGCTGCAGGATTGACTTGGTGCTGCTGCCTGCTGCTTCACAATGCTCTGCAAAACCTTCTGTTCTCCCGAAGGAGGTTGTAGCCCACTGTGTTACAAAAAAAGGCCTCAAGTAGAAAATATGAATCTGCAATTCTCATTTATTCCATAGCAGCATAAAGTGAACAAGACACTATCCTTCCTATCCCTAGTCTGCTGGCTGTGTAGCCTGGAGGACTTGATCTCAGATATAAGAAAACTCATCACTGTTTTTGTTATTGGATAGGAAAACCTGAATGTTTCATGAAGGGTTCACATCCCTCATCTTCCTTAGAAATATTCTGCTACTAAGTGTGTGCAAAAGGAGCTGTCAAAACTATAACATCTAGACTCGTGCATCCTCTAATGTGTCACACCACTATGCTGTTGGGGACTGAGCATGTGACTTTTTCCATTTTATGTTTCTTCTACCCTAGATGGTTCTCCTCATTTGTTTAGCCCTTTGTTCTTACCCACTAGCCAGTCCTTATGATCCTCAGCTCCCTCTTTCACCACAGGTACATAGTATTAACTGTGATTCTGTGTTTCATAATTCACACAGGTACATTGGAAATTCTGCTGGCTTTGAAGAAAATGCAGCATTGTCTATGAGGAGGCAAAGTCCATAATGCATTATAAATGTTATGTATGTTCATTGTGTGATGGTTACAGCCACTCCAGAAAGGAACAAATCTCCCATATGACCCAGGACCAATCTGTTGAACCCGTGTTGATGTCACATCCAAATACCCCTCAAAATGGCACTTCATGCCTATTTATGTGCAGCTGGGTTAACTCCACCAGCCTTCTTCAAGGCATAAGCCAGGATGTCAGGAGCTGACTGTGTTGCATCTTGTAAAACTACAAAAGGCAGATATGTCTAAATATGATGTCTGTTTCTGTGGAGACTTCAGAGGAGATTTGAAGGAACTTACGTTGTTCCCTTTCCTTCACTTTCCATATCTTTGCAGAGTGCCACATTTTCAAAATACTGTTTTTAACAAATAATCTAGCATTAATCGCTTCTACTACTCTCAGAAGTATTGTCAGTTCATAACGGTCCTCTGCAGTGGCCACTACCTGCTCTGTTTTACACTTCTCCCATGTAGTCAATGTGGTTTGAAAGTGTATTGCCAGCTATGGGGAAAGAAAATTGCCTCTCATGGAAGATGTGTGTTATTTTATGGGATCAAATGCTAGCAAAACAGGCAACTGCAAAGTTACACATGCAGAAGCAAAGGCTGTGGGACATTTTTATAGAAAGCAGAACTACCTTTCTTTGTAAGGATCTCTGATGGGAGTCCCAATGCAATACTACTGCCAAAAGGGCTGGTACTATCCTTGGGAGCATAAGCAAGTGAGAGAAGAAATGTCTTTTTATCTGTAAGTAACACTGCTGAAACTACTCCTGGAATACCGTGCCCAATTCTAGTATGTATGTTTCAGAAGAGTTCTTTAAAAATTGGAGAAGGTGTGGAAAAAAGCAACAAAAAATATTTTGGAGGAAAATAGATTCATGTGATAGGCTTCAAGCTCAGCCTGTGTAATTCATCAAAAAGGAGATTGAGAGGCGACTTGATGATACATCTTAAGTACTCCCATTGAGGGGAAAAACTGAGTAATGAAGGGTTCTTTCATCTAGCAGAGAAGAGAACAAGAAGAACCAGTGGCTGGAAGTCAAAGCCAGATCAGTTAAATTTGAATAAATTGAATAATGAACATTCAATTTTCTTTTTTAACAGTGAGTCTGTTAAACTCCTGGGACCATTGGTGAATTGTCCATGTGTTACTGTGTGTACAGTGAAAACTTATTAGAAAATACAGTTTGGCCAAACACAAATTATACTCTAACCAAATGTAAGTTAATGAGCTCAATACAAAAATAAGTAGATGAAATTTAAGATCTAATGGTCCCTTCTGGCCTCAGTCTCTGTAAACTCTGAGTGCTAATTAAGCGACCATTTTCCTGAGTAAGAACTTCAGTATCTAACCACAAAGTAAGAACTTATAATTTCTTATTGCCCTCTAGAAAAGATATTTGTCTGACATGGGAAACACTGTATGCTGACATGCTACAGAATTTGCATAGCTGTTCAACACACAAAGTCAGCATGTGAGAATATCTCTTTTCCAAGAAACAAAATGAAAAACACTTGACACTTGAAAATTGCAAGAACATGATTTGAATGCCATTAGGGGATGTTCTCTCACATTTTGTATTACAGGAGTCAAACGTGTAACCCAGGAACAGTGCTTGTGTTATGTTTGCTTTAGAAAACTGAATATAGATCCCTCAGGCACCGTTTTTGCAGGCGATCCCATATGAGACAGGAGCAGAGGGGGAAAAGTGAAGCAAAAGCTTTCTTCAACAGAGCCTCTCCAAACAAGTTTTTTCAACTGATAGGAGAAAAGGGGAGTCTACTTTCAGCTTCCAAACGAAAATCTGATTGCTCTGTAGTTTTCAAGCTGTTTGGCTAGGTCATTTTCTTTCCCACCGAGAAACACTCATAAAACTCGTGTGGTTTATTTGAAGATTAGTGTGGAAAACATTGAACATCTGTCTCCTATCTTCTGACAGGCTGTGTAAAGATGTATTTCAACAAAGTGGATTGCAAAACTCATGATCTCCACTTGAGCCATTTTATGCTGGTTATATCTGTTCAGGGAGGCATAAGTCTGAGAGATGAGTAATTTTCTTTTGAAATGATCTTGTTTTCAATTAGCCTTTGGGACACCACCTCTATGTATTGACATCAGTGTTTTTTCCTAACATGTCAAAATGGATCAGGGCATTGAAAAGAAAACTTAGGGATACAAGTTGAGAGGACACATGAGCTTGAAAAGCTCCACTATAAAGGGGGGGGTTAAGGAGGACACCTCCATGGAGGTCTCTCTGCAAAATGAGGAGAATTCCTCATCGTGAATAGAAATCCTTAGTCTGGAATACCATGACAGGAGATTTTTGTAGGTCATTAAACTTTTCTTCTAAATTTTTCCACTTTTCTCTCATCAGGTTACTCTTTAAAAAATAAGCCTCTTATAAGGACTCTTCTGAAATCGCTTGTTTCCAAGTGTTTGGGACACATGAAATACATGAATATCAGAAGTGCTGGTGCTGTTTAGATGTTTCTTCTTTTGTGCACTGTGGTTTGAATCTTTCTGGGGGATCTGTGTGTAGTCTCGGAACCAACACAGCACCATTTGTCTTTGTACAGTTTATTGCTGTAAATGTATGCAGAAGCCCTAACTCAACTTCTTATTCTTGTGTACTCCCCAGCTTTATCAAGGCTTTGAAGATAAGCCTGGATAAGATCAATACTTGACTTTTGGGGTTACATCTTCTGTTTCTGTTTACTGAACTTTAACCCCCTCTGAATGCCTTCATCCCATGCCTGAAATGTAAAAATATCAAGCCTGGGAAGACACCAACTAATGCTGAAGAAGGCATACATACCAGGGATTTCCCTCTGCAGGTTATTCAAATTATTTTTAGAATAAAAGTCCTAAGGCAACTTTTAAAATCTATATGAAATCATTCTCTGTGGCTGAAGAACTGGATTGGATTCATCCTGCTCTCACGCCACATTTGTGTAACATTCAGCAAACATATCATCCCCATTTACTTAAATCTGACTTTCCTGGCACATCACCCACAGTTTTCATCTTTTTTATTCATGTATTCTTTGTTTCTTGGAGTGACTTTATGACAGTGTTTTGAAAAGGTATTTCTGAATAGAATGCTTCAGTATTATTTGTTGCTGTTTCCAGCGTTAAATAGGACTGGCTTGTACCTTGTTAACATTCATTTGCCTTGTGATGGTATCCATTCTGTGACATAACTGGGTGACTGAGAAACTAGAGGAGAGTTGGAATTTAAGTCAGTGTGAGTATTAAGTCACTGAATATGCAGACTGTGTACAGAGGCATGATTATGACTACTTACCAGCAGCTGTTGTGTCACTGGAGTGCCTTGTATTGTAGTTCAGTGGTGCATTTTAAGAGCTAAATCAGGAATTTTTCGGATGAACTTTACAATTTAAGGCTTTCTCCAAGACAGTATGGAATGAGCTTTTAAGGCAATACACAGTTCAAATTACTGTACTAATGAATCACCTGAAAGTGATCAAATTCCTGTTTATTTTCGGAACTCTAAATACCATTACTGTTGTGAAAGTACAGACCGGGTCCAACCCTGCAGGAATAAACTGCACTTGCTTTTACGAGTAAGACTCCTGCTCCTGCTAAGTTCCCAAAGGGGGATTTAGATCTAGTGGGACACCTCAGAGATGGTACCTTCAGTTCAAGACCAGAAAGAGTAGATGTATCTCCAATTCTCCTGCCCCTGTTACCTCCACAGGAACACCTGATCACTCGGTGTATTTGCAGATCTGCCCATTGGTGAGAAAAAAAGGTGACTTCTTGCGCCTTCCATTATCTCTTTCTCCTTTTGTCCACTGGGTGCTCTCAGCTGGAGGCAAGTCTCAGACATTAGCTCCCCTAGAGTTTCTGTAAACACATATGGTTTTCATAGTGATATTTTAGAATGAGATCATCATAGTGGTAAAAGCAGTGCACAAAATCTTCCTTGTTGCTAAACATACCATAAAACGTAGATGATTTCAGAGCAGGCAAGCAATTAAAGGAAAAAATGGTGAGCTATTTTTAAAGGTCTGGATTTTAGTTTTCTGTTTCTTGTCTGCTATTTTAGCAGCCAGGACTGGAAGGTAGCAATTGAGATGCTGGTTTCAGTGATGTGCTTTAAAACAGCTGGCAATTGACTCTAGCTGTAATTATTGGCTTCTTACCAGTATTTACAGCTGTATAGTTAAGATCAGTGCTTTACCATTTTTGGGGTTTATCTGTATTGTTCTATTACTTTCCTAATTACCTTTTCATCACTTTTATTTAGATCTTGCACTGAGATATAATTACTTGAAACCAAAAATTCTCTACGGATTGATTTCCATAAATTACAAATATGTCATGTGCTACGTTAACAGACAAAAGGTCAGCAAGCCAATTTGTTCCCCTAGTAGAGTATTTGCTAGAGATTGGACAATGATCCTCTGCGAGAAGCTGCCTGTTGTAATTCTTGTCTTTTATTCTAGGTAGAATAATAGCTAAGGCTGATTGTGGAACAGAATTAAAATACCTGTCAAACAAAGCACTCAAAAATTCCTAGCAGTTCCTAGTGAATATTCTGTGAATGACTAACCTTTGCAATAACTGGTGGAATAGGAGCACACACACAATTGTTTTGAGAGATCAGTGGCACAGATTGATAATCCTCTTTTAAAATGTTTTAAATCTGCTCTGGTTATTACTCTGTTGTTATCTGCTGAAAGCTTGGATTCACTGGAAGGAAACCAGTCATGTGAGTGAGGAATTCAGAATCAGACCCTGTAGAGACAGAAAATGATTTTGCTCTCAGCTGATTAAAATATCTTTGAGTACAACAAGGACTGGGTTGAGAGGATATGAGTTTAGAAAGAATAAATTTGTTGTTCAGGCACTGGAATGGGATTCAATTTTCCATTCTGCCACTCAGCACCTCAGTTCCTGAGCTCTCCTGCTGTTGAATAGATAATAGCACATATTCATCCCCACATTTAGTACGTGCATATACCTTGCCATGCACAGTGTGCTGCTGATCTTACTTGTCAACTGAATGCACTCATATAATACAAGTGACAGCAGTGATAGCAACAATAGTGAGGAATAGGGCTGACAGACTTAGTGAGGAGCAGAGCCCCAGGAGGTGGAGGTCCACTCCAGCAGCTGGCCCCTTTGCTCTGCACCAGCGAGAGATGGGCAGAAACGTTGGAGGTGAGTGAGGAGAGGGTGAGGATAGCCTGAGAAGGCTCCCAAGGCGAGTAAGCAGCATCTGTAGCTCACCAGGGCCTGCGTGTGATGCAGCCACATGCAAGCCCAGTGCTCAGCTCGTTAGCCTTTAAGAGGCTTCCCCTCCTGGTCCATGCTACCTCCTGTCCTGAGCTGTGGCATCAAAACCACAATGTCAAGGCACAATGCCCATGCAGATCACTGACAGCTGAATGACCAGTCACAATGTTTCTGCTGCTAAAATGCATTTTTTGTTCCAAATTAAAATATAGAGTATTGTTCACAGAAAAATTTCTGCTGTTTCTGTCCTCCATCAGCCTTTCAGCATTTAGAGGTTTCCTTTGTTTTATAAAAAGCCCAGATGCTGATACATAATTACATTAATTGGCATAATAGTTGGATGGTAGCAGTCTGTATCATTGACAATCTTGTATTTGCGGCTTGAGTTCTGAGCTCAGAGTCCTGCAGAGCAGATCAAAGAGCCAAAATAAGCCCGGCAGTGGAGCGACTTCTAGTCAGAGTGCTTTAAGAACCTTGTCTTGCTCTGAGTGACAACTGATAAAAATGTTTTCTAATGCCTCAGAATCCTGGTGTTGTCAGAGGTCTAAAGGATGGTGCTGTGTTAGTGCTATAGACTCGAGCATGGCCCTGCAATTGCTGCTGTAACAAGCAAGCTGTGAGGCTGCCTCCGACACCTCTTTGTCTTCCCTGCTCTTGTGAATCTTTCATGCGCTTTTCTCTGTGATTTTCCTCCCTCCTCTCTGCTTTACTAATTAAAATTCTAATCACTCTGACAGCCAGACCTAGGGGAAAAAAAAAAAAAAAAGATTCTTCCATGCTGGAGAAGGTAATTTCAAGGTGTTTTAGCTGCCAAAGAAACGAAGGGAAATTAGACAAAGAAACTGGTCGTCAGAAGGGGATGGGTTAGCTGCTCTGCCCCCTTCTACTATAATAAAATATTAAACTTCTAAAGGAAAAAATAAAACAGGATTCATCCTATACATTATTGCCATATATTTAGAGACAATATAACCTGATTTACCTTTCTGAGTAAGGGAAGGTTTTGTGTGCATTTGTTAACATCAAAATGATTTACTTACCTTGTAGTGAATGCAATGTCAAACATTTAACTTGGTTTGATGTGTGATTGCCAAGGATATGCATTACTTGCTTTTGTGAGCTGTGGTTGAGAATATTCATTTAAAATGTACAGGAGCCTGCAGATACATATTTAAAATGATAAACAGTTCTTGATGCAGTGTTGTGGGTTTCATGCTGCAGATATTGCGATATTAGAATTTATAAAATGTAAAATATCATGGTGTTCAAATCTCACCAGCTACTTTTTCAGTCATTTTCCTGGCTTGGTAGAGGTAATTTTTAGACCTATATATTTCTTCAAAGTGTATGTTTTTGTAATGCAGTTTTTAATGATACGCAGTTGTGTTAGGATAGAAAAACATGGTGGTCTCTATCATGCAAATATGGGCTGAACAGAGACTCATATACTTGCTCACAAAGAAGCGTACAGACACACAGTGTGTGTCTCTGCCCTCAGATCTGCACCAGGTGTATCTCATAAACAGGACAAATTAAGTGTCTGAGAGTTTGCAGCAGTTCAGTTCAAATAAATACTGCATCAACTTTTACTTATTGCTCAAACTAAATCCAAAGCTTACTGAGATACCAACAAAAATATGGTTCATTTCTGTTACTACTGTTTTTTCTAGTTCTCATAATGAGGAGTTAGAGGGTTTTACAGAGTGTCAGATCTCGTGGTATTTAGACCCAGAGTTTTCTAACATGTTTGAACCTTTTTCTCCGACCTCAGGATAAAAAGGGACAAAGGAGATCATACTTTGAGTGTTGGAATTGTATTGTGCTCTGCTATTTGTGTCAGGACTGTTTTTGGACAACGTGGAAATGCTTCTGCAGCCCCAAGTTTGCAATCAGAAGAGCTGCAGAGTTTTGCCTTGCTGTCTTGCAGCTGTAGCTGCTTGCAGGGGTGGGTGTTTCAGAAAATGCACATCCTTTTCCTTATCATACTCCCTACCTTTTTATAAACGTACCATGACAGAATTGTAACACTTCAGCTATTTTGACAAGTCTTCAACAACTTTGCTAGAGGCTGTCATTTGTCTTTTACTGGCTGATGAAGAGGATCCTCTCCTCAAAGCTGTTTCCTTTTGCCTGTCACTCCCACAATGCTTTCTTCATTTACGTGAGATTTCAATGCAAAAGTGGCTCTCAGTCTTATCTAGAAAATGCCATACTAGACCTTTCCTTCCAGGAACAGATACTAAGTGACTGAGGTAATGCATACTTGCTATAATCACTTTAAAAAAAACCTCATGAGACTGTTGTCCAAATACAGCTAGTTCCACTTCAACAGTTCACTCAACCAGATGAAATTTTACCACTACTACATGGTTGAATGTGTTCTTAATCAAGAAGTAGCAGTCAGTGAATGTACAGTGTACAATGGTACTGAAAAAGGAATTGTTCTTTATTCTGCATAACCAACCTCTTTCATTTCTGAAGTTCTTTCATATTCACTGAAAAAAAATAGGAAAAGAAGAAAAAAAATCATGTGGAATCCCTCATTCTTCCCTGTGGTGAAGTGAAGCCAAAACAGAGGAAATGTAAACCTCAGACAGGCTTTTTCACATTAATTTACAAGCCAGTTTTCTCTTTTTCTTCACCCTACTTGATTTTCCCTAACACAACATTTCAAAAATGAGCATAAAATTTGTACAGAGAAGAGGAACTGGGAAGCTGAAATACTTGGTTATGCAAACCTCCTTGTTTTCAAATGAAAGTGCTTATATTGGCAATGGGACTTCTTAGTTTACTTGGAGGGTCAGGTGATCCTGCCCTTATATGCAGGTTTTACAGAATGAATGTGTGCAGCCATCTTTGAAAATGTCACTTTAATAGCATATGTTAAATATTGGGTGGGAAGGGGTTTAGATTATACTTTTTTCCAGAACTCAACATTCTAGGTTAATCAGAAATCTGGAGGTGGTAGGCAGTGATGTGTCTTTAACAGAAAAATACTGAAAGTTAAAAAAAAAAAAAGCTTGATTTTAAAAATTAACAACAGTTCAGGAAAGTGCTTATTTTGACTGATCTGATTCATGCATAATGAGTGAAAAGTGTCATTTACATTATAATAAAAAAGCAAGCATAATAGCCACTGAGCTGTGGTCAATGGACACATATCTGGTATTACAATTCCGTCTTCTAACAATAAATGTTTCCATGTCTGACTTTGAAAGCAAATAATAAATCCTATCTAAAGAGCTTTTTTTTATGCAGTAATAAGTTTTTAAGAGAATAATTATTTACCAGCACTATCTTGTGACACTCTCAGCAACATGATATGGGTGATATGGATGACCGATGTCAAGTACAAAATTTTATTACAATAGATCAGGTTCTCAGATGGTATAAATCTGACACTAATGGAGTTTCCATGTGTGTATCAAATGAGGATCAGATCTATTATATTTGTCCTACAGAGACCAAGAATATAACATGTTAAATCTTTAAAGGATAGTTATATGCTAAATATTAATTCAGCAAAAATGATGAGAGGTGCTTTGTCTTGGAAAAGGAGGGTTTAGACCTACTGAATTCTTAACCCAGAAAGGTGGCAAAATAGCCCAGGAAAGTTGTAGAGAAAATGTTTATGATGAAATTTGGAGATAAATAACAGCAGAGAAATCTTTCAAAACTCTTGGTCAGCCTGGCATTTCCAATGAGGTTTAGGGATACAGAAGACCTGCAGGAGTCTAGGGATCCTAGGGACCTCTGGAGGTTATCTTTCCCAGCCTGCTGCTCAGAGCTGGGCTGTGGCCCAGGTTAGGTCAAGTCAGCCGTGGCCTTGTCTAGTGGAGCCTTGGAAGCCTCAGGAGCGGAGTTTTCACCCCCTCTCTGCCTTGAAGCACAATCTGAGCTTACAACTCCCTTTCCTTGTATGTGTGCCTGAACTGTGGCATTATAGGGTATTCTGGGTAGGGCTCCCTCAGTCCCTTTGGTTGGAGACCTTCCACCTTTGTATAAAATAAATAGTCACTGAGCTGGAAAGAGGAAATGAATCTCAGTAGTGGTGGCTGGGTCCCCAGTCTAATGAGCATTTAATTATTTATACACAAGGAGAGAACAGTTACACCAGAGCCCAAAAGCCTTCTCCTCTTTGAATACCTTTGAGGTCTCTTGGGACAGAGGGATCCAAATGCCTTCAGACAGAGGTGGGATTGAACCAGGACAAATGCTCTAGTCACTGAACTATTAAGTAAAACAGAGCTACTACTGCTCCCTCCCATTCTTGGAAACTCTGCCATTTCGTTGCTCTTGCTCGTCTTATGAACTGGCCAGAAATTAAACGTTTCCCTGTGGGTAAAATGAAACATGAGCATGAAGCAGTCTGGGAGGAGTGGGAGCAGAGGAATAGCTTTTACTTTTGCAAGATAGAAAACAAAGAAAAAATAGTACGAGCTTTATTTGAATGTATCAAATGCATATATATATATATATATATATGCGCATATATTCTTTGGGGTTTTTTTTCCCTGTTTGACTGCCCATCTGAAAAATCAATTATTTGCACAGCCATAAGCAGTGCTACTTCTGTATCCGTATCCTCATAAAAAGAGATAGTTGCATAATGAATATTTAAAATCTTCCTTTTGTATGTCATGTGTAAGTTCATCTCAGTATCTGAAGGGATGGAGAGAGAAACCTGTATGTTTTTTTCAAATGGCGGTTGAGAGGAAGGATTTTGGAAGCATTTCATGTGGCAGCTTCTGAATTCTCCTTCCCTTCATTTCCTTTCTCGGCAGTCAACAAAATGGGTTGACACAAGGCGAATGCCTGCCAAAGAACTTTAACAGGAGGCAGTTTTTAATTAACAGGGGCCAAAGAAGGTGATAACCCCAAGGGTAGTGAGGAGAAATTAACATGGAAAAGGAGTTCCACGCTTCCGTGGGTCCCAAAAGGCCATTCGTATTAGTGGTGTCTGTTCTGATTGAACCTTTGCCGTGTCTTTTTATTGATTCCCTTGTCAGAGTCTAACAAAAACACTGCTGGCCGTCAGTTGTTTGCTTGTGGTGGCAGCTTATGGCTCAAAACAGCTTTCTTGTAAAACATTCAGCATAGTGAGGTCCATCATTGTGGTTTGCATTTCCCAGAAATGATTAGTTTTGTTAGACCTAGAATAAAACTCGACAAAATTAAAGCAAAATCCTGCTGAAAAGAAAGAAACTCGGTCTCTAGTTTCTCTCCAAGTAACCATTTCATCCTATTACCTGTTTGCCTGGCTTAGAGTAAAATGTTTTAATTATTAACCTTTTTTTAAAGTGAAATTTCAGAGAAGATAATCATGTTGGCTGTTTCAGAAAGGATTTAGCCATTTAGCATATCTGGCACTGGATATGCTGGAAAGTATTTTTTAAAAATAATATCCTGTGGATAAATATTTCAAATTTCTCTTCCTGGGATGAAAATGAATAATAAATAAAGCTTGTAAGAGCTTGAGGAAAAACCTGCCTAGCAAGCAAATATAAATAAATAAAAAAAGAAATGTAATAAATAAATAAAAAGCTGACACCTTTATGTGTTTCAGTGTGTGATCCAAATTCAACTAATGCCAAAAGGTGGAGGACCATTCTTTACAACAGCTCAGGAAAATCCATGCTTATTTTAAATATTTCTGCTGCACAGTTGACTCCAAATAATAAAGAGCATAATTCAATAATATTTGAACAGCTTTATAGAGAAGTGCCCAACGTTTGTCTTCTTGCTTCTTAGAGCCATGGAATAAGATTGTCATTACTTCAAAGGGAAGTGCTGTTCCTATTTTCCTCTTCAGAGTCGGGGCCTAAATGATGACGTTCATTTGGTTAACTCATTTATTCAAAGAAAGTGTGGTTACCCCATTCCACCTGAAAGACTGTCAGGCTCAGTCCTTCAGATGCGTTAACTCCTTGAGTATACACTGTCCTTGGAAACGCATGCACAGCTCCCATTGACTTCAGTGGCAATGACACCTTTTTCAGAGCACGAAGTTGGCCTCTATACTGCATTCTATTTTTCTTTCAGCCCACTTCACAAAAATAACGCAATACATGCTTCTGAGGACTGGAGATTGATTGTTGTTTATTTGCACTAATTGTTTCCAATGTTTGCACAGTGCACTTCACCAGGAGTGCATATTAATGCCAAAAAAAGAAATCCAGTCTGATCTGAAACACTCACTCACAGAGCCAGTGAAAAGATTTGAGACAAGTGAGAGCGGGAAAAATGTCAGTGAGCTTGCTAGGGAAAAACCCAGTGCTCACAGGAGCATATATATACATATATATAATGGGACATGTTACATATATGTAACATGTTTGAACATGTTTGAACGTTTCATGTAATTAGGCAGAAATTATAACTCTTTTTTGCAACTGATGAGAAATGTAATGAAGACATTAAAGGGTTGGTCCTTAAGTATTTTATCTTTCATACTCCTCTTTAAAATATCATGCTGCTCACAAATCATTTAGTCCTTAAGTTCCTTTGGCAGGCTGCAGACATGCACTGGATAGTGAGGAAGATGTGTGTTCTGTCTGCTTTGACTACTTGCTACTCATGGTTTCTGTTTGGTTGCTCACATTATGTTAGCTGGCAATGTTCTCCTCTCTGGTTGTTTGACTGAAAAAAAGTGGAAAGAACACAATTAATAGATGGTGATAAACCATGGATAATTCATTTCTCAGATTGCTGTTGGGTGTATAATCATTAATAATGTGATGTACTCTATTTTCAGGAGCCAGAAAGAATGGCAACTTTTTATATTCATGAATTTGCTATTTACCAGGTTTGCATATGCAAACATTTTCACAGGAAAAGTTTTTATGTTGTGCAAATACACCATTTCACATCAAAATATATTCAAAAGCAGTTGTGGCTTTTGAGAATTACAATTTTTTGTGTTAATGAAAACAGGAGCTGGGCCATCCTCAGACATTTTCAGCTCATTCCCAGGACGGGTGTAAGATAGGCAGCTATTATTATCTTTTCAGAATTTGTAATTCAGCCTCAGTACTATTATAGAAGAACTCTTTGCAAATCATCCTACTTAAACAGTGTCACTCATTGCCAATGTTCATCAAGTTGATTATTAATGCTAACACTATTAGTATTACTATTATTTGTACTATGGTCTGGAAAGCATAGCTAAGAAATGGACTAAGATCTGTTGTTTATCTCATACAGTTGATTAAGTGTGCTTTTTAAAATACTGTGTAATTTGCTTGCTCTTTTTGAAGGAATTTTCACCCCCTCAGAAGAGGTCATCCAAGGTAAATGTTGCCACTAACACTTGGCTTTCAGTGATTAAAATGGCTAGGTTACACAGCCATGTAACAAGGGCTGTTTGTTTATTTTTTATTTTTAGAAGAAATGGCAATTGACATTAAACAATAGGAGCTTTGGTAACAAATAAGCCTAGTGCAGCTAGAGAGACTGCAAATATCAGCATCCATTGTACATTTGAACCCATAAGACTTCATAGCTACTGTTTGTTATTTGGCAAGACATATTCTCAGAGATAACCCCCCCTCAGCTCAGAGAACAGAGAGCTGTTGATGTGTTGTAGGAAACAGCATGAAGATTTCCTTCTTTTTTTTTAAAAAAAAAGGTCTTTTCTAGTTTCCAAATAAAAACCCTACATAGTTTCTAGCTGAAAAAACACAGTACATCTGGGCTGGCAGTGTTGGCAGTGTTGTTTGTTATTATCTCTGTATGTCACCATTTAAGTCAAGACAATGAACACTGAGAAAACATTATCCTCCTCTTCCCCCCCTCCTGAAAACAAATCTCAGAGAAAATACTGACAAATTATATTTTAATTGGTTTGACCTCTAAAGTGATTAAATAATTATGAAACCTCTTCTCTTTAACAACTGCTTGAAGTACTTTATATTCTTTCCTCAAACCGTAGCAGTTTTCAGCTAGTAGCAGTGTGATTGATTTTTCCATATCAGATACGATGCTATGGTCTATTGTTTCCATAGCAAACCTATAGCATCTGTCTTCAAACTCAGGCTGCAGTCCTGCACTACCCAGTGATATTTTATGCGACCGCATCCTTCCATTACAAGTATGAGTGGATTAATATTGATTTTTTCCTCTTGTCCAAGACTGAAGGTCCATCTTAACAGCAATAAATTACACAGCTGAAACATGAGGATATGCTTGCTCCTCCTAGGTCTTCATGGCCGGGATTATTACTTTGTCTCAAAACCAATTTCTGATGTTTTTAACCCATTACAAGGCTGAAGGTTGAGCCCAGGTTTAAACACTTGTTTGGGTTATATTGCCAATAACAATTCAGAGTTTCCAGAAAACCTGGAGTCCCAGGTTCCAGTAACAGCTCTTGACTCTAATCACAAGTTGGCGAGAGTGATCTACCTTAGTTTGTACACAGCAAAGCTTGGAAATAAAACAGCAAAGAACAGCATAAGAGCAGGATTGCCAAGCAGTGAGAATTGACTACTTGCTCAGAAAGAAAGTGAAATAAGGGCAGGACCAGAGAGGGTAACAGAACAATACTGAGTAACAGAAACAGCACTGTTGGAAGTGTAAGGATGTACCAAATTAATAAGATACACCTTTTATGAGCGGTGATCAGATGAATGCCATGCATGATGCTGCTGTCAAAGCCCTGTACTCTGGTGCAACTTCTCACAGTTTCTTTTTCCAGCCTCATTTGACTGATGAAGGGACACTTAAAATCCATATGAGATCTAAAATTTGCATCAGGGAACAAAAATGCAGGAAATTAATTGTTAAGTATAGACAACTTTATCATTATTGCTTGATTTCACCTGAAACACCAGATCCCTGTCTGTGTTCTGCATGCTCGGTAGTGTGCTGCTGTGGTGCTGGCTGGTCACTCCGGTGCTTCTAGGCAATGTTTCATAAATAAGGAGTTTATTTTGTGGTGTTTTTCTCGTTCATTTGAGGTATTTTTACAGCAGGAAAGAAATTTTTGTTGTACTGATTACAGATATAGGCCTTCTAGTCTGACAGAGGTGCGTATGTAAAGTTTGAAATAGTAATATATGGGGCTAAATATAGGTGTGGAAGGGGGTCTGGCAGCACCTGCAGGAGAGAGCTGTGGGTGTGTGGGGAGATGCGTGAAGGAGGCAGTTGTGGAGAAGAGCCTGGCCCCTCTGCAGTGTGAACCCCCTGGACTGGTGACTCCCAGGTCCACTGGAGGCTGCTCTCCACCGAACCCTGTCCTACAGAAGCATGGAAAATACACTCCATTAAAAAACCTGCCAGGGAGAAGATGCAACTGCAAGGCTGTGGTGATAACTAGGTGCAAACATGAGGTCCCTGAGGGAAAAGGAGTTGCAGAGCCAGTGGTTCCCTATGGCCCTGGGCTACCAGAGGGACAGCACCAGGGGACAGTGCTGGTGGGGACACCATCTCTTCCCTCCTGGGCAGCTCACCATGGGCCTAGGGTGGCTACTTTCTTCTCTTTCCTGTTCAGGCAGTAGTTTCAGCAGTTAGGTGTAATCCAGGTGGCATTTGAGCAGGCCTTAATGTACTATGATAATTTTTCTAACCCAGCAGCCCATTTATAAATGTGTTGAGAGGCTGTGTGATTACATTTCTAGTGGAGTTGAAGGCGTTATTGGTTTTGTTAGTTTATAGAAAGTATCAAAATTGTATAAAAATGGTTATCATCTAGAAAAAAAAAAGTCCAAACATTTCCCATCTAAAATGTACTTTTTTGCTTTTTTCTACTGAGCTCCTTTTTTTTTTTTTTTTAAGCACATACAAACTTCTCTATTAACCACCGATTGCATGTGGTCTCAGCACTACAAAAATAAGCCATAGCTAGATCATAGTTTTTTTCAGGCTTCAAGTTGTGCTGACAGTTCAGCACTTTTGCACCTGTTCATGCCAAAATTATCCTGATAATATTTGCAATTTGCAATATACAAAGTATTAACTGCAGAAGGATTTGGCCAAGTGTTTCTTAATAAATTGAAATTCTTCTGGTTAAAATAGCAATAGAAATAGCAGAACAAAGATCATCTTGCCAGCTACGTTCTTTTGAAGAGCTGTAACTGCACCCTGGAAGGGTGACTTTCATCGTGGAGCATTGGCTAGAGCTGATAAATCTCAGCTAGAAATGTCTCTAGTATAATATGAACAACAGAGTTAGTAATCTTTATTCAAAATGTAGACTGGAAAGCTATATTCAAAATATTTTCAAATGTATATTCAATATATTCAAAATGTAGGTGTTGGAAGCAAATCTGTCTGCAAGCATGAGATGGGGATAGATGTAGGTACAGTTTTTCTCCAAAAATATGAGCCCTAAAATTCCTAGAAAAAAAGAAACAAAACTGTATATTAACCACTGCTAAAGTACTTTAATAATAATTTTTAAAACAAAAATATTGAGCCTGTAGCAATTTTAAACATTGCAAAAATCTTGTCTAAGCATATCTACAGCTTTTCTGAAGACAATCCTGAAGCTTTATCTTTTCTTGAAGAATTTCTAAGCAGTTAGGTAGCTTAGACAGAATTCTTTGCACTAACTGGAGAGAAAAATCCTTTCGGAGTAGGCTCAGAGTTCAAGCTAGCAAAATGTGTGCATGGGGTGGGAACATCCCACCTCAGCCATCTCTGAATTCACTGGCAGATGGGAAAAGGAAGAAGTAAATGAGGGGAAATTACCACCAATGTGAAGGGAACAAGAATTTCTTATTTTGTTTTAGTGAGCATGCAAATAGAATTTTTTTGTAAACAAAATCACTTTGTATAAAGCTGCTATAGTTTGAATACTGCTAATGTAGTAAAGGTTTAAATTACACTCCCGAGCAAACAGTTTTTACAACAGTTAGTCTGACATGTTTAGACTCTGATTTTATTCACAAATTATTTGCAAATGAGCTTTTTCCTTATTTGCTATTTGGAATTTTTTGTCAGCGTTTTATGTGAAGAAACTTCATTCACTGAAACTAAAGCAGATTTTTGACTGGGAGTAACTATTTACATATTCATATTTTTCATGTGATGTGCATGCTGCACAGGTGGCTACCCTTATATCCTAATGCAGTCTTCTGAGCTACATAGAGGGGTAAGTGCTTTCACTTTTCTCGGGAAAAGGTTAGAGATATTTTTTTCCTTTGTTTTTCTTCCTTTTTTTAATAACTCATTATCATGGTGCCTGAGTGTTTTGCTCTAATGGCAAAGTCTTAGCAGCTGTTATTCATGCCAAAGTAATTCAAATGGGACATTTACAAATATTTTCATTTTCTCATTTCCAATGGAAAAAAAGGTTTTGGGTATGTTCATGTACTCAAGATTTAAAAATATCTTGCTGACTGACAGGAGAGAAACATTTGGCAAGAAACTAAGACTGGGTTACCAAGTTTGTAAAAAAGGTAGTTTGTATAAGGACAAGTTTGGGGGAAGAGTCCTTTTTGGTTAGGCCTATTGATGTACTTAGGAAAATTGATGAGATTTTTTCTAGGTCACAGAGATTTATAGTACAATTTTAATATATACCTTGACTGCTTCCTTATGAGAGAATGGTTGGTGCTAGTAGTTTCTTAGAGAGGAGAAAAATGCCTTCAGCCTTTTTCCTGCAGGAGTACTTCACTGTATTCACTAGAAATACAGTGGATTTTTCCTCCCCTGTAATACCACAGTGTGATTCTGAATTTGATCACTATGAAAAATCATTCCAAAGAAGGAGTCCTATTTGAAAAGTGATTAATTTGTGATATTTTAAAATATTATTAAACAATTATTGAGGACAGTGTATATTTCTTCTGTTAGATTACATTTTCCCTTAACATTACTAAAAGTTTTACCTATTACTTTGTTTGATCATGATACATAAACTGCTAATATCCATAACTAAAATTTAAAATGGAAAAGAGTTATACTTCATAGAAACTAATTTCTCTCTGTAATCATAGTTTCACAATATGTCCAACTTTTTCTTGTCATTCTTGTTTTTAAAAAATTTAAAGCATTAGTATGCCAAATACAGTATTACTCACATTTTTGTGAGTCTCATTAGAGTCTTCAACCAGCAAAACCCACAAGGCTGGAGTAGATGAGGTGCATGCTGGTGCTCCACATTGCATGAGGGCAATGTGGAGACTCACTGTACCAGGGTAGACATAATCTATTGAGTTTTGAAGAGCAGCAACGTTTGTCCTCTGTTTCCAGCCAGAGAAAGATGACTGAAGGCTCATTGCCTCCAACCCCCCTTGCCTCTTTATCTTTGCACGTCAGCCAAAGCCAACCCAAAACCCCTCAGAAATGCTTCAGTGCTTGTGCAGGGTAAGATGCAAAGTCCACAGAGGAGTCCATGTCTCTTGTGATTTGTGCGGAGTTATGTGCTCTGCAACCTAGACTGGATACTGAGGGCTGAGCTCCTCCAGAGCCCCCTGTGGTCCTGTGAAAGCTCCAGCCTTATCGCACTGCCACCCGAAACAAGGGTTAGTCTGGGCATTTTCATTGCTTCAAAGTGTTTTCAACCGCTATAAACACAGATGACAATGAGGGTTTTTCATATTTATAGGCTCAAAGTTTTTTTCCTTCTAGCCATGAAAGAATAGTAAGGGATTTATTATAAAAGCAGGACTGCACTGTGTGTAGGAATTCTGAAACATAATGTATCTGGTATTCCTTGAATAAAGTAATTGTGTTAGAAAAGTATTTTTGGTGTATGTTTGTATGGAAAAAGGAGGAAAATATATAGCCATATATTTCCTTCAAAATATAACTGCAAGTGTGTACTATCACAAGAACATTAAGATTGCAAGTGAGCTACTGAAATGTTAAAGAATAATTCCTATAAATAAGGTTTCCTTGTTCCTATCTATTATGATACAATCTTTAATTATATGACCAAATACTACTTATTCTACGAGTTCAATAGGTATGACATGTTCCAGGGAAATCTCTTAGCATAGAGTACAAAAGACCTGAAAGAGCTCAACCATGTCCAAACTCATTTCCCATAATAACTTGGTTTTGCCCTAAGGTAGAAGCTTAAAGAACTGGATAGATCCATTACTTAAGAAAACTCTGAGAGAGTATAAGAATGTGGAGTGATATTTCATAGGATAAAAAAAATGGTGGCAGCTTTTATACCATGTATACGTTCCCAAAAGGTAAATACCATTTCTTAAAAGGGAACATAATCTACGAAGGAAGACTATAAATAGATGACTAATGTTAATTCAGCAACATTCCCTAAAATGACCTTGCAAATTAGAGTAGTAAAATCTAAATGCAAATTTTCTGTACCCTATGAGTGACTGATATTATTCCAGTGTCAGCAGCGACTACATCCCTTCAGTCAAATAACTTATTAAAAATATTGTCCTGATATGTGGTGGTGTTTTTTGTGGAATTGTTTTGGGATTTGTTTTACTCTGCATGTACCACAGCATTTAAAGTGCTCAAGTAGAAGCCATGGCGAGTTTTGCAAGGTTCACAATACACAGAATTGAACACCTCACTTCAGCAGAGCTAGACTAGTCAGGAAATTGTCATAAATTAGCCATCCCCCAAAGGACTCTGTTAGACCAAATGATTCCTAACAGTGATGACCACTGCCTGATAGTGAATGGTGTTCCTGATGAGTCTGGATGTTTTTGTATGATTTCACAGTATTTAAGCCATCATACATTCACTTACATTCACATTGGATCTGTCTTCTTCTTTAGTAATTTTTCCTCCCATCTTATGTGTGACAATATATAACAGCATGTAAAGACAACTCACCAACTCCTGCTCCTTGCAATTAACTTGCTCTTTGTAGTAGTTACCAGGCATTCCTAGAGGACAGAAAAACACTAGTTCAATCCTCAGTGTTTCTGCTTCATATGCTGATTATGATTAACCTTGTTGACTTTATTGACAGGGAATCTTTTAAACATCTCACTCCAGCAGAAATTATGGGATAATCTTGTGGTACCTATAGCTATTCCCACCAACATTAGACAGCATGGTAATTTTGCCAGGGGACAGAAAGAGATGATTAGTAGTCATACAATAGTGCTTTTAGTTGTGTTATTTCAAGTGCGTGGTAAACTGAAAGTGCTTGAGCCTCATACATGGGCAGGCCACCTCATGCAATAGTATGATGGACTATTCACTTCGCGTAACTAGTACCCACAATTTATGAGTAAAGCTTGGCTCCAATAAGGCAGAAAAAAAGAAAACTTGAAAGTCTGTGACAGTATCAAATACATTTTAAAAATTAAATATGAAAAATAAAAATCACTGTAGTACAATATGTTTCTGAGTGGGGCAGTCCTTTTTTCTACCAGATCAGCTAATTTCGTTTCTCTCTTACCTAACCAGTATTTGTTAGAAGACATTTTGCTTCAAACCCTCTTCCTGCTGAAGTCAACAAGAATTGGCTTCAATAGGGCCAGCAGGATTTTACTCAGAGAAATGTGTGTATTTTTCTCACAATGCAAACCCTGTTGCCACCCAATAAGACAAGGTAATGAAGTGACTGAGCATAAAGATTCCTGTTGTCTGCAGTGTATTTGCTATTACAAATATTCCAAGGTTTCTATTGTTAGTACTGAAGACACGTTTGTCCTCTGTTTCCAGCCAGAGAAAGATGACTGAAGGCTCATTGCCTCCAACCCCCCTTGCCTCTTTATCTTTGCACGTCAGCCAAAGCCAACCCAAAACCCCTCAGAAATGCTTCAGTGCTTGTGCAGGGTAAGATGCAAAGTCCACAGAGGAGTCCATGTCTCTTGTGATTTGTGCGGAGTTATGTGCTCTGCAACCTAGACTGGATACTGAGGGCTGAGCTCCTCCAGAGCCCCCTGTGGTCCTGTGAAAGCTCCAGCCTTATCGCACTGCCACCCGAAACAAGGGTTAGTCTGGGCATTTTCATTGCTTCAAAGTGTTTTCAACCGCTATAAACACAGATGACAATGAGGGTTTTTCATATTTATAGGCTCAAAGTTTTTTTCCTTCTAGCCATGAAAGAATAGTAAGGGATTTATTATAAAAGCAGGACTGCACTGTGTGTAGGAATTCTGAAACATAATGTATCTGGTATTCCTTGAATAAAGTAATTGTGTTAGAAAAGTATTTTTGGTGTATGTTTGTATGGAAAAAGGAGGAAAATATATAGCCATATATTTCCTTCAAAATATAACTGCAAGTGTGTACTATCACAAGAACATTAAGATTGCAAGTGAGCTACTGAAATGTTAAAGAATAATTCCTATAAATAAGGTTTCCTTGTTCCTATCTATTATGATACAATCTTTAATTATATGACCAAATACTACTTATTCTACGAGTTCAATAGGTATGACATGTTCCAGGGAAATCTCTTAGCATAGAGTACAAAAGACCTGAAAGAGCTCAACCATGTCCAAACTCATTTCCCATAATAACTTGGTTTTGCCCTAAGGTAGAAGCTTAAAGAACTGGATAGATCCATTACTTAAGAAAACTCTGAGAGAGTATAAGAATGTGGAGTGATATTTCATAGGATAAAAAAAATGGTGGCAGCTTTTATACCATGTATACGTTCCCAAAAGGTAAATACCATTTCTTAAAAGGGAACATAATCTACGAAGGAAGACTATAAATAGATGACTAATGTTAATTCAGCAACATTCCCTAAAATGACCTTGCAAATTAGAGTAGTAAAATCTAAATGCAAATTTTCTGTACCCTATGAGTGACTGATATTATTCCAGTGTCAGCAGCGACTACATCCCTTCAGTCAAATAACTTATTAAAAATATTGTCCTGATATGTGGTTGTGTTTTTGGCTTCAATAGGGCCAGCAGGATTTTACTCAGAGAAATGTGTGTATTTTTCTCACAATGCAAACCCTGTTGCCACCCAATAAGACAAGGTAATGAAGTGACTGAGCATAAAGATTCCTGTTGTCTGCAGTGTATTTGCTATTACAAATATTCCAAGGTTTCTATTGTTAGTACTGAAGACAGATGTCCCTTGTTAAAGTTTACAGCCACCATTTTTCTAATTTATGAGTGATGTTTTACCCACCATGCCCTTAGCTTCCTCAGAGGATCAGAGTAAACAGACTGGCTCCTTTAAGAGCAGCATGAGAATTGAACAGAACCCAAGGTTTCACCATGCATTCTGCAGCATACAGGTAGTCTTATTACAAAAGCCTGAATTTTCCTTATAATTGGAGTTATTCTCTTTCTTGCTTTTTTTTTCATGCCCAGTGGGGCATAATCCAGAATCTGGCAAAGCCGATAGATACGTCCACATTTACTTCTATTTTTTCAATAAAGTCCTTTAAGATACTTGGCTTTCTCTAGAAAGTCCTTTGAGGGAGAGTGGGGAAAATGCACATCTCCATTCTATCTACACAAATTCATACATATTTCTGTATCACATAGACACATACAGCTTAATTTTAATTTAACAACTAGAGAAAATATCTTAGCCAACAATTTATTGTTATTGATCTTACATTAAAGAAAACATTAACTCATCCTTTCACAGAAAGAAACAAAAAATAAAAGAAAAGTGTGCGTCCATACACAGATCTGGAAGCCATTAATATGCCAACTCAAAATTATACAGGTTTTTGGGATAGTGCAAACAGTATTACCACTGTGAACAAGCAGTGCTATTAAGGTTGCACGGTAATCCCACTACAAGATCTGTTGGCTGCTACCTATAGCTTTAATATTCTTCAAAAAAGTGTCAGCTTCTGCTGTGATTTTTCCCCCTCGTATCAGAACACCATCACTGTAAACTGTAATATTCCACAAGATTTGTTCTTTTAAGAGGTACACTTTTGCTGCCGTATACATCCCCAACAGCAATCTGCAGAAACTACAGCTATTGTCTACATGACCAGAGCAGCCAAACAGCTCTGTAGGTCTGCAGTTGGTGGCAAGAACCTGAGATCTATACAACATGCATTTCAGGGTTTGTTTGTATGCTTGTTTCTACTTTTTTTTTCTTTTTGGGACGATTTCTCATGGGCTGTGATTGGGGCACATGAGGTGCCCTCTCCAAGTGTATTCCATTTTAGTTTCATCTAAAAGAAATCCATGCTGAGACTGCCGAGACTGCTGTGTGCTATGAACCAAAGCACAGTAAGTAGAGACAACTTGGAGATCTGCTTCAAAAGCACACTCCTGATCAAAACTAAAAGCTTGTGTAGGTACATCCAATGTTTCCGCAAAGGAATACTACTTCCAGAGACATATCCTCACTAAACAAACCTTACAGAAAGGGAGGCAGTGTTGATTTTTTTTACTCTTTGAACTTCAATGGCGTTTTTAAAGAACTGAAAGAATTGTGCTAGTTTTTTGTTTGTTTGTTTGTTTGTTTTCCCTACTGTAGTCATTAAGGCAAACTTCTTGGCTCAAGTTAAATAAAATGTTCAGTTGTTATCTTTGGCAGATGGATCTTCTTGATGTTGGACTGAATTTGAGGCCCTGTGCTCAGAGTGCAGAGGTCATGTGTGAATTTTTTATGCTTCCTGGTTAACTCAACAAAATAAATGAGTCTGATGAAATTCTCATGAAGTGTTTATTTTTAGTGTTTCTATAATATACAATAAATTATAATTTATGAGGTGTAATTGAAGAAAAGTCTAGAGGAAGTTGTGTATAAGATTAGGGGATTATTAAATCAACTTTATTGTGTTTTCAAAACTTAAAAATGTTTTACAGCTACAATAAATTGTTTGAGAGTGCTATCAACCTATAAATTTTAATAATTTAATAAACATTCTGCTATAAAGTGGGGCATGTAGCCAAATCCCAGAGCTGTTTGTGCACAGAGTATCATAATAGTATTGTAATGTTTTTTGTTTACCTGGATAATAGAAGAGTGATCTGTTCTTATGCATAACACGAGGTGATTGGTCATTAATTTTAATGAACTGCATCTAAGAACTTGCAGGAGTCAGGAGGATAGGTGACATCCACCTCCTTTTTCCCCATCTGTTGCAGGCTGTTAGATACTGCTGTTGAATATAAGGAGAAAGCATCACTTACTACCTCTCTTGAAGCATGTTGACCTTTTAGGCTCTTGGCAAAGTGACTGCAATGTCAATATACAATGTCAATAATGGGAGACTGAAGGTAGTTATTCATCTCTCAGTGCTTGCCCAGAAAGACACAAATAGCGAAAATGTGAATTTATTTCACATGAAGGGGGAGGAGACTGAATAGAATGGGAAAGCAGCTGCTGCAATTGTTTTGGATGTGTTCCTTAATTTTTTCAACTTTTTTTTTTTTTGTCATAACTATGATTTAGAGTGATAGCTAGTTTTCATCATATCTGGAATCAGTATCATCAATTATCTGGGTTTTTTTTTTTTTTTGCACGTGGCCTTGGTAAACCGTATCCTGCCAGTAGAGTGTAATGTAGTGGAAGATCTAAGAGGTCTCCAACAGTAGCTGTTCTGCACTGGATGGAGGGAGCAGTGGGGTGAGAGAGAGCCAGTGCAGGACTCTCTGGATCTCAATAAGAAAGGCCCAGCAACAAGTGGCTTAATAAGAGAACTGTTTTAATAAGAAGGGGAATATAGATACCCAGCAAATCTTACGTCCCTTCAATTGCTGGGCACCCTCTGTTCATGCAGCATCGGTTGGAGCCCAGATAGATTTTCGCACAGCATGCAGTGCAGAGCAGATCCTGTCTGTGGAAGGAAGCTCTCCCTTTTGGTCATATGATTTCCTCACAAGAAAACAACTCTATTCCTAAAGGATGTTCTCATGAGAACTTCCTGCTGCACTTTTAGATAAAGGCAGGGCCATGCAGGTGGTGCAATCAACAGTTCCCAGTGGGAGCTGCCTACAAGCTTCTTTCTTGCAATGCACTGACTCAGTTTATCCTGCAGCCAAGGAAGTTGTGCAGCACAGCACAGACCTGAAGGCCACACAGTATGTGTAGCACAGTACAGCACAGTACAGCACAGTCCTGGCACCTACTTATGTTGACTGTTATGTGCATCACTAGTTCCTAAACATGCAACACGCTCCCTGTCAGGACCAATAGAGTAGCTATCCAACAATGAAATAACTTTGAGTGCAGAGTTGTATGTAGTGTGATATATGCATTTGTTGATAATACAGCACCTAGAAATCATCATTTATTTTTGCTATTCATTTATGTTCTATATTTAAATAATAAAATGTTTTTTCTGGAAATTTAAAGAAATATATTTAAAATAAAAAAAGTCCCTCATAATTTCCTCTACTTCTCCCATGCTAAAAAAAACGAGCAGATGAGATGGATGAGATTTAATCCAATTTGCAGTGACTTAATCGAGGGAAGGGTTGTACGATAGCTGTCAATCTATATACATTGTTTGCATCTTATACAAACATAATTTCAGAACCTCTTGGAAGTATACGCGTGTCTTCATTCATTTATCTGTTTATTGCAAAGGGAGAATCCATTTTCTTCCAGATTATGCTCAAGTCTCGTGAAAGGGGTCCTCATTTACTAGTGGAATTGACAAAGACCATGTATCAAGTGATTGTTTCTACCTTTGAAGTAATTTCATTTTTTGACTATATAAATATATATATATGTGCACACACTTCAGCTACATTTTGACTTAATGAAGAGCTTAATAAAAATCAGCATTCATAGCTCCTGTGTAGTCAGATAAATTAGTTAATGCACAAACTGAGCTCTTATGTATTATGCAAAAGATTAGTTTTATCATTTGCATAATGTGCTACAAACGACCTACTGTTTCAAGCAGTAGAAGCTCAGTTAAAAGTGGGTTGAAAGCTGAAGTGACGTCAATAAAGTAATTACTCCTAGCTTGGCACATCTCATTCATTGTCAAAAGTTCAAGATGCCCTATAGTGCTGAGAGAACAGCTGAAAGACATTGAAGGTGGGTTAAAGCAAAAATAATGCAACAGGAGTCAGCAGGAAGAGCAGAGAATGATCAGTGTGATTTGGAGAGCAGGGATCCTTAGTTCTTAAGTGTCTGATCCAAAATCCCATTAAAATGAAAAGCAGTCTTTATGCTTTCTTGAAGAGTATTAGTCTGGACCACAAACTGCAGATCTGAAGTATAAGATTGTACTAATACAGAACTGACTACTCTGTGAGCTAAACCTTAGATCAATGTAATTTCTGAGGAGGAGGGGGGAAGTAGTCTTTCCTTACAAATCTGGAAATAATTATATGATAGCTTCTCTACGTGAGAAACAGCAAGTGTCTGAATTTACATCATGAATTTGATCATATCTGAGGGTGGCACAGCGAGTGGATTGGAAACGCATGGTCTCCAGTCAGTCCTTGGTTTGGTTCATTACATAGTCAGAGACCTTATTGTTTCCTCAGGTTTCATGTAGGAAAAACTCCCATGAAAACACTCTCACAAAATTTTGGCTTGCTACAGCAAGCAGCTTACAAGAACAATAGGTCCATGGTACTAGCACTATTCAATATGGATTGTCTGAGTCAGCATTATTCATAAAATATTATTCTCTAGCTGTCTGCTGTTAGACAGCCTGTACTGAAAGCATTTCAGTCCCTTTGCAGTCCTGGGGGCCAAACAACCTCTTTAATTGGTGTTATTAAAGTACCTTCTCAACTTCCTCTCAAACAAAGGATTAAACGAACATGTTAGAGTTGTTAACTCCAGATTGACTGAGGCATGTGAACAGAGCAATTAAAAAAGATATATGCTACCACTGATTGTATAATGGGCTTCTCTCTATGATATGTTGGAAGAAACACAAAAGCATCTTGTGCTGTATGTTGGGCAGGCATACAGGTACCTAAATTCATTTAATGTACTTTTAATCTAATTTTGAAGGGGTTGCTTAATAAAATTTAAGAAGAAATGAATCAATACACAAAGTATTATCACTTTCCTTGTTTTGTTCTTATTGAAGAGAAAAAAGCCTGAAACAGCCAGTTCTTTACACATTAGGGGCAAGAAGAGTTTGCAATCCAAATAATTTTTGACTAACACCATCTTAAATTATGTTTTCTTGGGGTAAAATAAGGTCTAATCCACTCTTGTAATATAAAAATGTAAGCTGCAGAAGTTGAATTTCAGCATTGCCAACTCTTGCAGCTTGTTTGTATGGGCCTTGTAACGTCTGATGGCTCCAGTGAAGTCCCAGGCCCCAACACTGTGAAAACGTTAGTAAAAGAAATTATTAGGTCTTCAGGTTACAGAAGAGAAGCTTTAAAAAACAGATATATTTGAAGAACTGAAAAAAAAAGTAACCCATTTTTGGGGCTGGGGGCAGGGACGAAAGAACGGTTGGCCAGCAGGGGAGATTGGGGCATTACAGCACCTACAGGGAATGGCTGCCTTGGGGTGTCCATAGTACGATGGCCTCTGGCGCGTGGGACGTTGGGTCCTGTCCTTTGCCCTCACCAGCACTCACACTGTGCCATGCACTTCCCCTGATGACACGGCTCTGTTCGGGAAGCATTGAACTGTTTAGGGCCTGTGCCTCCTCCAGAATGGGAGCTGCACCCCCGTATCACCAGCCAGGATGGTGAATGTTTTAAACTGCACACACCATCCAATACTAGCACTTCTTCCTACTCTGACTTCTGCTATTCTTCTGATTCCTTACACAGTGCTGCTCAAATATTTGACTTCTGAATAAAAAACCTGTGCTGCTCAGGAACAAATGGGAGGGTGAGAGAACCCCTTCCTTTCTATAACATGCACAGGCATAGCAGTATGGGGTAAATGGACCAGCTGGTTTTAGCACTGAGCTACCCGTGTCTCACTCCAGCCGCTCTATCAGGAGGAAGACCACCTGCTTGAATGTTTGGTTAAACCTCTTTTGGGAGAGAGAAGCAAGAAATTCAAAATTATATATTTCATTCAAAAATTATGTAATTTCAATGCTTTGTTGATCATGGGGGGTGTAAGAGAGTAAGCAGGGCACCTAATTATGGTAACTGTTTTCAGAGACTTGGTAACAGCCACAGGCACAGTGGATTGAAGTCAGGTCATTTTTATCAACCAGTTGAAGTCTCATTGTTTCACTATGAAGTAGTATTTGCAGCTATCTTTATGACAGCCAGTGTTCTGTCTTAATTAGTAATATTATTTCTACTTCACCTAAAATAGCTGAAGGGTTCTCCTGGGATCTATTCTTGGATACAATTTTGTTTAATCTTATTATTAATGGTAATAATTTTTTCTTGCTTGGATTATCATCAGTATGCCAATGATTCTATTATTTAAACAAATAATTATTACACATTACAATTCCATTTACTGCATGACAATAACAAATCATAGTGATGGCTTATTCAAAGTAAATTAGTTCTAAAACACTAATAAAATTAATTGCAAGATGTTTGATTGGAAACTAGAGCCAGTTAAAATGGGAGCTCTTTATCATGGTCTTTGATAGTGCATTACTTACTGGAATAAACCTACCAGCCTTAAATATCTTGGTGCTTGTTAGCAAACAAAGAGTAATTGAAACTTGGTTGCTAAGAGACATTATTTCTCATTGTTGACAATCATGATTTTCTTTGATTGCTGCTTCTATTGTTGTTCATTACACGAGCTAAATGTTTTCATGCAACACTGTGAAAACATGCTTTGGATACCAATTGTTCTATGTGATACCACTGGGTCTGTTTAAAAAGCTTTCAGTCAGGTTGGCATGCTCTTGGAATAGTGGTGGTGTGGGATTTTCTGTTGTAGATGTACATTTTTGGAATGCCAGGGAGACATGAATGGAAGCTGTAATTGCAGTCCAAGGTTAGCAATGTTAGTGTTCTCTCATATACTGCAGGAGGAAAAATTTGTAGCAATTCTTTGACATCAAAACAGCTTAGCAGCACCAGATACATTTTTCAGATGCTAACACTGGCTTTTGGAAGCAATTTTAGTCATCTGAAAAGTGGCTTTATTTTTAAAGGTGCAGTACTTGATACTCTTTGTAAGCTAAGCCCCACAAAAGTGCCTTTATTTCACCCCAAACCATTAAAGTCCATAAAAAATGTAGCCACCTTCTGGAAGGGTATTCTTTGGCAACTAGAAGAAGTAAAAGCTCTTTGGTTGCTCATGCAAGCAACCATCTATCATTTTTTCCCAAGCAATTCTGTTTGATCAGATCATGTAGCTGACAGATTCTGTTCCAAATTATTTGGTGATTAATGCAAGGGATGAAAAATTAACAGCAAAAACCCCACCCACACTAGCTGACTATTTTGACCCGTTAAATAGGCCACTTTTGTTTTGGGTCAAAACTCTGGTCTGTGGAAATGACTTAAAAAATTGAAAGGGGAAAAATTTAAAAGACAATTTATAAATTTTCAATATTTTAAGTTTATTTTATAAGTTTAAATTTATAATTTCTCTTTTAAATTAAAGAAAATGTAGTGTATACATATTCTTAATCTGGCAGAAAATATTGGGAAAAGATGGAGGGACATGGAATAAAGACTTGTACCATGAACTAGAAGGATCAGTGAGGATTTTTGATTCTCCAGTAGATGCATGATTTTCTTTGCAGAGAGTTATGCCATACCCTTTTTCTCTGGACTGCTGAGGAGCCCTTCAGCTATTAAGTTCTTCAGGGTGGCTGAGTGTTGCTTACATGTCTAAGAGCAAAGAGTCCACAAATGCAGGAAGTACATACTGCAACAATTTACACGACAGGATCAGTTTACATAGCAACTTACAGCGTAAATTTTCAAAATGGGAATGTATGCTTTGGAGAGACGCCAGTAGCAGTTCAAGGGGGAAGGCAGTATGACCAACTTTGTTTTGACTATAGTTTTTTTTCAGATCGGGAGTTATACCCTTGTGTGTCTCTGAAGTACCTTGAAAAATGAAGTCAGAGCCTGTCTGGTGCTACAGAGCACACTGCTATATACATCAGTCCTTGTGATGTAAACAGAACATACTTATAAGAGAGCAGTTTCCATCAGAAATGGAATTTGTGTGTCCGTGCGTATGTACGCATGATTGTTGGTTTCACATGGAAACCCAGTGTGGCAAAAAATGTTGTCAGTTTTAGTCCTCTAAAGACTCAGTTCCCATGCTGAGAAATTTGAGGTTGAACTCTTTCATGTCGTTTCTGTGTTTTGAGATATTTTTTCACTTTAATTGAATGATCTGAAAAGCTGATTCTTTTCATTCATTTAGAGAGGGATAGCTTCTACTTCTTGAAACCGCTGGGGAGTGAGGTTTGTATTTAACACGTTAGTAGAAGAGGAATATTGTGGAAGGGCAGCTGATCTTTTAATTTTCCTCTGAAAATGAAGTAACCTTTGCAACGTATTGCAACTAGGATATCCTTTGTGTGTTTCCATGTGTAGTAAATACATGCTGATGTAGATACAATCTGTTTTCCTAATGAGTGTTTTGCTTTTGTATATCATTTGTCTTAGTATTCTTTTGTTTCTTTGTATTAAGTTCCTATTAATTGGCTTACTGTTTAGGTACTGTGACTAATTCTTGGCTTCTAGTTTCTAATTTGATTACTTAATTAATGGTTTCCAGAGTTCCAGTTTGAGAGAATGATGGCAGTTGTGTAAATGCAACGCAGCTACCACTAGTTTTGAGTACTGTAGGAAAGTACTGAATGTCAGTCAAGTTCCTATGAAACATTTCTGAATGTCAGTCAAGTTCCTAGTGAAACATTTTAAGAGAGTGGGGATAAAATCATAGAAACTTATGGCTGGGAAGCACAGAAATCAGACTTCCACCAGCAGCAAGGCAAGACTTCAATGGGTTCAGATACCTTTTATGTGATCTGAATTAGTTTATTACATATGTAAGAGGAGTTTCTCTAATGGAGTCAACTGGACTAGATCTCTCTTGAGAATCTCTCAAGTTTTCAGCCCAATTCTAAATGCACAATGTATGACTTTACACAATGCAGGAACCAAGCTATAAATTCTGCAATCTGCTGTCTGTGTGGAATTACAGAGTGTGTGGCTACCTAGTCTTTTGGGACTTTATTCATTCAAGAAGAAAAAGTGTATACATAAAAGCTAGTAACCTAGGAACAATGAGAAAGGACTGTCTGTGTTCAGAAAGCAGATTAGGCTGGAGTGGGTGACTTTATGACAGCTATTCCAATATGTTTTATTTAAAAGGAAAAATGTCAGAGGTTTAGTGCTTTGGAAAATACTACTAGGTAAAGCCTGTGCTGTATGATGAACTCAATAGGGGAACTGCAATGACAGCAAAGAGAGATTTAAATTTCTTAAAACATTCACTCTTTCCGTAACAGTCCCTGTGTTATATCATCCTCATAAACATTGCTGGAGCCTCCCAGTAGGACATTCACTCTGAAGAGATGTTTGTCACTCTGGTGCATGTGGACTGCCTTCCAGTCAGGGATTCAGTTGCATACAGGGCAATGTGCTGAAGGAAGACAGTTTGGGCAAAAAGGGAGAAAGTCTTGAGATGGTCTCAATAAAAACATCATCTCCTGCACAGATAAGCTTCACCTAGGTAGTAAGTATCACTGAGCCAAATAAAAGAACACAGACATTGGTATGCTGCATCCATACTATAAGAATGATTATAAAACAAGATGCTGAACAGATGTGATATAATAGGAGGGGTCAGTATAAAGAGAAGAAGGCAGAGCACTTTTTATCAAGCTGTGCCACGTGTTTTGTGGAAGCTGGTATCTACACCAAGATCTGATCTACCTAACATTTCATCTCTGTTTGTTCTCCACACGTGGTAGTTATAGGTGGATGAATGGGTGCAACTGTCAATGCAGATAACTTCTTCATTTGTGTTCATAGTCACATTTTGCTGTCTATGAGACCAGTATTGATACTTGCATTCTGAGTTTACTCAGAAATGTTCCCATTAAAATTAGCGAGCATATTGGTGCAATACAAGGGAAAGGGATCTGGTGTCATATCCATTGACAAGTGTGTGTGATGATTCACTTGCTCACGAAAAAGGGGCCAAGGACACCCAAAGCTTGCTGAAACAAGTAAGAGAGAGTTTTCAGTCTTTTACTTGAAGTAAAAGGAAGGTTTTTAACATCTAGACCCTCATCTACTTATGATGCTGTGCATGATAGTATCTGCAGATGCTGGATTACATTTACTGCACTTTCTAATTACCCATTACACATCCACTCCTGTAATTTCATTACACTCTTCTGGGCAGTGATGATAGGACATGTCCGAACTCTCTCACCCTCCTCTGGCTATGCGCAATGGCATCTCAGTCCTGGGTTGAAATGAGAGTTAATCCTCCAGCAAGCCTCATTAAAAAGAAAAATCCCAGACCTCTTAAAAAAACCCAAACCTGTCAGCATCTTAAGTTTGGGACTGGTGCAGGGCATGGTTTAGAGTAGCTTGAAAATCTCGCAATATTTATGTGCATTTTATTCTGTGTATGCACACAACGCCATTCTGTGTCAAGAGAATGAGATGTTTGAGTGCTATGAAAAATGAGACGTTGTTCTGCTGTGGACATTTCTACCTCTGTGTTCTGAGTGTGAAGTAGATTTGGCATGTTACCAGCCCAGACTGGTAATATTTTATTCCTGCCTTATAATAACGTAAGCACCTATGAACAGCAGAAGGTAAAAACATTGTGGTCTTGCCAATTCTTGTGATGTAATTGTGAGTTTCATGCTATTGCTTGGTTTTTATAATGCCAAAAGTGAGAAACTTGACTTTTATTCAGGAAAACTTTTAAAACCTTATTATTATAGAAAGATGCCTGAGAACAGATGTTAGAAACAGGCATGAAGTATATGCTCAGACCTCTTTCAGGCTGCATGCAATGTAACATCATCTAACTATATGATTAATTTAGGATTAACAATTTGTTCAAAGGATAAAATGCTTCTTTGGATTTATTTTTTATGATGGATGTTTGTAGTGCATAAAATATGAGCCTGAGGCAATTAAAAGCAAGTCATTGAATGATATTCCTACTGCTTTCTTTTCGACATTTTTATTTTAATATGTCTCTGTTTCTACTACCTTTCTGTACCTGGCATAGTTCCATACTCAGTGTTTGTTTCAGATCACTCAGTTGGGCTCCAGTCAGTCCTGAAAATCCTTCTTCATATGTTTAAAGTTAAGGCATATGCACATATATTTAGTTACCAGGTGTGGAGATACTACTTGATGTGAATTTTGTATGAATGTACAGGAGCTGTATTTTACTATAGGAGTAATTTTTTTAGTTAATTTAGTTAATTAGTTAATTTAGTTAATTTAGTTAATTTTTTTCCTGTATTTTACTACAGGAGCTGTATTTTACCTACCAGTTATGTAACAAAATGCCTTATTCATCTGACATATATTAGTCATTCAAATTGTTGAAGTCAGAACCTCCCAATCCCTCAAAGACAAATTTTAAGGAGTCAAAAAATGTGGGATATACAATATTCTATTTGTAAAGTTTTGCGCTTCCACAGTTTCTATTTTCACATAAATCTTTTTTGGATACTGCTTATGTTTTGGGTCTCAGTTTTTTTTAATGTGGCTGTAACTTTTCATTTGCACCACATGCTTTTCCAGGGAAATATAATTGATCTATTCCCCTTTGCAATGTTCTTTATTTTATATTCACTTCAGCTGCCTGCCTTTCTTGCTCCACCCCAATAAATTCTTTATTCCAGAATTATTTTCTCAGAAGCTTCCTGATTTATTGTTTCTGTTTTAAGGAAATGCATAAAACGATAATTGGTGCAGGCATTACTGCTTTCAGTTTACAATGTTAGTATCTAACTAGAACGACATTAATTTTACTGATAAATGTGAGTTAAATCTGAAATTCAGAATAAAGAAGTCATTACATTTTTGTTTGAGAAAAAGATTTTAAAATGCCCCGCACTGTAGCTTGTCAATGGAGATTGTGAATTTTTGCCAGCCAGGGCTTTTACCCGTAGTGAATAGATGCCCCAGGGTAAGAGGTCAAGGACAAAGACCTCCTTCAGCTGTCAATATTCAGGCCATTGATCTTCTCCTTTTATGTAATCTCACCAGCCACTTCCCTTCCTTTCCTCTCCCTTCCCTCCTGCCTCTTTCCCCTTCCCCCCAGTCTACTTAGGGAAACTAAATGTCCCTGCTGCCAGCAGAGCTTAGTGTAAGTGTAATATTACATGAATCAAAGGCCCTTTAGGCCATGATATAGACTGGTAATTTATTACTGAACAACAGAGGCTTTTTTGAAATTTCCTTTAGTTCAGGCAGATCACAATGAATTAACTAGGCAAGAGGGCAGCAGGTGCTCTCATTAAATTTACAGTCACTGGCAGCAGAGAGGGAAGTATTTAGAAAGAATATGCAGCTGTGCTGACACATGTAATCGCAACCATCCACAGACACAGAAGATGTGGAGGGGTAGACACAGACTTTTGGTCACTGTGCTCGAGCCGTGCTGGCACACAAGGACCAATGCGCATTGTGCTTACGATTAGGTCCCTAAAACCTAGTTGCTTGGACTAGACCTCCAAATGTTGTGTGAGAAACAAATGAGCTACTTGCAGGGCTGGGCTCAGTTGAACCTCTCAGCTGAAGTGACCTTGAACTTCAGAGTTCATAGCCTGATTGCAGCTTTGTGGTTTTGGCATTTCTCCACTTACCATTTTGTGAGTCTGTGAAATAACAGCTTCAACAGATCTCTCCTTGATCTATGTTCTTGGCTCAGTTTCTTCAGCCATCAGATAGTGTTTTCTGTATAACTGGTATTTGAAACTAATGAAATTACATTTTCTGCAGAATCAAACCTGTACTTTCCTTAAAGGAAAGGAAATTCCATGCAAAGCTGCTTCCATCTCAATAATGATATCGTCTCAGTTTACCTTTGTAATTGTTTATTACAAAAAAATAGTATGGAAATGCTTATTTTGTACCCCGAGCATTGCTTGGAGAAAAGCTTAGAGAGTAAACTCTTGGCATTGATCCAAAACTCATTTAAGTCAAGACTTCCACTGACTTCAGTAAGGTTTACATCTGGCCTTTAAAACCTAGTTTTAGCTTTAGATATCTGTGCTTTCTTTTCATTAATTTTCATGGAAGTTGCACGTACATGTCTAAAGGCACTACATTGACCAGAGTCTTATGGCTTGTTATCTAAGTTCAATATAATCCTTAAGTGTAAATATACTGAAGGGGTGCTCTGTATTCAAAATATGTTTTACTTTGTTTACTGCTATGCAGCATATGGCATTTGTATACTGCACACTGTTAAAAAAATTGTGCTTATATTTTTCCTAAGTTTCTTTTCAAAATATTTTAACTAAAAAAACCTGAAAAAAGTTAGTTTGGTTGATTAGAGGAAATCTAAATTATGCAATTCACCATGCATAACTACAAAGAAATATAATTTTTTTCATTTATATACATTCTGAGTTTTGATTTAGCATTCTACCTATCTTAAAAAATAAAGACACTTCGTATTGCATTTTTCAGTATGCCTGACCCTTAAAGCAAATAAAGGGAAACATATTGCCACAATTACTTAATATTCTTCCTATGTATAAACTTCCTTTCAAGATTACAAATCACCAAAGACAAATATAGTCATCTGTACAAGGTTTGAGGAAGATGTTTCCTCTCTCTTGTTTTCTATTTACAGTTTCCCTGGATTAATAAAATGGCCTGATGCTACAGAGCTATGAACAAAGTACACCGCTTTTAATAGAGCCATTTATCTGCTTTTGAGAAGATTAGCATGCAATCCCTAGAGACATTTCTCAGCTAATAAGAATAAAATGAATGCTACTTGAGCACCTGTAATCAAATTACTTTTTATTCCCTAAACCCTTGACAGACTCTGAAGTCTTGTAGTTTCCTAGGTGGGCATTTTACAGACCCTGGTAGTCTAGTGCTGCAATTTTCCCTCTCTCTTCTCTTAGGTTTTCCCCATTGACCATCCATCATTACTTGAGAGAAAAGCAGAACCAAACAACCAAACAGATGACACCCATCAGGACGAAAATCCCAGCATTTTGGAGGGATGAAGCACCCCACCAGCCATTCCTCTGTAGCTGTTACAGCCCAGTCTGCAGTGCTGGTGGAACAAGGCCAAAGCATTTTATGTCTTGTTGACGTACCCTGCTACTGCAGACTTGACTGTTCTCAGATGACAGCAAGACTGAGGTATCTATGAAAAAATAAAAAGGTTAATTTAAGGAAAGTAAAAACGTGTGTGTATAGTAAAGTCTCTCACAGTTCAAGAGAAAAGCAATGTGTAAAACTAATTCTGCGCAATGTAACTTGGTTTTCAAGGGCTTATATTAGGTTCAAATTTAGTCCGGCTTCTTCAGGCAGAATTCAGTAGTTTTAATTTAAAATATTTTAAATACATATTCTGAGCTTGTTATATGTATATTTACAAATGAAATGGGCCTTTGTTATCTAGCTCCAGTGAATTTTTCTGTTATCTCCACAGGGTGAGGTTTGGTTTTGTCTCATCATACTAAAATGATCCAGTTGTGATATGTGGATTCATTTCCCAGACTGGGAAACCAAAGTTACATTTTGCACAAAGTTCATGGGTTCTTCAAGTTGGAAGCCTATTTAGCTGACTGATAGGTTTATTCTTGGCCCTCTGAAAATGAATTAATCTAATTCATTGACTATATCTTTAATTAATATAATTGCCAATAAATTTGCTAGACTACTAGGAAAAAAGCCAGCAGAACAGAGCCAGAACACTGTTAGATAAAAAAATGGCAAGTACTAACTGTTGGTTGAAAAGTTAGTGTATAACCAGATAAGAAGTTCATGTCAGAATGTCTTTTAATGGATTTTTGATCAGACGTGATGCCAACTTGATACCGAATCTTTTATTCTCATCTCACTCTCTGTAATCTGCTGGCATGGGATTCCCTAGCACTTCGCAATGTCAATCACACTCCCATCTCAGGTGAAAATAATCAGAAGATTCAGCCAAAAAGGACTTCTCCAGCTGCCTCTGCATTCCATAAGGATAGCCTGTCACGGGCTGTTTAGAACAAAGAGAAAGGGGTTGCTTGCTAGAAGTGGGTCTTATTAACACCTTTGAATTTGGTGTAGATGAAATCCAGAAATCAACTCTGTCTCCCTGTAAAGGAAGAAAAGTTACATGTAAATGCATCACATGACCTGAAAATGATAGTGTAAAGCAGGAATTAACAAATCCTATACAGTGGCACAAGATGCCTGAATCAATCATCTTAATACCAAAAATTTTTAGCAACCTGTTCAATTGCCACATCTTAGGCATGCTTTAAAACTCCATTTTTATATGAGATCACTAGATCAAAAATCTGATAAAACAGTTGCTAATTTGTCATCTATTTTTTTCCTTCTTATCTTTAAAAACTTTTTTAAAATTTAAGATGTATTCTGTAAAGTGAACAGGAGTCAGAGCATATTACCAGCAATAAGCTCATTTCCATAACAATGAACTCATTATCTTACTGGGTGTTGAAAATGGATGAGGCTACACTCATGTCAAAAGCCAAAAAGGTCCTACAGTGAGGGCCCTTTTGCTGGGAAGCTGCAGGAAACCTTTGTTTGGTGTTTTGGTTTTTTTTTAAGGGAAAGAAAATATTTTCTTTTTTTTTCTCTTACTATTTTTAGCTAACTTGAGTTCATTTTTCTTGTACTCCGGATACTGCAAGGTAATGCAAAACAAAGGGAGAAGGCATTCAAAACACCTTGCATGGTCTTTATTAGGATTGAAATAATAATAGTTCTTGAAAATGCATGCTCAGTCCTAGAATGTCTTTTAATGATTTAATGAATTAATAGTAGTCTATGAACATTAAAATATTTCACCCTGTTAATAACTCTTAAATGTTTATTTTATGCAAATTAATTGGCACCTAAATGCATTGTATCCTTGATGAGTCAGCTGTGGAATTGAAAACCTAGACCAAGCATCTTTCCAAATTTGTACAGGAATAAGCATTATCAAAATCTGACACTTTTTTTTTGCTACTGTTAGCTGAAGTTCCACAGTGGAAAAAAACCACTATGTTGCCAACTACCTGTACTCTTCACAGTGTCCAGAAATTTCAGCTTCCTGAGACTAAGCCATTGGCCATAAATCTTAACTGATTACTGTCTGCTCTCAACAACACGTTGTCACATGCCTGCTTAAACAGAACATTTACCTTTGCAAACTTTATGTAAGATACATGGTATTTAATGCACTTTTACTGCAGAAGAGCTCATAGTCTTGACATGTGTGTATCCAAAGGAGTATCTGGTTTACCATCAGTTCAGTTAGTTCGTTAACAGACATCACTGTAACATTTGTTTTCAGTCATAAGCTCTTCAGATGTTTAATGTAGGAGTGACCAGTTTTAGTTTTCATAAACACAAATTCTTTCCAGAGGGCCATATCTTTTCCATTATATTTATCATACAGATGGTCTAATTAAAATTTCTTTTAAGAGTATCTTTTGGCATGTTCTGTTTCCTTTTTTCCCCTGCAAATAAATATCATGCTTTCATTTCTCATTTTTAGTGTTTTGCTGAGGAAAAAAAAATGGAATAGATACACCATTAACAAGGTGCAAAGTAACTCAACCAAGAGTAGGAAGCACCAGATGTTCTCACATCAGTCCGTATCTAGAATGAGTATACTGGCATGCAACACCTTCATGCTCCTTTGATCAACAGCTTCTTAATGCCATGCCGCCTGATTGACCTCTAACGAGGTTCTGCTCCACTAACTAGAAGTTATGGTGTAAATTCTTCATTTTAACCATTGTTACATTACACACAGCACCTCTGTCTACCCTATTTCTTGCTGTCTATGGTATCTAACTTTTTGTCACATTAACTAGAAGTTATGGTGTAAATTCTTCATTTTAACCATTGTTACATTACACACAGCACCTCTGTCTACCCTATTTCTTGCTGTCTATGGTATCTAACTTTTCTTGTCACATTAGTCATTCAGAACAAGTATATCAATTTATTTACCCTATTTGGGTTTTCACAGTATTTTACTTGGATCTCTGGGGTTTTTTTCCAGCTCCCCTAACAAGCACGTTAAAATTAAGGGAAAAAGTTAAAGTAAAAATCATTGTGGTTTAATAAAGTTTTTTAAGTAAAATCATTACAAATTATATTTTGTCATCATTTTAAGTCCAATTATAAACAAAAAATGTAAGTATATTTATTACACTTAAAACAATAAGCATAATTTAAAGGTGTAAGATGACCGAGTACATTAAATACATAATTTCCTATGCTGTTTTTATGTGTCAGTTTAAACACAGAAGAGTCCCAAAGCAATTATTTTCCAGTTTTACCAGGATCCGTCACCCTTACAGTCTCTGAAATGCAACATGAAAACTATTTCATGGCATCAGGAGAATGCAGACAAGAAAACAGAGGCTTAATTTTTCTAGTTGAAACTCAAGGCAGGATTTTAGGCTCCCATCCAGGAACCTAAGAATAGTCCTATTTTTGTATTCAGGTGAGTAAGTTATATTAGAAACTAAGAGTGTAAGAATTGTAGGATTCAGTGGATTGGAATGGTCATATTTACCAGATGTAGAAGGGTTAGGCAATGGGAGAAGACAGCAATGGTGCCTTACCTTGAAGTTACCAACACTTTAAAACCACGTTATATCACTGTGTGATCAATGTGAGACAACATGATGATCGTTAAGCAACCAGAATTGTTTTGCTTTTCCCCAAAACTTGGAAAAATAAAAATACATTTAAAAAAAACCCAAAGCAGTGGCTGACACAGTGCTCATGTTATAAAGATTTGAATAGCTGAAGCTGAGATGCACCAAATTTAGGTGTTCATACTTTTTTTTTTTTAACATACACTTTAAATAGATGTTGTACGTCACTGTCTTGTTCTAACCCAAATAAGTGTGTTAAAACGCACAGTTATCAGGTTTTTAAGTTAGTGTAGATGACCAAGAAGCATCTGTCTAAAATAAATAATCAGTAAATCATCTCTACTGTGACAGAAGTAATGTTGCACTCCTTTGGTATGATTCTTTCTGTGAAGGAAAAAGAAGTTAAAAAAATGCTTATTGTAATGTCTTGTCTCAAGAGACTCCCACAAAAGGAAAAGCAGTTCCTTGTTTTTCACTGGGACTTGAGTTGAAACTGCCTAACAAGGGGAAACAGCAATGACTTTAAAATTAGGTGTTTATACTTGCCTAACGTTGGTCCATGAAGACAAAAATTTGAATGGCTGTTTATTGCTGTACAGTGACTCTCATATCTCTGAAACATGACATTCTTGAAAACACATTGTGGGTGTTACGGCCTTGACAAACTTTGAAAACTTCACCTCTGAACAGTGCTTGCCAAGGGCACAGATTTCATGTGAAGGCTGAGATGCCTCTCCTCTCAGCGATGACCAGTGAGCAGGGGATACCTCCGAGTCCTCACAGTTTGGGTGAAGGCCATCTGTGGGTGGCTGTTAAACACATGTTGAATCTTATCCAACATATGCACATACGTGTGATGAAAGATACCTATGCATATTTTAGCCTGCATTTTATAAAAATGTGTTGCTAAGTAATCCTTTCTGAGAAAGAAGATATTTTCACTGGGATTTTGGGAGACTGTTTTAATGCACATTGATATATTGAGTAAAGGACTCAATGGACATTGCAGGTGGGGCAAGTACAACTCCTGTCATGGCAGGAGATTGCCTTGCCTCTAGTTCCGCTGAAGTGGTGATGTTTCAGGGGGCTGTTCTTATACTTCTGGTTGTTATTGTCCTTTTTCTTCCCCGAGGTTGTGAATAATTAGCTGCAAATTGAGAAGTCAGTGCCCACTGTAGCACCAGTTTCTGCCATGCATTTGTACTGGATAAACGCAGATGTAGGTTTGCTGAAATACATATGTCTAAACAGGAGTGATCTGCTCAGCACAAGACATTATCTTCTGAGCATACAGATGTGTTCAGAAGGAAATAGTTTGTTAAGTTTGTTAAGGTATCTGGACTGTAGTTCTAGTCATGTATCTCTCTCTCTCTCTCCCCTCTCCCCATGTCTCTTTTACTCCCCCTCCCCCTGCTTTTTTTTTTTTTGGTCTTGTTAGTCCTTCCATATCTGCCATTGGCAATATTTCTGGTAGGTAGTCCTGGAGGTAGATGTAAGTCTTACACATCTGCCATATGTACAAGTGATGTATTAACCTATTAAAGTATCCTATGGCTTTAATAGAATCCCATCAAGTTTGATTCTTACTTTTGCAGTGGATTTTTTCTCTTCAGTTGGTTGGTGTGGTAACATGGCAGGGTGATGTGACTGAATTTCTGTTTTTTTCACAGTCTCCCACATGATTCTTAATTGCTCCCTAGTTGGTTGATATCTTTGATCATGTTTGGCTCCTGTACAGAATCGGTAGCATTCCAGTTACAGTCTTCTACTCCAAAATGGATTTGGCATCTTTTCTGAGGCAGTTTCTGTTCTCAGTGAAATATCTCTCTCTCTCCGATACGCAAGCACACATATGTATGATACTCTTCTGTACAGTCATTTCATCTTAATAGCATCAGTGAATTGAGGAAGAAGATGCAGCTCCTTCTGTAGTATCTGCCAGTTCTGACAGAATAATGGAATTGAGACCTTTATCATAAATGTACTATATTTTTTATAAAGATAGACAGTAAACCTTGATGTTTTATTTCCCCTCAAATTATTTCTAGTCCCTGCCTTGAAGCCGGCACACACTTGCTTTGATTAATGCTTTTTATCAGATTAAGGATCCTTTATTCTTGTTCAGTTGCCATATTTCTGGGATACAAAACTGTTCTTCAGTCAGCTATGTACACAAAAGCACAGAAAACAGGATTTGAATACTAGTCTGCTCTGTGCCCCATGTCAGGACAAACTATACCAATCTGTTTTGAAAACTCTCCAGTGATGAACGTTTGACAATCTCCCCAGGCAATCTGTTCTAGTACTTCACCTTCCTTACCCTTAGGAAATTTTTCTTAATCTAATCGTATGCTCCCTCATGCAATTTAAGTCCATTGCCTCTTGTTCTAACTGATGTGGAGAACAAGGTATTGTCCTTTTCCTTTCTCTACCTCTTTTTTATGTATTTGAACACTGCTACCACATTCCCCTATCAGTTTTATCTTCTTTGAGCTAAGCAATGCCAGTTCTTTTAATCTTTCCTCACAGGTCATGTTTTCTAGACATCTGATTATTCTCAGTTGCTCTCCTCTGTACTTTTTAACATTTTTCGTTTAAGGTCTTTTTGTGGATTTGCTTGCTTCTACACTCCCCCTCTCCCCCCAACATACACGCACACCTGTAAGGGGAGGCTGAGGGATCTGGGTTTGTTTAGCCTGGAAAAGAGAAAGCTGGAGGGAACCAATTGCTGTCTTCAATGACCTAACACTGTATAGAGAAGACAGAACCAAGTTCTTCTAAGGTGCCCAGTGAAAGGATGTGAGGCAATGGTGACACATTGCAACAAGGGAAATTTTAACTGAATACCGGGAGCGAGAGTGGTCAAGCACTGAAACAGGGACTCTGAGAGGCTGTGAAACCTCCGTCATTGGAGATTTTCAAAACTCATCTGATCAGGATCTTAAGCTATCTAACCTAGCTTGGAAGCTAGTGTTGCTTTGAGTAGAGTGTTTGACTAGATGACCTTGAGAGGTCCTTTTCAGCCTAAATTATTCTGTGAATCTCTGTTGCCTAAAACTGATCAACACTGTGCATCAGTAATGCCGTAGAGGTAGAAGGTAAAGGTTTAATTCTGTAGTTATAAATTATATTCCTGTCATGTATCCCCAAATTATGCTTGGCTTTTTTTACAACTTTATTGACTGAAGTTCACCTTATGATTTCACTATAGCCTCCAGACTAGCCAGTAGGACTGCTGCTCAGGAGACTTTTCATTCTCTCTTTTCAGCTGACTATTCTTACTTAACCCTTCTAAAGCTTCCTTGCTTTTTTGCATCCCTCTTTCTCTTTTTCTTTCATTCAGTTTGTGGGGATCCTTTTGAATTTTAATCCTGCCCTTAAGAATGTTTGCAGCCCCTACCAGCTTGCTTAGTATATAATAAATGTAATAAGCATGCTTTCTCATCTAAATTGTTAATAAAAATGTTAATATTACAGTACCAGAATATATACCTTCAGTTTTAGTAAATCCCTTCTTTAAGACAAAGAACAACTGCTGTCTGAATACGGCTTTCTAATCATTTTTGCATCTATCTTAAACAATTTTTTCTCTACATGTTTTGCTAGCTTGCTTATGAGCATGTTATATAAGACAGAGTCAAATGCCTTACTTAATTAAAAAGATGACATTTTCTGTTTTTGCTCTATCCATAAGGTATGTTATTCTGTCACAGAAAGAAATTAGATTGGTTTGACATAATTTGTTCCTGACAAATCCTTGCTGACTGTTATTAATCTCTTTTTCTTTTTTTTTCTTTTTTTTTTTCTTTTTCCTTTTTTTTTTTTTTGTATTATTTTCTGATGATGTTGGCAAAATATCTGGCTGGTTCAATACTTTTTCCTCAGAACTGAAGCTACATGTCTGCACTAAAATTTTCTGTCACTTCCTTTCCTTTCTAAAGTTACCCAGATGTGCCTTTGCCTGTTTACTGGTGCCTTTTCTGTCTTCTGTGATTTCTTGAAGATTCCAGATGATGCTGCTTCCCTGAGAATCCAGAAGTGTGAAACACATCATGACTACGTGATCAGAAGTCTTTAATTTTTCAGGTAATCTGTGATCTTTTCTTTCATAATTACCTTAATTTCTATGCCTTTTTTGAAATCCTGCAGTTCATTCATCTGAACATGTGGATTGTTGGGCTCCTGTGTTCTGCCTTAATCATTATCAGAGACTGTCAGAATGTCTGTGTACCCCTAAAGATGGGACTTGCTTGCTTCTTGAGACACATATCAACATTTTCTAAATCTTTCCTTCTAATCACATCACTCTTCCTAACAAATGTCTGTTTGGTCAGTTAAATCACAGCTTTCATCTTGAATTAATACTTATGCCTCTTCCTGATTGTTTCTCAGTCTTCTTGTATTGGTGCACAGAAATCACAAACATATAACAGTGAGTTGGGTCACTGAACTTATTTCCTTTCTAAGATGCTGCTACAAATAACTTTATCCTTCTTGCTTTAAGGGACTTTACACAGATTGTTTCATTTTCTTGTTCCCAGTCAGTCACAGCTGAAGAGTCTCTTCTGTAAAGCTAGTGAATGTTATGCAAAGATGTGTAAACCCTTTTCATGACATAGAAACCACCCTCCACTAGTGGCTTATGGAGCATCTAACCAAAGTCAAGGAAACTAAAGTCCTCCTGGTGAACCATCTGTGCAGGCTTACCTTCATCTATAGGATGAATCTGTCCTGGTCTGATCTTTTGACCCTTGATGGAAGGATTAATGAAAATACCATCTGAGCCTCTGACTCCTTCACCCTTGCTCTGAGCCTCATTGTTACTTTTGATCTGTTTAGAGGCATTCTTGGCAGTATTGTTAGCATTCAGGTCCTTTGTTATATCACATTCACTTCAATAGCATATGCTATTGAATAACCATTTTGGAGGGTCTCTCTAAGAATTTGTCATCAGTCTTCGTGCAAATAATTATCTGTCCTTGGGCACACTGCACAATCTTATTTACATGCAAACACTATTGTAAGGTATTCTTTTTCAATCTGAATAAGTTCATGCTTTGTTGATGCAAGAGTCCTTCATTAAAGAGCCAAGACTCTCTGTTTTCTAGTTGTTCCTCAGTAGTTCCTCACTGCCAACACATGATAGTTTGTTCCCATCATGAAATGTCAAGATATGGCTGTGACCAGTACTATGGTAAGTAGGACACCTGTATATTGGGGAGATTTGTAAAACTTGATAACCCTTTGATTTGCTTTTGTAGAGATGAGCATCAGGAGTGAAGTCAAAACAGAGAAGTCATAAAGTGTCCCAAGGATAATACTGTACTTACTTTTAACATTTTTTCTTATTTTTAGTCATTTTCTTATCTATTTTCTGGCTGTAGCAAGCAAATGTGGGAATGGCCATGCTATGCCATGGCTGGTACCACATTCTCTTCACCACCATGATCCCAGTATATTTGGTTACAATGCTAACTTCTGCAAATCCTGTTCTTACTGCTTGCTGGCAATCAAAATTTGGGTGTAGGTTTCAGCAGAAGATGTACCTAGCTGCAAGTGTCTTTATGCTGTAAAGCATCTATTGCTGTGGGTTTTTAGCTACTAATTTTTACCAATATCTTTCTTTGGTATAATTATACAGAATTAGAATGCGTGTGAATTTTTCTCCACTGGTAATAAAGATATCAGGGAGTATGGATGGAATAGTTAAATTAGTTAAATATTAAGGCTGAATTCATTTAAGAAGACTGCTGGATCAAGAGGAAGACTTTTTACTTTAAGGTTTAGACACTTCAACATTTTCAAAATGAAAAAAATTATTTCAGAAGTGCCAATATTTTTATTTTAAATACTACAACAAAGTTTTTCATTAAAAGAATTGTTATGGTATTTTTCATTTCAACATATCTTAAAATGTTAAATGAAATGGATAATTTAGTCTTGAGCCAGATAAAGATTCATTCCTTCTTGATAAAATTACAAATTATAGACAACGTCTGATACTGAAGGATGCAGAAGCAAAAGGAAGTCCAAGTTACTATAATTGAGATCTTTCATGTTCAGATGTCAAAGGAAATGAACTAGAGACTGGCTATAAGATGTGAAGTAGAAGGGCTTGATTTTTTAGAGTATTCTGCAGGAAGAAGGATTTTAGTTAGCTTATATGATCCTCCATGTTTGTTGGAAGAGGAACCAATTGTGCTAGGCCAAGAAGACCTGAAACTAGGAAGAAATGAAACTGAAAAAGAATAACTGTAATAGCTGAATTCTGAATAACCTATGTGTTCTCAGAAAAGTTCATCCTGTTGTTTCTGAAACATGGTGGAGAGGTCTGCAGGACAGGGACCAGGGACTCCTACCACTCTAACTGGATTGGCAAGAATGGAAAGCCAACAGATATATGTCAGAAATATCATTGCTTGTTTTGTCACAGATGATACTGAATAGCTATGGAGCAAAGTCGTGATAGAGCACTGGAGAACAGACACGAGGAGGTATGCTACAAGCCACTAAATTGCACTCAAGAGCAAGATGGCAGCATTTGAATTGTCTATCTAGATATGGAAGGAAGAAATCAACCTGCATTACTGAGGTGAAAAATTCAGTCTGACTGACATCCAGGGTCTCATGCTGCTGGAATAGAAGCATCCCAAAAATGTCTAAAAGTTATTAATGACAATTTGCTAACCTAAAAATAATTGTGTTCAACACATGGGAACTTAGTCTTCAGCTTAGCAGATAGAGATCATGGATTTTTAAAAATAGTACTTGTTTAAATGTTACTGCATTTCTGTTATGCAAACAAAATGATGACTGAATGCCAGTATTTTTTTAAAATATAATATCTGTGTGTCTTAAAGAGGAAAACTATGAATGATAACTGGATCCTGTTACAGAAATATACTACATGCTCCCAAACTACATTTCTGGCATTGAAACAAAGAGCTGGACTCTTTAAGTTACAAGCTAATAGGAGGTAAGTAAAAGTATCACTTAAAGCTGATCATTAAATATTCAAATAACATATAAAAATTAATCAAAATACACAGGAAGTAGTAGAGGGAATAATAAAAAAATGATTGGAACAAAAGTTGAAATAAAATCAAACTGTGTGTTTTAAGATTACAAGGATCAAAATGAAGCCTAAAAATTTTTTTTATTCATTATCACATGGAAATTATGGCATTGTCAAAAGTAAAGTAGAGGAAGTGTTCAATAAATGTTCATATATTGCAGCCAGGTATTGTACATCTGACGGTTAGTGGCGATAGTGGCGATGATATTTTTTCCCATTCTATAAGTAACTCTGAAGTATGTTAAACAGTTAAATCATCAGGTCTAAGTTGTTTGAAGAGTTTTTAAGTATTCAAAACAAGATTGCTGTAAGGAAGCTAGCTGGTGACCTGTCTGATCCATTAACACTAGTTTTCCACATTTTTTGTAATATGGGATATTCCACAGAACTGGAAGGAAGCTAATGTTAAACCAATGTTTTTAAAGGTGCTTTTAGTGTTGTGTATAATTATGGGTCTATCAAATAAAATAAGACAATCTTTGGTAAAGTTCTATGAATAATTAGTAAAGAAGGAATAAATAAAGTAATACAAAAATAAGGAAATTCTTATTCCAGTTTTTTGGAACAGAGTTTTGATCATAGCATGATATTATTTAATTTTTTTAATTTTTTCACTGTTTTATTTATGACCAGGAAGATGTTTCCCAATCATGACTTGTTAAAATATGCAGTTGACACAACTGTTTGGCAGAAAAGGATCAATATTATAAATCAAGTTACCTGTGCTCTTAGGAAGACGAACATCAGCATACCTATGTAGTCAAACATTTAAGAATATAATTGATACTGAATATGAAAAGGACAAGTAGTCTTTCACGGGAAGCAGAGCTTGCAAATACCTCTTATGAGTAAAAAGGATATGTAGCAGGTATTTGTGTCCAGCTGCCTGCTGTTCAAGAAACATGTAGATAAATTGTACAAGTTGGAAGGAGACACGCAAATAAACAAGGATGGGAAAATACTCCCCTTTACAAAAGTCCCAGAATTTTCAAATTGGTTTGCTGTAACAGAGATGATGCACAAAAGCAACAATGCAGAGGTCTTCAGTTTAGTGGGCAAATTTTAAAATCCAGAATAGAATTAAAAAGGTAAAGAAGAGGATTTACAAGTTAGAACCCTGCTAGGTTACATGGCCAAGGTTACAAACAAGCTAAGCCTAGACAGTCATGTTTCCTCCTTAACCATTTTCTGTGATTTCTAGTGACTACTTCAATCATAAAATATGGGTGAAGAGTGGCTTGGTAACTGCATGAGTCAGTCATGCCACACAGCTTATTCAGACATTTTTTCCAGGCTCTTGATCCTGTTTTTTTTAAAGATATCCTTCAGGATGGACTTTTGGCAATAGTAAAACTGTTTGTGTGCTTTTTGAATTTTTCATGTGCCACTCCATTTTGTTATCAACTGACTTAAATAACAAAGGAGCACATTGCAGTCTTTGCTGCCTGTAACAGCTCTTCCAGTTGCTCTTGCTTTGCTTGGTTTTGTATTGAGCTCTGTTGCAATTTCAGATTTTTCTCATTGTCATCTAAAGAATGTCCAGTTGCAAAACACATCCTCCTCTGTGTCCATCTGCTCGTGAGAGAGGAATTTGGTATGCTGCCATAATTATTGTTTTCTTTCTTCTTTCTTTTTTTTCCTCTCCCCCTCCACATACTTAGTTTCTGATTTCATATACCTGCAGAAGCTGGCTCATTGCTGACCCCATGTTCAGTGTTTCCAAGTACAAAGAGAGAGAGAGAGAGAGCCAAGACAGTGGGATATTTCAAGCTTTGTTCTTTTCTTCACATATTCCCACTCCTTTCATTAAGTACTTCCTGAAAATACATTTCCCTACATTTCTAGACATAAGTCTGTACTAAGCATATCTTTAAATTTTTATTCCCATGTTGGTAAGTTATCTCTTGTGATTGGTATGACCAGTATACTACACTAATTAACCTTCAGATAAACATATTTATTCAGGTGCTTTGCAAAGAGGTGAATTTTGTTTGTTGAAGAAAAATGTTTAAGATCCTTCTAGTACAGAAAGAACTTTTTTTTTTTTTCTGATAGTTATAGTATGCCTTTGACCTCAACAACAAGATAGCATCTCATTATGGAGCATTATTGGCACTTAGAACTGTCTGATTGCAAATTACACTTTTTTCCTATTATTTTTGTGTAGTTCTATGTTGCCTTTTCACTTTGAATGTGAATTCCTTTGCTTTAACATGATTTCAGAGGGGTATCATCCTGCACATCATCTTGCTGTACAGTTAGAAACCAGTTTTAAAAGAGGCTTAAACTTTGCAGACATGCTGTTTTGTTTCCTTTGGAACAGTTTGGAAAGATGTTGTCAGCACATTTGTAGGAAACAAAGAAGCATGAAGGAGTCAGGGGCTAGTTTTAAGCATTGCCAAGAACTAGTACAGCTTTTGGAATCCCAGGAAAAATAATTCAGCAAGTTTTGGAATGCAACATTTAAAACTAACATTACAAATCCTTTCCCTATTATTAGTGTTATTATTTCTGTTACTCTTAATCTCTTGCCAAAATCATTCAACTTGCAAGAAAGGAATGGAGAAATTTATCCCAGGAGTAACTAAAGAAGTTCTTAAGAATTTAACACTTGGCTTAAAGAATTAGAAATTACGTATTTAGAAGAGGGGCCCAGAAAATCTTGTTGCAGAACAACTCTGTTACAAAATCCCTCTTTCTTCAAATTGTTAAATGTTGTAAGAGCCATACCAATAGAAAACAGAGAAAGTAGAAAGAGTTATTATTAATTAACTAAAATGTATTTTTTTTTCAAATTTCTTCTGCTGTGCAACACAGCCAAACTCTGTCCATCCTCAGGGTGCAGAGCTCATGCATTTGAATGATGGTGCTCCATAATGTGCTACGGGAGAGCGAAGTGCATATACATAAATGTAGAAGGAAGAGTCTTTGGTAACTAAATACAGTCAGGGGAAAAAGACTGCCTATTTTCTCAGGCTGAAAATGTAGCTAATAACAAGGAGATGGTCAGGCAGTAGGGGGGAGCAGACCTTTTGCAGTCAGACCTGGTGTATTTCAGAAGTTTGCAGGGGACTGAGCTAAAACTGGCAACCTGGAGGAGTCAAATGTTTTGTGAAATGAGCTTGGTTTAATATTATTTATCAAGCATTAAAAAATAATTTATGAGGACTGCATACGCCCACGTGTATTCCAGCAACTGGCTGATCCTTGCTATGTGGTGTTTGCTAGTTTGCAGGTATGCATTTTATTTTCCATGTGTTGATACTGATTTAGATAGTGAGGAGCTAAGAAAAGCCTTTCCTCTGACCCTTTGCATAAAGGTTAATCTCAATTGGAGATTTCCTGAGCCCCAGGCCCTAGGAAATGAACCTTCTGAGGCTGGGCAGAGTGGGAAAGGGGGAGGTTTGTCACTGTGGGGCTGCCATGCGTCCTGCCTGTGGGGATGTAAGGGGAACGATAGAGAAATGGATAGTGAGTCTGGAGAGGATGGGCCATCGAGTGGTGTCTCTGGAAAGCATGCCTTTGTGTTAATCGACACCCATGGCCAAACCATTGCTTTACAGACACAGTCCAGCCCTTCATCGCTGCACATTACAAGCCCAAATGGGACCATTTCCGGCACTACACACTAATAATATTTATTAGAAAGCCCAATAAAGCTTTCCTCTGTAGCCAGGCTATTATTGTATGGTGTCATTACATAAACAAGCCTTGGAAGGCTGTTTCCAGTTACAGACATGTAGCAGAAGACTTAATCTGAGAGGCCCAGTAGGGTGTGATTTTAGGCTTTTTTTTTTTCTGTCTACATAATAGCAGACTAAATATTGAGGATGATTTGGGGACTACAGTGTTTCAGCCAAAAATATTCCTTGCAATAAATTATTTCCCTTTTTTCCCTCCTTCACTTTAGAGACTTGGAGGGTTTGGGTTTTTTTTCTTTTCTTTCTCTTTCTTTTTTTTATTCTGGGGAGTCTGTACCAACATCAGCTTCCCATATGTTAGAGGCATCTCAGGGTTTATTAGTCAGCCTAGGTCAATTGAGATTTGCTGTATTTGCTTTCATAAAAGCTGTGTGTACTATATACTTCTTGAACTGGAAATCACACAATGCTCCTTATTTGCCTTCAATCACTAGCAGATGCAGAGCGGTCAGATCATTTCCCTTTAAATTGACCTAAGGGATTAAAGGAATTCAAAGGAATTTCCAACCAACTAGTGCCTCTGCTTTCCCTGACTTTACTTCTTGATCCTTCAGGGTCAGAGTCGCTGGTAACTTAATCTGTCTCTCCCTCCCCCTGATTTGTTCACTTCCTTCCTTTTGTTTGCCTCTGGAGAAGTAACTGAGTAGCCAGGCTCAACTCCCGTGTTTGCTGGCTTCCAAATTTTTAAACCAAATATTTGTGTAAATCTGGTGGGAGGTGGGTGCTCTGTTGAGAGCACAGGAGTCTGAAATGCACCTTTGTAACAGTTTTCAACCTTTTATCTGCAGGTATTGATAGGCATAGAATTGCGTCAAAGGTAAATGTGAAAAGCAAGTCTGTTGCAGTAGCTTAAATTTGCTGTGCAAGGGTCCCAGTGTCCACTGAAAAAAACTGTAGGGATTCAAGAAGGACTGAAAACTGCTTTCAGTGCAAGCAGACAGAGTACTGGGAACAAGCGCGGGTCTCCCAGCGTTCATAAAAGGTGTCCTGAAGAGAAGGAGTCAAGAGGGGCTGACTCACAGCAGAAGATGCAAAATCCAACACGGTGAAGAGCAGAGCAGGGCCACAATCTGCTTCCAATCAGGAATGGCTAATGGCAGTTTTGCATCTTTTGTTGTTTTTTGTTTCAGAAACTGGTCAGGAGTCTTTGTGTGGACTGTCTCAACTATCAGGGGACAGGAGCTTACTTAGCAGGTGGCTGTCTGAAAAGTGGCTGATGCTTTTAAAAATACCTCTACCTCTTTTGTTCCCTGCCTGCTGCCATGACTTTGGTGTTTCTAGTTTTGACATCTGCTCTTCATCCAATTACTCATTTTGACTATGTACTTGTAGGGCATGAAAGGGGTTTTCTTTCAAAGGCTCTATGTGTCATTACTTTCTTTGCTGACTGCCATCTACTCTATAAATCAGTTTCCATTAAAAAAAAAAAAAATCAAAACCAGCAACCTTCTAATCAGATTGGTGATCAAAAAAATAAAAAACCTGCTTTCTCAGTGGTTTTTCCTTGAATTTCTTAACATAAAGAGTACTGATTATAAAAAAGTAGGTATTTAAAACTCTTGCAATGCATCATTGGTATCTGAAAGTTAGAAATTCTTAATTGACTGAATAAACATCTTCAAAATATGAAACAGATCTTCCCAAGGAAGGCAGTGATTTATGCCTCATATTTGCCAAGAACATGAAAAAAAAATCTGTCATTACTAGAACTGCCACCTTCCTGTTCAATGAATTATGGTCATCCCAACAAAGGTAATTTAAATGCTTATTTTATTTACTCATTCCTGACTAAAAAAAGGAAAACATGTAAAATAGGAGAAAAAAAAAATGCATTATTGTCCTGGAATAATGTTGGATTTTTTGGATAGCAAGCAGTTGGCACTTAGACTTATCATTTATGTTATTTCTTTATTGTAAACCAGACAGGTAAAATCTGTAAGGACGGAGCAAAGCTTGAGGTACCTCTGAATCCATCCAAAGTAGCAAGAAGTTTTTCCAGCAATTTTATCATTATTTCTTTGGGACTGAATCCAAAGAGCCTGAGGAAACCCAGAAGGATATCAAGTTTAAGAAATCAATCGGATCTGAGGGCAGATAGAGCAAGGAAAACTAGGTGATGAACCTGAGGAAAAAAAATAATAATTGTATTTCTTTTTTTGAAGTTCAATCCTATCTTTGCCTGTTCAATGTTTATAAAGGATGAAGGAGGTGTTAATGAAGCTGCTGTATCTGCACAGCCGCCTTTTAATCCGGTGACTCCTCCTTTTGTGTACTGCTCTAGGAAGTGCTATGTCTTGTCATTTGTTGCTTTCTCGTGACAAGGAAGAAAGTGATTATATAAGGCAAATAAAACCTTAACTGTGGGAAAGATGGAAGGAAAGACATTTTTCTTCATTTTCACACAGGCATCTTCCCATAAATCAAGCAGCATATTAAAGTGGTTTCACATGAAATGCAAATACCTAAATTAACCTCAGAGTATGTGATTGTTTCTAGCAGCTCGTGGAAATCCAGACTCTTTTAGCCTACGCAGGACATAGATACTCCTAAACTCTGAGTCCAAAGTATGGTCTGTTGTTCTTTTATATGAAATTTCTCACACGTTATACTAGTGAATGAGGCACACCTATTAGTTGCCCCAGCAGAGGAGGATTGGTTAATTTCTCCCATTCATGTCAGTTTGGGAAGGAGGCACTGGCTGCTTACCGAAGTGCCCTCTATGGATACGTCCATGGACAGAAGGAGTGTGAAGGGGGCTTTGGCCCAATGATTTTATTGAGGAAAAATGTGGGTGAATTTACTTGGTCCGTGGAAGTCCAAGGCAGGCTGGTAGACAGTTAGAGCCAAAGCAAGGAGCTGCATGGCCACAGCTTGTACCACGCAAATGCATCAGGTCACAATCTAAACAAGTACAGTATGAGACATGTGGAGAGAGAACCATAATCTAAATTGCTAAAATATGTATTTCGTAGTGTGTTATACTCTTTTGTTTTAAATGATCCAACAGATGGTGGTACTTTCTTCCAAGTCTTCAGGGAGGCTAGACTTCAATTTCAGAGCAGGGATGTTTTTTCTGCTATTCAATCTACATTTATTTTGGCTTTCTTCCATCTTGTGACTCAGAGTTATACCTTCTTGGACCAAGAACCCTGTGCAGCTCCATACTGCAGACCACCATGTAGTCTCCTGTAGATCTGAGCTTGTTTCCTTCTGTGGATGATGAAGAGGAAGAGGGGCTTGGAGGATCACTCATAGTCAGTCCTTGACCTGGGTAATTCTGATGTCTCCCTGGTGCCTGCACCCTGCAGTTAATCATAGCAGCCATTAATTGGTATTTAGCTGATCTTGCTGCAATTTATGTCCATGGAAATACTGAAATTGATTTCCATAGAAGAAAGCTCAGGACCTGTGTTTTTGATCATGCTGTGCAATCCTTTATTTATGAAAGTTCTCTGTACTTTCTCTGACATGTTAGCAACTTTCTGTTTTATCTGAGTTGCCAAGAAATGAATATTGATGTTTGAGTTCAGTCACACCACTGATATACAGAGGACTGTCACTTCTTGCATATGAGAAATGATGATTTTTTTCATATGGTTTCATAAAGTGTATCAGTCTTTTTTGCCACCACTTTTTTATTACAAGTTCTTTGTTAATTTTGAGTTTTCTATTAGTCTTATTGAGCTTTTTTACCTTCACTGTTTTGCAAGTGCCTCCCTCCTGCTGAATGTCTGTTTCAATTTATTTTTCCTCAGACACGTTAACTTGCCTTTTTTATGTTGAATCTCATTTTGTTACTTCCTGCCTATATTTCTGACCCCTCCAGGACACTTTGTTTTATGATTAAACAAACCTGTTCATGGGGTCCATGAAAGAAGAGATCGTGCACTTGCAGGTTTATTTTTATTGAATCATAGTGAAAATTGCACCTTGAGGGAAGGCTTTATTACATTTAACTACTTAGCCAGGATTTATTAAAATAAACAACATAGGAGTCAAGACCTTCCAGACGGGATCTCACTCTAAATTGTGCTTCAAAATACATATGGACTTGTGGGTTACCTACATATAATTCCTCTGGTTAATGAAGCTTAGATCAGCCTAGATTGGTTGCTCATTATTGTAGGTTCAGATACTCCAAAATGCTTTATATATCATGGATTTGGACAGGCCGAGTGTGGTGACTGAGGAGGAGTTTCCCTTTTCAGGGTACCTTGTGTGTGGGACCAATAATTAAAAACATCACATAAGAAAGAATTGACCTGTACCCTGTGCTCTGCCATGATTAAGACTATTCCAGCATTTTCCAGCACTCTGCCTTTTTTAAGAAGTCCTAGTATTTGTCCTGCTGTACTGTATAGGGAAACTCTAGCTCAATGCCAATTAGAGGTTATGCAATATTGGTGGGAATCGAGGGAAAACTGGATTTGTGCACTGAAAGTGTCTTTTATCAGATCATAACTTTCAGCTTATTTAAGAATATCGTAAGAATCAAAGCCATATTTTTCTGCTGGTGTGTTGAAGAGCCCAAAACCTCCAGTTAAAAATTGGATGGTTTGATTTTTACAGAAAGTTTCTAGGAAAATAAACTATTTTGCCATATAAGTGGAAGGGTTGCACTGAGCCAGGTTTTCATCTGTTGCATCAGTGTAATGCTAAATGAATTCTACTGATCCTAGTGGGATGACGTGGGATTTTTTTCTGGATTCACACTGGCCTCACTGAGATCAGAGTCTAACCTACTATTTTTTAATGGACTTTAGGGAAAGTATTGAGGCTATTTGAAGGATTTCTGCAACACACAGGGACTGTATGAACATGTAATTTTTGCTTTACATATACATATGACAACATTTTAGAGACAACAGCAGGGAAAAAAGTCCTTGACAAAAGTGAGTTACAGGCAAAATACCTTTTTTTTTCCTTCTTTTTTTTTAACACCACAGTGATGGTAAAGTTTAAATAAGCATACTGCACAGCTATGGAAGAAATAAAACTCACAACTGTATTACATCAAAGACTGGAGTGCAGGCAAGCTAAAATCAAAGCCTGTGTCAAGTACATCAAGATCACCATCAGGCTTTGTCTGCTTGCTCAAAGAGCTTACTCTTGATAAAGGGGAAAAAGGCAGGAGGGAGCAAGGTTTTACACCATAACTCACGTTCCGTATCACATAACAGCTGCTCCAGGCTTTGTCTCATCCTTTAAATCTATTCTTTACTGAGGAATGAAAGAAAGGAATGAGAAATCCACGGGAGGAGGTGTGCGGTGCCTGTGCAGAGAATCTCGCCATGCTGACAGCTTGCTGTAATGCCATTTAAATGTAACCACCACCAGCTAAGGAAACAGGAACATGGCTGTGTGCTGCGTGCGCCTTCCCCTTACCCCCTGCACACTTGTGCTCATTACAGCTCTTTCTTTAAACTGCTGGCTAGACAGCTGGCAGTGCCTCAGAGGAGCACCGAGTAAAGGAGCATATAAATTACTGTTGCGTTTTACGGCCAAGATAAACTCAAACTGCAGGGTTATAGCCTGAACTGACACACAAAAAAGAGAATCTAGCAAGCCTCTGAAAAGCAAAGGGAAAAAGAAGGAAAGAAAGCATATTTCAGCAAACCTACCAATCATGTGGTGGGGTGGAGGGAAGCAAAGACACATAAAATGTAGACCTTCTCCAGGTCTAAAGAATAGAACAAGGTTAATACTTCTGTGCTTGCAACCATAAATCTGTAATTTTAAATTAGTATTTTTTTAAGTAGCTTTAGGCTTGCTTGTACTGTGTCATCACTGTAGATTTTCAAAGATGGCAAAAGATGTGTCGTGATAATCTCCATATTACGCATTTTATTAAGTGAGGCTTAATATACATGTAATTTCAAGTGGGTCAGTGCTTGAATAAAGTTTCCAGATGATCACTGAGCAAGCTGGTCTGCTTGGAACTGTCTGTGCTGGCTCTGTGCCTCCCACATGGTATAGGCTATAGCCCGTTATTTGAAACAATGAGTTCAAGATACACTGGAGTGTGAAAGAGTTATTAAGGTTAAAATATTATTTCAGATCCATGTTCATTTGCAATTGACTTTACACAGGAAAGAACAAATAATGGTTCCTAATTTGAAGGGCTTTATTTAATCCTGCACCCAGTGTTGGGTAGGTTATGCTAGAGAACACAGGATTTATTTGAATGCAAGCATGGCTTTACACTGTAGCCTGTAATACCAGGTGCCAAATATTCAGATATAGACATTCCAGTCCATTACCTCACACTGCTGCAAGTATTCCCTGAGAGTGCCACATACTTTGTGCAACAAAGATAAGCTGAAAATGTATACAGCTTGACTTATTCCCTCAGGAAACAATGCTCAAGTGTCAGAAGACCCACAAAATAAGTACTGGACTGACTTACTTTCAAAAACCTACAGACTGGAGCACAGTGTATGGTGTGTATTACTGCTCTGGTGCAAGGAAACATAAAGCATGAAGCTTTATCTTGCAGCCAGAAACCCTGGAACCTCTGGGAGACCGCAGTCTAAATCAAGAATCAAAACACTTCCCCAGCGCAACTGCAAATTGAAAAGAAGACCTTGTACTGTGCTGGCAAAGATATAGATGGAGGACGACTTTGAAATGCTTAAAAGGTTCTCAGATCAACTTGGTGACTTTTCTAGGTGAGAAAAATATTAATGTCAGATATGTATTTGTTGTGATTTGTGGAGACCTGAGAGGTGAGAAAGGGAACTCTTAAGAAAAGCAATTATTTGTTTGCTGTATATTAACAGCATGATGTTTAAAAGTTATTGTGCATACATAAAATGTAATGACTGAGGAAAGTAAGGTAAAATATTCTACACATTATTATAATAAAAATCCCACAAAGACAAGCTATAACATGGTTTTGGTCTTTCAAAATCAAAACCATGTTGCCTTCAATCAACGCTGTACTCCGTATACCAAGCTGAGAGACTCAGTTTAACAAAACTCTTCTGATTTCAGTTCAATTTAAAAATGTTACAGTACTAGGACTTAGTACCAGGAGAAAAGGCTGAAGAAAGGGTCTGACCTCATGAAATTCAATAAGGAGACGTGTAAAGTCCTGCACCTGGGGAGGAACAACCCCAGGCACTAGTACATGCTGGAGGTCACCCAGCTGGAAAGCAGCTTGGCAGAAAATGCCCTGGGGGTCCTTGCGGACACCAAGTTGAACATGGGCCAGCAGTGTGCCCTTGCTGCAAAGAAGGCTAACAGTATCCTGAGCTGCATTAGACAAAGTATTGCCAGCAGGTCAGGGGAGGTGATCCTTCCCCTCTACTCAGCACTGATGAGGCCACACCTGGAGTACTGTGTCCAGTGCTGGGCTCCCCAGTTCAAGAGAGCCATGGACATACTGGAGAGAGTTCAGTGAAGGGCCACAAAGATGATGAAGGGACTGGAGTATCTCTCCTGTGAGGAAAGGCTGAGAGAGCTGGGTTGATTCAGCTCAGGGGATCTCATCAAAGTATATAAATACCTGAAGGGAGGGTGCAAAGAGGACGGAGCCAGGCTCTTTTCAGTGGTGCCCAGTGCCAGGACCAGAGGCAAAGAGCACAGGCTGAAACACAGGAGGTTCCCTCTGAACATCAGGAAACACTTTTTTACTGTGAGGGTGACTGTGATTTTGATCTCCCTTCATCTGCACTGCTTGGGAAGTGCATTTCCACGCACAGCTGGAGAACCCAGAGGGAAATACGGGAGGCCAGAAGGGAGCTATTCTGGGCACCACATGGCCATGTCCAGAGGAGGAGACACCCCACTAACCCAGCAGGCCGGGCACTGGCTCAGCCCCAACCCTGCCCATCACAACTCTTGCTCAAGCAGGCTCTCAGGCGGGAGCTCCAAAGCCGGCACTACAGCAAAGAGGGCAAGGACATTTCTGCATGTGGGAGAGGTGCCCAACTGGATAGTCTCCACAGTGGGGCACTTTGATGCCTAACGCTGCAGCCTTCTCTCTTCCTCCCTGGCTGCCAGCTCCTACAGCCAACGGGACACGGCACTGCCCTGGCATTGCCTACAGCATTGCAAGACAGTTGGATTTACTGCTTGACTCTTGAGTCCAAACACCTGCAGCTCTGGAAGTGACAAGCAACAACCGCTATTCAGCAGCTTCTTCTCCTGCTGCAGCATGCCAGGACGCGGCTGCCAGGCCGTGATGTCGCCACCATGCAGCACAGGCATCACAGTGACGTTTGAGAACTTCCCCTCGGCACCCGCAGCCAGCCAGTGCCAGTTCGTTGGCGCTTGCTGTCTGGCAGGACCAAGCCCAGCTGCCCAGGGAAATGCCTATGGCTAGGCACCCCTTTGGTCTAACCTTGACAAGAGAGTTTGAAAGGGAGCCGTCTCCAGGAGAAACATCATCTGCTTCTGCTCTGGACAAGCTCACCGAGTTGGCAGACTCAACTTCTCCTGTCCCTCCAGGATGGGACAAAAGAGCACCTTGTGATGCTGATCTAGCATCTCTCAAGGATGATAAGCATTTCCAAGCATCCAGTGATGACCACAAAACCAACAGAGTGCATTGCATTTCTTTGCGGAAGACCTCTGGCGAATCTGATGACTTTGCATCCCTTGCCTTTCCAAAGAAGCTCTGGAGAATTGTCCTAAGCTTCTGGTTTCAGTCCATTCGGTCAGATGATGACGGCATCTGTGTTGCCATCAATGAAAAACCCTCAGAAAGGACGTACTAGCAAGGAGATAACCTCACAGAGTTTTTGAAACTGACATAATGAAAAGTATTATCCATCAGCTCAACCTCTATGGATTCAACCAAGTGCAATGCAACTCCAAAACATCTGACTCACTTGATGAGTTCCTGGCAGAAGAAACAGCAGCACTTTCTGCTCACAGCAAGGTACATCACTTGCCCTGCACATGAACCGACTTTCAGAATGATTCCAGCACATGAGCTTCACCTTCCAGTAACATAAGCCTTGGCAATGGAGGAGAGGAGGAGGAGGGCAGGAAATGTTCGGAGATACAGTTCTTTCTTAGGTCATTTCTCAGATGAAAACACCAGGGTGGCCATTACTTAACAGAACCAAAGCATAACTTTTTGGTCAGCCTAAGCTTTAGGTTTCAAATGTCCAATAGACCTTTTGAAGACCCACATTGGTCTCCTGCCATTACAAGGCTCAGTTCTCCTATCTTGGCGTTTTCCCATCTCCAAAGGCTGGCAACTGACTCTTCTTCTTTTGCATGTTTTAGCTACTCTTCCAGTAGAACCCCAACTTCAAGAGAGATGATCACCACCTGCTCAAGAGGTGCAAGCAAAGAGTTGGCCACAAGAGGAGAGCAACAGCTGCATTTTCACCGGGCCTGGCTTGGAAGGAAGACCGCCCCACAAGAAGCCCAGACATGCAGCCTGGGGGGCAGCCACTGCTGTCAAGCCTCGTGCCCCCTCCCTTTTACGACCACAGCACAGCCAGGCCCCGCCTGGCCTCCAGCAGGCTGCTTCTGCTGCACCTGCTCCTTCACCAAGCCCCAGCACACCTCACAAACAACTGGACACCTTGCACACCAGGGCTGGGGCTTCCCGCCTTTCCACCCCTGCAGACAGGCACAGCAGCTCTGCAGGCCCCTGGGGCTGCCCTGCCTCCCTTCTGGCACCCATGGTTTCCCATGGTTGTCCATGCTGGCAGCAGCCTCTGCTCTGGCCATGCCAGGGCCACCGCACACCCAAATCCCAGCCGCCCCTCACTGCCCAACTTGCACCTGCAGCCCAAACCCTGCTGCTGTAAATGCCCGGCTGGTACCCCACTGCCCATTAGACTAGATCAAGTAGACACACTAGGTACCCAGCCAGTAGAGTGTCAGACATCTGGAAATAAACTGTCTCAGTAAGAAACCCTTTCCAGTTGTCCTGTCCTGTTTTTACAGCCGAATCCCAGATTGAGTTTATATTTCACCAGTCAAAGCAGGGGCAACTGATCCACACACAATTACATGATTTCTTGTAAAAATCAGGCTCAGATTCTAAGAAATCCCAGATCTTTCATCTAATTTGAGAGCTTTCCAAGATTGCATAAAGTCATATAGAAGCAACCCAAGGTGGGAACATGAACTTGAGTAAGGTTCAGAGGTGGAAACATACTTCCTACCAAAACCTACCCAACAAAATCATTACTGTTAAAAACACTAAGCCAGAGCTGGGGACATCGGTGGTACTGAGCCAGGTGTTGAAAACTTCTGGCCACTTGTAATGTGGTCTCCTGCAGAGGATACGCAAGATTGTGCCTCACTTCAGTTTTCTCGTCCTGTGGGCTCCAACGCAGGGTGGACGAACCCCAGGGGTGAGCAAGAATATCCCCTGGGGTGTGGGGAGGAACTAGCAGAATGTCTATTTATATTTAGTTTATATCCAAAAAAACCAAGAAATAAATTAAGCTTTACTAACATTTAACATATAAATTGACACCAGTGTCCCCACTTGCTCCGCATGTCAGAGCGTCCCACGTCACGCACAGTACCAAGTTCTCCTGGGGGAAGAGTGGGTGTCCACAGGGCAGAGGTGTTCACAGAGGTGCCCTGCCTTGTCTGCTTGCTTTCAGTGTATTGCCACTGTGACTGACCAACAAACCCCTACCATGTAAGAAGGCTCAGAGGAGATGGGCCAGGGCGATGTGCCCATGAAGCTCAGGGAAGAATGCAGCCTGGGACTGACCACAGGTGTTGCAAAGAAGCTGGCTTGATTTCAACACCAAGGGGACCCGAGGATGTCCTTTGTTTTAGATAAACAATTATCAACAACTAAGTGGTGATCAGCTGGTGGTGGAAAGGTTTCTCCCTCAGTTCATTCAAAGAGCATAAATGTCTCCCTGAGTTAGACAGGCCAGCATGGGGGGAGTGAATAAGTGGCTCGGCCCAACATAGAGTATAAAACTGAACAACTCATGAAAGAATTTCATAGAGAACAACAGGCTTGAGATGGCTTCTACCCACAGATGCCTTCCTGGCAATTGGGGATGCCCAGTGTCGTGATGGTGAGCATATTAGAGAGACCAATAATGGGAATCACATTGTCATGGTGATTAAACTGTTTATTGCAATTGCTACATATATTTGCTAAGTGTAACTTACATTTGTACTGTGTTATGTAATATATTTTGTATCACTCTGCTAAATCAGAAATCCCATGTAACATCAAGTATCTTCAAATAAGTAAATTCAATATTAAACATGACATATTCCATGTATGGAATATCTGAAAGAACCTGGTCAGAGAGTAGTGGACTCTGACAAGGAGGTTCCTCCTGAACATCAGGGAACACTTTTTCATTGTGGGGGTGACTGGACACTGGTCCAGGTCGCCCAGAGAAATTGTGGAGTCTTACACCTTGGAGGTATGCAAAAGCGACCTGGACGTGGTCCTGGGCAACCGGCTCTAGGTGGCCCTGTTTGAGCAGGGAGATTGGACCAGATGACCTCCAGAGGTCCCTGCCAGAGTCAACCATTCTGTGATTCTGTGATTTTCAGAGATCACGTCTTGCCTTACAGAGACGCATGTTGCCTCTCTCCTCTTCAGGCATTTCTAGCAAGGGTCCTTCTTAAGCCAGGATTTCATACACAATGATTTGGGTCATGCTGGTTACATTCAGATCCTGGGTTTGTTTTGTGATCCTGAAAAATGCTGGATCTTAGTAATATGCAATGAAAATGTGAAAAAGATTGTGTTCAAATGATGCTCAAAACAGATGTAACTTGGAGTTCACTGGAGCCTTCCTGAAAGGCTCTGGGTCATCCCTGCTATGTGGGCTCCTGCCACCAGTTTCAGCAGCACAGGGCAGGCTGGTGTGTGCTGCCCTGTTAGCTTGCAGCCAGGAGGCTGTGTCCCTGCTCTGGTGTGTCCAGTGTTACACATGCTCAAGGTGCCGAACCAGTGTGAACACAGTGGGGAAAAAAATCAGAGCTGCCAGACAGGGCCCTTTTGTGTCATACTGCTAAAGAGAGGAAATCTGTGTTTTATAGAGAACCTGTCCATTCCCTTCTTAATGGAAATATAAAACTTCTGGGACTAACCCTATATTTTCTGTAAAGGGTGGACTGAGCCCAAGTGCAGATTATCTGTCACTTTCATAATTATTACACTTACAGGAACAGCTTTTAATCTCTAGAGATTTCTCCCTGAATCCAGCAGAGCACCTCTATGATGTCCTAAGCCTGGCATTGATGTATAGCGTCGCCAGTATGTGACCAGACATAAAAGCTATCTAAAGACTGTAATCTGTTCTCAGCCCACAATAACACAGCACACATGCATCCTTTCTGCTGTCTGTCATGAATCATGATGCCTGACAAGTACAGGTAATAGGCTTCATAACATTGCACACAAGCAGATAGGGGTATTTTTTTTTATCCGTAAGGGAACTATGTAGTTATACTTCTGTGGCTGTGAGCTCTTCCAGTCATATAGAGGCAGATATGGGAAACATTTTCCATTTTTTAAAAAAGATCATGTCCATAATTCCCAGGTTCTCCTATTAGACTTCTTTCATTATAAATGAACAGCAATTCTTACCTGCAATTCAGTTTAAGTTCTACGTGTGAAGCAATGATTAAATAGATTAACGTTTAGTGGTTTGGTAGTTAAGAAGTGTTTCAAAAGTGACTCTGCTGAGGTTCTAATACCAGCTTTGCTTTGGAGATAGGCTTCCAATGACTAAATTAAGCTTCTGGTCAGTAAAAGAAAAAAATACACATTTCTGTTAAATTATTAACTTTTAACATCAGGAAGTCATACATACTAATACTGTGCACTACTTTTGCAGCAGGGAAAAAAAAAGATTATTTCTTCAAAGGAATTTTGAATTTATGTCATGATTTGTTCCTCTAAACATTGCATTCATTCAAGGCAGCTTTCAACAGTTACATTATCTCAAATTTTAAACCAATGCTGTAACTTTTTGAAGACAACACTGGAATCTAAACCAGATGTAGTAACAGGTTGCCTTGTCATTGAAAGAGCCAGATTATTGCCTTTAAAAAACATGCCCTCCAAACCTTTATTTTATTTCTTTTGAAGATAGACATTTGCTGGTGTGTCTGTCACATGATCAGCTGTTTTCATGGGAGGTTGCCTTTATAAAGATCTGGAGGGCCACTGAGTTATTCTCTTTAGAAAACTCATAGTTCCTATGACACTAAATAAAGGCATCAGGTGATATCAGAGGTGAGATATAATTCAACCTTTGCAGCTAAATTTTAATTCTCTCATCAGGGCTTCATATGTTATTCCTACAGTTGTTCTGTTTCTCTTCCACAAATCATCTCTATTCCTCAATAATCCCACCAGATTTCTCCCATTTGTTGTTTCCCACTTACGCTCTTTAGGTTGGGTCATGTCATATGTTACCATGTTTCCCAGTTGAATGGCATACTGCTCACTCACTTAACTCTCTTATTCACATAAGAAAGGCCACATATGTGGCCTTTTTTTTTAAAAAAAATTTATTTTTACTTACAGAGTCTAATTTACTGAGAAAAAATCTAGAGGATGACCAAAGAAGTCTTGGTATTGTAAAGTGTATACCAATCGAAAATCAAAGCATTGCTCTTAGTTTCAGATTCCATTTTTCCTGGATATGCTAAAATTTTTTTGTGATTATTTCTGAGTATTTACATATTCCATTTACTGGTTATGTATATGGACCTTGCAAGTCCTCCTTATTTTGTGTACATGGAAAGTATTTGGGCATTTTTTATAGTGATATAGTTTCAGTAACAACTTTCAATAACATTTGCAGTTTATCCTTGATACAAAGGAGAATAAGAGGAGATTAATAAGCAGTAAGACCATCCTAAAGCCAACATCATTAAAATAAATAGCCATTGTTTGCCATTTTCAGGTGTATTTCATAGGATGAATATGGATATTGCAACTCAGCTGGGCTCACCGTGCAAACCTCCATTTTTCCTGGCTGTCACACCATGTGAGACAACATTAAGTACTTCTTGGTGTATATGTGAAGATAAGCAAATTTTGCAGGTGCTGTAGAATGCTTTTCACCAATAAATGGTAATGATACAGAAAAGAATAGTCTTAATGAAAAATGACACATGTACAATAATGTATGTTATTTTTCAAATAGAAACACAGCCTTTCGAAACAAAAAAGTGTGTGGTCTCTGAAATCCATCCTAGATAAAACTGTGCATAGCCATAGCCAAAGTATGTCAATCAATTCCTTGCTGGCTTTTCTTTGAAAAGGAAATAAAATAGCAAGTACACAGAATGTGGAACAAATTACTGGAAGCATGGAGATAAATCAATTATTCACCATTTATTACAAAATAAAATAGCTCAACAATTCATAAATATAAGGTATGCTAAATGCCTAAACTATGACTATTACACATGGGTTTATTTCTGTCTTTATTACATTTTGCTTTTAATAGAGGCCTTTAAAAGAGAGGGGATATTTTTATGTTCAAAATTTACTGGGGGGAAAATTTCCATTCTATTTTTGGTGATTTTATGTGCCTGAGATTTCACTCTTCCATAAAATTCCTCTGGAATAATGGAAATTTTTCACATTGAATCATACGAATGTTTGAAAAGCCATTTCTGTGTGAAATGTCATGCTCTGCAGTTCTGATCAGACACTGAAGGGGAATTGTGGACACATTTTAAATTTGTCTTTTGAAGGAAGATATCAGTAAAAGTGAAGAAAAGATCATTATCTAGACCAGCTTGCTGTTGAAATGCTCCTATGTATTTCTAATTTGCTACAGGACTGAAAAAATAAAAATCATTCTTTCTTAAAGAAAGGAAACAGTGTTCCTGATACTCCAAGGAAGCCTTAATGTATGACATATTTGTGAAGGGAGTGAGATGATTTCACAGAGCCTTGTCTGCTGATAGATCTTCTGCCACAATGCGAGCTGCTGATAAATTCCTTGGGTCGGAGAAAGATAGAGACATACTGTGATTTCAGTTGAGAAAGAGGAAATGGAGCCTGGGTTTCATTTCTAAGGATTTTACTTTCCTGATATAAGTCTTGAAAGACCTGATTCCCTACTCCTGTTTATGAGATGAGAATTTTTTCTTTGGATGGTGTGGAGGAGGGATGCCGCAACTCCTAAGGTAAAATCCTCATTCCACATTGGTCCCTTTTCTTAAGGATTAAAGGGCCAGAATACCATGAAAGGATCCTAAACCCCCTCTTTCTGGATTGCAACGGAGTTCGTTGCAGCAGGCAAGCTTTAGTGAAAAGGCCTTGCTCGGAGTCAGGCAGCAAGCAGAAAGGGCCATGCTGCCTCTGTTAGGCAGCAGAGCGGAACATGGTATGTATAGTCTGTTGGAAGACAGACACACTCCTAGGGCTATTGCAGATAATGCTGAGGATCTCTCCAGTCCCTGGACCAGCAAAAACATGGCTGAAAGCTGTCCTGCTGGCTGCCTCCTCCCTTAGCTGCAAGCTCTGTGCTGCACCTCTACAGGTCATGGTTGCAGAGCTCAATTCTGCTATTTGGGGCAACAGCCAGCTTTAAGTGACTCCAGGAATTCAACAATTTTGCATGCACATAAGTGCTTCTCTGGTTGAACGGCAGGAGGTGGGATGCAGTCCCTGATGAAGTATCAGAACAAACAACATGCACAAATTGCTAACGTGGGAAACTCCAAATGCTGTATGAACCAAACCTTTAGAGCAAATAGCTCTTCCTGCAATCATCAGTTCCTTACGTTGTAGTTCATGCTCTAAATAACTTTGAATCAGTCTGATGAGGGGACACCAAATTTGTATGGAATGAAGTTTCTCTGGCTTTGCTGAATCATATTAATCCCTCTAGTTCCTCAATTTCTCCATTTAATCTGGGATTTAACCAACATGTATAAAGTATCATGGCTCAAAGGTAAAGCAGCATTTTAAAGCAATCACTCTGGCTATTAAGGACTCCAAGTGATGAAAGAATAGGAAAAAACCTAAGTAATACCGATTAGAGATTTTCTGAAGTCTTTTTGAATTGGCTGGACTATATCTTCAAAAGACAGATGGTTTGAAGAGAGTTGCAGGCATATTTTCTTCACAGATTTTAAGGCTTCCCTGAAACTGTAGCCTCTCTCTTTACCAGAACATCAAGAAATACTAGGTTGGCTGGTGTCAGAATTGATTTTTCAGTGCCGATCTGAAATCAGAACGTAAGTGAACAATAGGCAATGGCATGCAAGTGGACAGCTTTGCAACTCTTAAGCTACAGGTTTTGCTCTTCCTGGGGGTGAAGAAAAGACAGCAAACCCAATCAAATAAGTATAGGGATGTTGTTTGCACATGTGAAAAGAAAACAATAGTTGGACACAAAAGCAAAAAATAAGTTTTGAAGTGAAGGAATGAACTTATTTCTCAAAGAAGCCCCATGATTTATGATCAAGTTAGTAAATGTCAAATAATGGAGCTGTAAAGGGGGCAGGTGGTTGTCAAATCCAGAAACTGTATTTGCATTTGCACTGAGTTTTCCATTAAGTGAGTCATTACAGTTTTTCAGAAGCTGTGATGCCAGGCAGAGCTTCATGTGGAAATAAGACTTTGTTAAAAATATACTTGTTAAGCATTTCCTCTTTACATCTGATTCATGCCTCAGTGGATGTCATAATATTTAAATGGTTGCTTACTGTTCAGAGTGTGTAAAATGCACAGCTTGGGAATGTACTTAGTCACTTGTGCAGAACTGTGAAGTCAAGGGCAAAAGGCAAGAGTGAATTTGCAGGCTGAAGACTAAACTGCTGGATGAAAAACAATAAGGAGGGTGTTGGACACCGCTCATACATCTTAAACAGATCTTTGTCAGGCACAAGATCACACAGTCCCCACAGTAATAATAAAGCAGCATGACTTCTGTTTTTTACACACTTCTTCCTTTGAAGAATCGTATTTAGGAGCCAAGTCTTCTGACAGATTTGACAAATTTTTATTACTGTGTGTCCAGCACAAACAGTTCTTCTCAATATACTTAGAGAACAGCAAAAAATCTTTTAAAAAACACAGAGGTGCTTTCAGCTCCAGTCAAGTGAGATTAGTCAGTTTAGTGCGGCTGCATGGCTGCAGTCATTAATTGAGAGCCAAGGGAGATCTATTCTACAGAGAGCAGAGTATTTTACAGCATATCTCGGATAAAACATCTTCTGGTCAGTATTAACTCCCAAGCCTTGTTAAACAGCATAATTGAAAGAAAAATGTCACATAATTTTGCTCCTAAATAATTGATGGCGGCTGAGCACTAGACAGAAGGCCCGATTCTCCCTCCCCTCTCTAAGGCTCTCCAGGCCCCGTCGGCAGAAACCTGCCTGCAGTCAGTGAAATTTATGGGGGTGTAAAAATATTGTAGCTGATAAGAGAAACAGGCTGGGTACATGCCTGCACAGCTTTTGTTTACTGCAGTATTTCTATTCTTTTGAGTTTTCATAACCCTGTTTTCTTTTGCTGAATACACAGATGTGTTCAAGAGAGTAGGGGAAAGTACCTTCAAATATGCAAATAAAAACATAATTGACAACTTTGTAACAAACACTGCTGACATGTCTGTTGTGCTTAAAGCAGCTTAAGGTCTAAAGAAATCTAGGATTAACTTTTCTGTTGAGCGTCATTTTAAAAAAAAAAAAAACACCAGTGCAAAATCAGGTTACAAGCTAAGAACACTTAAAAGAGAAAAAAGAAATGTATTTTTCTTGTATGAAAAGAGGGACTTTAGAAAAAGAGATTATAAATAGTTCTTTTTTTACATAAGAATTTTGAAAACAATTCATTTACCAACTTAGGAATCATTTCCTCTAATGCTAGGGTGACCTTCCTAACTTTTTGGGTTCACAAAGGACCTTATTCATAGCATGCAATTCATACATAGCTATCAAATTTTGCATAATGCAAGTGACACTTCTTGATCCATTTTCCTCTTCTTTCTCTTTCTTGTGAATTGCAGCTGTTACATCTGTAGCAGTTTCCATAGCAACAGTCAATTTTGGACTTTACTAAAGGGTGGGAATGAGTAGCTTGAGAGTGATTGACCAGGAAATAGGTTTAAAATGAACAATTAAAAAAAAACATTTAGAGGCTACTAAAAAAAAAACCCACGACTGAAAAACCTTAAACCCTTTCCAGCCCCTTACTGTGTTAACCCAGCCGTCCAAAACCACCCCAAAGAGCAGTTTTGAACACATAAATCATTAACACTGGGACTTGAGATTTGGCAGCTTGATGAGACAGTGGTTTCTACTGTGAAGATTATGGTAGTGTAGCTTGGTACTAAATTTTAACACAAAAAAAAAACCCACGACTGAAAAACCTTAAACCCTTTCCAGCCCCTTACTGTGTTAACCCAGCCGTCCAAAACCACCCCAAAGAGCAGTTTTGAACACATAAATCATTAACACTGGGACTTGAGATTTGGCAGCTTGATGAGACAGTGGTTTCTACTGTGAAGATTATGGTAGTGTAGCTTGGTACTAAATTTTAACACTAAAGAGTCCTGTCATTTCTGCAATCGTTCCTCTTTCTCTCGGGAAGTGAGCTTGCCCCAGCAACGTCTGTGATGGAGTCACATGCGATAGCATTGAGGTGATCTGAGCAGGCATTGGCGTGATCTCAGTGCACTAAAATTTAATAGCGATCACATGGTAGTTGCACGGAAAAAGTTTGTAAATTTAATAGGCACTTTTTTTTTCCCCTCAAAAGTCAACTTTAGGGACCAACATCTCAGCCTCAAACACCACTGTCTTAAAGGGGTGATTATATGCATTTGGCTAAAGCTGAAAGAAGAATGGCAGTGTTATGAACTGGTAGAAACCTAAAGAGCCTGGAAGATGGTTTCAGAGAGTCTACCATGACTGCTGCACAAGCCCTCCTCATGGAGTGAATACTCACTAGAAATAACTGTTGCAAATAACTTCAAAAGGAAAGACAATAGAGGAGAGGACAGAGGTTTGGTGGCTTAGCAGCTAAAACTCTGAACCTTTCACCTCTGGATCCATGCTGAATGCCCAGCTTGAAGTTCTCAGAGAAAGTATTTTCTACTTCAAAATGGAAAGAACTTACCATACATAATTGGAAGTGATTTAGGATAAGGAGTTAGAATAGTAGTTTTATGGGGTCATGACCTTTTAACCTGCACATTTTGTCATGGTGCTTTTTACAGCTGGTGACATTTAGTCCAGGGAATAATTTGTCTTGACATGTTTTTGTTTTGCTTTGGATTTGGTTTTGTAGCAGTGGCACATAGATACTTTTTGTGGTAAGTGTGTAGATGCCCTAAATTTAATTATTAGGAGGTTGATTATCTAACTAACCTTTACATAAACGGAATTCTGATTTATTGTAGCAGATAAATCACAATGCAAGTGCATATCTAAAATCAGCATTACAAAGGCATGATTGAATTTCCATGGAAAGAAATCCTCAAGCAGACTAAACAGAGAAGGCAGATTGTGTGCTCTAACTCATGCCTGCCTGGTGGAGATGGACCATGTGGTGGTTCCAGGTCACCCATAAGTCTTAATTTCATGTGATCACTGTAGAAACCTGTTAGAAGACTGAAGCAAATCATGTGATTGAGCCTAGAAAGTAACATTTATTTCCTGTTATCATCCTTTGCATTATGCAATTGTTGCTGCATAAGATGACTTGACCTTATCTCAAGTTGTGCAATTCTGTCACAGCTGGGTTTCTATGTACGAGATGAACACACTTGGAAGCTCACGCAGTCTGTATCTGCAGTGTATGTGAGAAGCAGCTATAGTTCAGTTGTTAACAAAGCCTTAGCTTAAGTCTTCACCAGAACAGGCACTGTGTTACACACAAAATTAATGAACATATTTATGCATACATACATATATACACATTTGTAAATAAAAGCTAGGGCTTAAGGGTTTGAAAAAGATTTCAGCTTATCCGGATATGACTTTGGTAACCTTCTTCAAAAATACTATGATGAGAAAAAGAAAAGTATCTTAAGAAACAATTGAGCAGAAGTTTAGCCCTATGAATCACGATAGCTTAGGGAGAGTGGGAGAAGGAGGGGGGAAAAAAAAAAACCAAACAGAAAAAAAGTGAAGTACAACAAGATGACTGGTGAAAAAGAGTTAAGTGCTTCACTTCGTGCAGCTTGGCAAATGGAAGAACACAAATCATTGCAAAGGAAAAAACACGCTTGGAAATCTCTGGAGGCTGACTTCACATGGTTAATTTACAACCACATGCTGCATCTGTCACTTTTACAAATCAATGAGAGTGCCTACCCTTTAATAGCACAGGGTCACTGGTAAAGGTTGCTAGTGTCGGCCATACAGACGAGACCTTTCAGGATGTCAGAAAAGAACCTCGGTGACGCACATTAACACCCACACGCTCCTTTATGTCACTTCCAATTTACTTTATTTTAAATTGTCAGCTAGCAGAGCTCACTCCCATATTAATAACTAGAGGTTTGCATCCAAGCCAGGAAAAATAAACCCTGCTGATAGCTCCATGAGGCAGCTGGCTTGCTCTAAGGAAAGCTAAAAGGGAAAGATTGAGCTCTTAGTCCTTCTTAGTAGAGTCTGCAATATTAAGGAAAGGAAAAAGATAATATGACTTACAGATGGCCCATGTGTAGTGTATAGAGGAACATTTGTATTTTGTTATTTTCTGTAGATACTGTTCAATAAGAGAGTGATTCAGTTCTTTTACAGTACTGGACTACAAAAGAAGACATTAAGGCCACATATTAATACAAAATGTTCCCACAAGCTGGAACAGATTTCCCCAGCCCCGAGTTTATATTTCTCCATGGTATTACTAGGTATTTAATCCTCTTTCTTACTCTTTTTCCAGTCTTATTGGAGAGACTTAATAGGCTTGATTCACTTTTTGAATTCAGCTGGTGGAAGCTGAGCTGTGGGATTTGGTGCTGGAAACATTATTTGGGTAAATCAACAATGTCAAACGCGTCTCAGCTGAGCTAGCAGGCAGTCCCCCAAAGCACATATCTATCCCTGCTCTTAATAGCACAGGGCAGGATGCAGAGCTAAGTACTTGGGAGAAGGGCTGATGTAGCCAGTCCCATAAGTGTACTTTGCCAGGGTTACTCCTGCAGGATCACGGCTATTCACTGGGGGAAATAGCAGAGGCCCTGCAGTGCTCCCCATGGTAATTGCAGCTTCCTTCTTTCTTGTATCTAATCAGGTGAATAAAACCCTAGATTTTCTTTCTGGCTTCCTCACCTAAGGAACATTTATGTACAATTTTGACTGAATCCGCACACAAGAACCTTGCTTTTACAGGCAAAACTTGAGCATGTTAGTTGGAAAGCTTAGAAGTGAATGAATTCCTGTTTGGATGGTTATTAAACCTGCTCCTTGATAATTACATTGGAATCATTCCTTATTTGTAATTTTATTAACTGCAGCTGTATCCCTTTGGTCACATTATTTTCAAGATAAAGTATCCTGACACTTTTTTTTCTTTTTTTATGGAATCCATTTCATGCCTCCGATGTTGTCGGCAAGTTTTATCACTTACCTAATTGTCTTCTTTTCCTGGTTATTTATAAATATGTAAAATGCATAGATCTCAGTAGCAATCTTGTGGCATCCTCCCCTTTGATAAAAATGACCATTTCTTTCTATATGTTATTTCCTATTTTTAATACGTTGTTATTTCTTGGCCTTGTCTTCTCTCCTATCTTGTAACACCTTTGGAACCAGCCTTTGATGAGGAGCCAGGCTGAAAGCTTTTCTGAAAGTTCAGCTACATGGTATCAGCTAGCTCATGCTTACCCACATGTACTATGTGAGCTCTTCAGAAAATCTAGTGGCTATACTACCTATGACTTCCAGCTACAAAAGCAATGTTGATTATTTCCCAATATGTCATAGTGATCCCAGTGATCATTAATTCTTTCTTTTTCATCTGTCTCAAAACTAATTTTAATGGCCTGAAGTTTGACTTTCAAGTATGTGGTTTTCAAGATTACCCTTGAAGCACCTTTAAAAATTGATGTCACATTTGCCACTTTCCTTTCCTCTAAAAGGTAAGTTAAATATATCCGCCTCATCAGCAGTCACACTTTTGGATTGCAGAATAGACATACCCTAAATAGCAATCCATTTAGCAACTGGATGCCTGTCAGGATGGCAAAAAGGATTGAACTAGCTGCCTCTGTGAAATGTTAAGAGAGGACTAAGTGCACCTCTACAGAGAAAGTTCTAACATTTATTCAGACTCTAAGCTTCTGGTAAGAACTAGCTCTATTCATGCATTTCTGCTGAGGTGACTGAGTTTTGCATAGGAAATAATAACTGACCTAGCTGTCAATAATCTAAGTTACATGCATTTCACAGCAGCTGATCTACCTCTGGTGGCAGACAAGTGGGCTGTAATCACATATGGCTGAGTTGCCCCAAAATAAGGATGTTACTGAAGTGATTTATAAGTTGCAGTGAAAATTTTGCCCCTGGATTTACCTCTATTAGGCTGGTGTTTACTAGGCTGGTGTAGTCACACTTTTTGATGTGATAGCAGAACAGAGAAAAAACTTGCAGAATTGTTGTTGCTGTTGTTGACAACAAAACACGATATAGCTCTTCTCCTGCAGTGAAGAAAAACATTTTATCTGTTGGAATGATTTGCAAAGTATACAATGTGTTATTAATGAAAAAATATACAGCTATGAAGGACATCTCTGGAATTTTACTTTTTGAAACTGAACGCAGGTCTTCAAGCAGTCATTTCTGTTCTCAGGCTCCAATGATCTCTGCCACGTTCACACTGTGGCTTGGCTACAGGCTACAGATGAAGGTAGAGGTTGCTCCTGTTTAGAATAGATATCTGGGCTTCTTTATACTATGCCATTATGTCATCCCAGGTGACAAAAAAATTGGTCCTTCAGCAAACCTTTCCTCAGGATTTACAGCACAGACTGACTGTGTTATACTGTGGTAATCACTGTAATTAAGAATTCTTGTTTTACTAACAAGTACTTCAGTTGAATGTGTACACTGTACAGTGGATGATGCACTGATGCTAGGCGTTTTGGTCATATTTTCATTTAAACTCTCAGGAGTTTTCAACCTAATACAAACACACAGGGGACCAACAGGGAGATAAATAATAACACATAGATGTGGTAAGAAAGACACAGTTACTGCTGTCCTGTGTAGGCAGAGACTAGTGTTTGATCAGTCCATGTTGCTGTTTGGTTTCATTTCTCACCAATGCTTTCCAGAATGACAGAGAGGTACATGAACTCTTCAGGAAGTACAGCTGGATACACCTGCTTCACAGCGTTAGTGACCTATACTCAGCTTTTACTCAGTTGCTCTCAGTATACTGTTGTCACTTGTTTAGGCCAAGTTGACAGTCTTAATCATGCCTTACTGGCCTCAGTGCAAGTAAGTCTATAAAAATGTACTAATTACTTCTGGTTAAGATGAAGAAACTGTTCCTAATTTGTTCTTTTCTTGCACTTGCAGTAATTAAAATGTTTGGGATAAAGCATTGTTAAAAATAGTTTATCTCACAGGAAATCAACACATCTGCTGAAATTATGCTGAACCACACTCTCACAGAGGAAACGAACACTGAAGGTAAGGTAAAGGCAATCAGTGCAATTCAGAGATAAGTGCATAGTATCAGTTTTAGCTCTTGCATCGTCTTTATCCAGAGGATGTTTTGTACAGGAGCAATATACCATATTAAACCCCATTAATTTCTAGAATTGTCAATAAATGTAAAGCTCTGAAAACACAGACAACGGCTGGTGAGGCACATAGAAATTTTGTTAAAAAACCCTGGTCTTACATTGCAAACTCTCCTTGTTTTCCCTGTTCTAGTGGTGCTTCAAGGAGTAACAATGTTCCTAATGCCATATATGGGACAAGTTGCTTTCTTGTGCCAGATAATGCTCTTAGGGCCAAATACACCACACAGGAGACATAAGCTAAGATAAACAAGAGAGAAAACTGCCCTTTAGATTACACTGTCTGTAAAAAAAAAAAAAAAAAATTAAAAATGGTCTATTCAGACACAGACTGTTTGGGGTTAACAATAAGAGCATTAGAATTACAAGAGTTATGTTTTATATATTTTCATCAAAGAATTATATATTTTTTAATTTAGGTGCCTAAGAAAAATGGGCATTGTCTGCATTTCTCAGATCTCTTGCCTGGAGAGAGTTGTACTTTATTGTTTTAGACCCAGTTCTTGCTGTTCTATCTTTTTTCTTAATTCAAAGTGCTCCAAGGGTGGTATTTTTTTTCCTCTTCCTTCCTTCTATAGTTTTTGATGTTCTCTAGAGAGTATAGGCGGGTGAATAATATCAAATTTTATCCATGCATCACCCTTGCTCAGCATGATCCCACAGAAGAAAATGGAAAGAATAATCGACACTGGTCAAGGAGCTAAAGGCTGAACTTGATCCATAATTAAACAGTACTTTCACATGGCTGAGTGAAGAGCAAGCAGCTATCACTGCTCTTTGATGTTCTTTTATAAGACTCATCTCCATTTGAAAGCTTACTTTAAAAATGGTTTTTTCCCTGCTAGCATTTTCAGCAAAATTTTAGATTATGCTCTAGATATTGAAATTATTTTTTCTTTTATATATACTCTGATACTTTTTCATTTTTTGATGCCAAATAGTATGGCATAAAAGTGAGAATGCACTGAATTTCAAAGAAATGCTGACACAAACAATACAAAAATTGATCATCCTTTGCCCCTGCTCCTAGGAGGCAGGAGGAGGAACTGCCCCAAAGGGATCTGCACTCCTCACCTGTTAGGGGTGCTGTGGAAAAGAGAAGGTACAAGGTGGCATGGGCTGGCAGAAAAGGTGCTACCCAGAAGCAATATGTTCTTCAAACATCCTTGGGACACTGGCAAGGCTCCTGGCATAGCATATCAGAACAAAATAAATTCAAAGCCAAACATGAAACCTGAGAAATATATGCATCTGCTCATATTATTTGTGCTCAAGAAGATAGCCTTGACTTAAACAGATTCCTACTGTCTCCTTGCATGTGAAATTAGTTCTGGGTACTACTGTTGTCATCCCAAACTCATTCTTTCATTTTGGATGCAAATCAGAAATCACAGGCCTAGTGCAAACCCTGAAGGATCTCTCTCTGACTACAAGTGCTCTCAACACCCACCTTGGAGGTGAGGTTCTCACTGTGGAGATTACTCAAGAAGTTATGATATTTCATGATTTTTTACTTAAGTACTGCTATAGTCTTGTGCCTAGCCAAGGCCTGATAAACTAGATGACATTAAGCATAACCTAGAAAAAGTCTGTCAGCTCCACCTAGATTAAACAGTTATTAAATAATGGCTTTTTCTGAATGGGTGTGTGCAGCAGTGAAAGATTAAATTGCATAACTGGTCTTGCTCACTCTGTGTTTATAATGAACAATAAGCATGTCTTCTGCCTGCTAATCCTGGTGGTACAGACCACCTGTCCATTTTTTGACAGGTATTGTTCAAGAAGACTTATTCTGAGTGAATAAGAATTTTTGCCCATATAAATTTGGGCAATACTTTTTATTGTGGCCATAAAAACCTTTACCAATCACTTACATAGACCTAGGATGCACTTTTGTGTACCAGATAGCCACAAACCCAACATTTTTGTCATATTAACTTCAGTTATGTTATTATATGCTATTTTGAAAAAAATGATTGCAGGGAAATGGTTCAATAATTTATTTCTTAAAAATAGCACAGTAGTTCTGTAAATTGTTGTTTTTCTTTGCAATTATTTCTAAAATATTTTTGGAGGCATGGACCCCCATGGAGAAAAAATTAATCAAGAAAAGCTTTGGGCATGAACCAAACACTTATTCTTTTTTTTTTTACTTCCACAATATTAAATTATTCTGAATTATTAGAATATTTTCACTCCTGCTTTTCTTTTTTACTTTAAAAAAGTCTATTTACATAAGTGTGTTGACTTGTCTCCTTTTCAGGTGGTTCTTAAATGTCATGTACATAGCACTGCATATTACTAAAGAGAATAAACTTTAGCGTATTCGTGATTTCCTGGACCTGGAAATAATGGTACTAACTGATGGTAGTGACTGTGCTGTTACTGTAATGCTTATGAAAAAGCAACCTTTGGGTGAAATCATACTGAATGTTTTGGTAATACTGCACAAACATGGACCTGTCTTTTTTTCCCAGCCCAAATTCTGTCACGTGTTCTTTAACACAGATGTACAACAGAGGTGTTCATACATACCAAAGCAATGGTCTTTTTTGATTCTGTGATGTAGAAAACATGAAAAGAAATTTTGGCCTCTGGGGTTATTTGTTTTCCTTTCTAGAGAAGAAAAGGAGAGTAAAGAGTATTATAAAAGCAACTACTCAGAACTGATCAGAACTTAAGCATGAAAACAAAAGACTAAGAGGAAAATAAATAATTACAATGAGGCAGAAATGAAAAGACTTACAGGAATCCTATCTCTGTGTATTGAGATAGTATTCCTTTGAAGGTCCAGTGAGTATTTTCTGATAATCATTAATACATAAGTAGCTTTAGCTGTAATAAAATATATCTGATACTGTTGTAAATACTTTACCTGCATTGGCATAATAATTAGGTATTTTGTTAGACATTAAAGAATAAAAAACCTATGAATATTACTGCCATTTTAAGAGAAAACTTTTACAGGACAAAAGGTGCAAAGTAGTAGGCACTGAATTTACTGTAATGGCTAAAACACAGCACCTACTCCGAAGAGCTCCTGTATCTGCAGTGTTATAATAAGATCTTAACAGTGTGGAATATAGACTTGAGAGCAAGGCTGTAAAATTCTGTGATTAGAAAAAGAAATAACAGGGCAGAAAACAAGATAATTGACCACAGAGAAGATAGGAAAGGAGAGAAAGCAAGATTAAATGCTAAAAAGGAACCCACGTCTGGAAGATATGATCACAAATGATTGCTCCCTATTTCATTTAGAAGAAGCTTAGAAATGGTTAATAAGTGTAAAGTAGATGTTGTGAAAGCATATGATGTGGATTTAAACCATGCTTTTGATCAAAATGATTCAAAGAATTGATGGTGGGAGGCAGAAAGAAATAAGGCAGAAGGAAACAGACTCAGGTTCTTTTATTTTCTTAAAGGATGAAGTGATCCTAATTAAATAATCTCCCTTGATTTGTGTTGAGTAGTAATGACATTTTCTTCCCCTGGCACCGAAGTGTGTTTTACAGTTTCAGCAGCACTCTGTGTTTAAATCCTATTATTGCCTACCAGAATAAACAAGAAGTTTAACACGATTATTTGGGATATTCCACTTATTTAAAGCTGGATTTGTTACTACATCTATCAATAGGTTCAGCATTTTCTTAGACCATAAGACAGACAGTGAGCATCTGTTTGCCTTTCTCTAATACTTAGAGTGCTGCTTGATGAAAATTATGCTGGGTTGGGGAAGAAATTTTCTCAGAATATTTTTAAAGGCCTATTTCTGAATTACTATGCTGAATATACTATACTTGAGAGCTGTGACTTTTGGAAAATGGGGGATAGTGAGCATAACACAACAAATAATCTTGAACAGATGTTTAAGAGGGAGGAATAAGGCATGTGTATATTTGCAGGAGTTCCTCTGAAGCAAAGGATAAAAACTCTTGAGAATTTCAAGCATACACTGCCTCTGCCATCCTTAGTTTATATAGGCGACAGTGACCACAATTTTTGTTTCAAACAATGCTTAAAAGTAGCTGTGTAACACAGGGTTGGCAAGTCCCATTGAACAAAATGCTGGAGACTTTTTCAAGCATAGAAAGATGGTAATAAGTGAGGCTGCCTAACGCTGGGTACTGGTCTTCGAGCATCCCGTCCACACTGCCTGCGCTGAGCTGCAACTAAATGAACCCTGGGAAAGCTGAAGTATTCCCATTTTGAGGTGTTTGGAGAGGCTGAATGATATTTCTTCTATTTAAAGTGGGTAATGATGTTATAACTGGTCATCAGATGACCATTTTAATGCTGCTAATTAGGTCCTGTAGCAATGCCCTTTTCTTCCTATGGATGGAGCAGTGAATGTGTGACCACTTCTGGACATGACCAGCTGAACCCTGTTGCAAGTTTCATGGTTTGGTTTGTTAAATGCCATCAAGCACCCTAGGGAGGGGAAAACCTGTGCCTTGTTCCTGAGGGCTGGATGAGGGTCAGGGGAAGGGAACAGCCTCCCACCATCAGGGCTCTGCAGGGTGAGCATGGTCATGATCATGCATGCTTCCAGCTTACCCAGCAGCTCGTCCCCTCCTCTTCGGTGCCACCGCCACCACCCTCCCCCACCCCTGCCCCTGCAGGGGAGCCCTGCAGGACCAGAACATTCATAAAGAAGGTAGATGGCTAAAAAAACCCCTGCTAACTATTTAAAAAATGTGATTTCCTCCTAATAGTACCATATTTCTGGAAAGCAGTACTCCAAAACTCATTTAGGTGCCACAGTCTCCATTGATTTTCTTAATACGTATATATCTCCATGAACTTTTTCACTCATTAGGACCCATTAGCTAGTTTACGGCATGATATCATAATCATTAGAGAGTTACTCATTGCTAATTGAACATTTAAGACTTCTGCAATTCATAATGAAGTAAATTTGTCTAACATATGAGGACTCTATTGATAGTTTTCCTTATTTGTTAATTTTATGGTACATGTTGTAATTTAAGCTTGTTCTCTGTTAATATACAAGTGCTGTATCATAGTTATTTGCTTTTGAAACAAGAGGTTTTGTGTAATTTGGAGGTAGGAGGGGGTGTATTAAATTTTTGCTAGAGGGTTTAAGCTGGCTACTGCTGGTAATTTTCCCAAACTCCTTCAAGCTTGAAGTCACCAGCTGGCATGTGGTAAAGTCTGCTGCTAATTTTGGTTTTCTTTTCTGATTTGAACGTAAGAGGGTATACAGCCCAGGACTGTGGCTCTGTTTTCCCATTTTATTCTTACAAATCTTGGTGCATAGATAATGTAATAATGCACATAAAAGTGTCCTCCTTTGTTGGGAAAGCTGCAGCTTTAAATTCGGATTAAATTCAGCACTGAATACAACTGTGCTCAAAGATTATTTTAGCTCTTATTAGCAATATTGCACATCCTCTCATGCAAAATGCCAGTATAGATGGACTCTAGCAAGTTTTGATACCTTATTAGAATTGCAGGATATAGGTATTAGGATACGTTATATATATAGGTAATAGGGTACCTTACTAGGATTTTGATACCTTATTAGGACTGCAGTGCCTGTGTGTTTAAAATTGTGGGGTATTATCAGCATAGAAAGAGAATTCCATGAAACGTGATGCCATGATGTGATCCCATACCAATGCTTGCATCAGTTGACTTACTGTATTAGAAAAAGTAATCCTCACAACAGTCCTTGCAGAAAGTTGTATTAACATGTATGCTGTTTATGGTAGTTTTCATTTATGCCTACTTTTTTTACACTACATTTGCCTGGAAACTGATCTTCCACACCTAAGTTTTATCCAAGCAGAACTGGGTTTTCATTTTGTTTTTCTATCATCTCTGGTCATGTGTCTTCACTTCATTTTATCATGTTATTGTTACATTTTATATAATAGCACAGGAAACAAAAAACTCTTCTTCCTTTGGAAGGGGAGGTGGCTGGCACTCTAAATTGGCTCCAGCAATTTACAAGTAAAATTGGCAAAGATGGGTGAGAGATGAATTTTATCTCCTCAGTGAATAACACCTATGATCTTCAATATACCACAGAAATTCAGACATCTGTTCTGTTAAACATCTGATTGCTTGAAAATTGTCCTTACACACAAAACCCCCTGTGACTAGAGTATGTGGGTATCTTTAGTGCTACAGTTGTCAGATCTAGTTAGATATAATGGATACTGACTGTAATGTGCTTCAGAGAACCTTAAATGAGGAAGTCAGTGCTGTCTTGAAAAATAGAAATTGCAAGTGTCTCTGCTATAATATTCCAGTGGATATAATTGAACCTCATCAGGTAATTCTATCATCTGTGCTAGGATCCTGTTTTGCAAAACTGCATGTGTAAAATATTTAAATCTCTTATTTTTATTTCATTGTTTGGAATCTTTTCAGGTCATCACCTCAGAAAAACAATAAAAAGTTTGGACCAGGATTTTAAAAACTGACTTTAACAGCCAGTTTTCCATCTCCTCAAATTGGACCTGATTTTCAGCCTGTTAGTATTGAGGGTTTCCTGAACAATGGTGTTTTTTGAGAAGGCTTTAGACTGCCTTGAGATTATACTTGCTTTCAACCTTAAGTTGTGGCTTTTACCTCTGAATTCCATTTTTTTTTCAGAGCATCATGTGCTGATTTGCCCTAGACATCATTCATCAATCTTTGTCTAAGTCTGGCCATGATACTTAGCTGACCTGATTTCTGGTGTTGCATTGCATGTTGTTTCCACTCAGTTGAATGATACCACTTTTCCATTCTTGCAAAAAGAGTCTTTGCTGATATGGATTAACTTAATTCAATAACTAGGTGATGTTGCAGACATTTTTGCTGTTTTTCTTATACTATTTTTATATTTTAAGAAACAGATTTTTACTTAATCACTGTCCTTGAATATTATAATTACACCTTCTGCAATATATCAGAGAAAATGTGGAGGGCTTAATGGAGGGGTTAAATTTACTTGACATGTGGAATGTTTCTTAAAACTTACCTCATTAACATCCTGTACTCCATCTTCTATCCTCCAGCGTTTGAGGAAGTGCTATATGATATGTGGACATCCCAAGTCACCGCTTCTGACACTCTGGAGGATAAGAGGTAGATTTATCCAGACTTTCAGTTACTTTTCAGCTTCACCGATTTCCTTCCCAGTTACTGGAAGATTTCTTCCATAAAGCAAGAGGTAATACTTCTTACACTTACATACATGATACTTCTCCTGTTCTGGTTTTGTTTCACTTCCTTCGGTTCCTTTGGTGCTCCCTTTGTACAAAATTTGCATGAAAAGCAAATTATAATAACCTTGGTTTTCCATTTCACCAAGCAGTCTTAGTCAGATGAAGCCTCTGAGGTGTTTTAAGTATTGACAGGCAATACAGAACTGAGCTCAACAGGTAAAAGTGTAGTGATATTTAGGGACCAGGAACCAGCCCTGCCCCCAGTTTGCAAACAAAGCTGCAGAGCTGCCTGCTGAGAATATTCTTTGCTTGGGCAGAGCCTTCCCACAAGCATCAGGCAGAATAACCACCTAACTTGAAAATGCCATAAGCTGGTTTGCTGCAGTAACTTACTGCATAAGAAAGATTCTGTTGGGGCATACATAAAATTATGGCCTATCTTTATTCCTATTTTTAGTTTTACTGACTATGATCCCCCTCTTAGGGAGTAAATTAGGAGATATTATTAAATTAAATCCAAAGCTGCTGCAAATATAGACAATGGTGTTGCTAATGGGACTCACCAATACAAAACTGATCTGTAGGAGTCTTCCCAACCATCATATTTTGTGTCTATAGGCACATATATATGTGTGTATGGTCATGGATATAAATGTATGCAAAATGAAATCTGCTAAGTATTAGAAGTTCATTTATTCAATTATGCTCTATTATAATCCTTAATCACTTTCAGTTTTATTTTAAATAGAGGTAATCATATGAATCTCCATACTTTTAGAAGATCATTACACAGATAGATGTTATAGTTTAATAAAAACATTCCAGTTCTCTCTACAAAATACAGATATCAGAATCCATATGCATTACCTTTGTCTTACTCGAAACGTACAATGTTCAGCCCCTAGTGTAAGATTGGTAAGATTTCAGGTTAATCTCAAACATTTAATATTGGAGCACATTTTCATCAAGTTCTGTTGGCTACCTTTTCACAAATAGAAATTTTCTCATCACAATTATGGTTCTTGGTTATAAACAATTGATTTGACCAAAATCTTCAACGCTGAAGTAAAAATCCTGAATCTTGATTCAAGCACTCTAACTTTAGCCACACAGTTCTTAAAGCTGGGGCGATGTTATTGACTTTAGTATTGAAAAATAAGTGTTAACACCAAATCTATTATCTAAATACAAACCAAGCTCTGCTGTCACTGTTCAGTCCTTTTAAGTGTACAACTGCACTAGACCCGTTTAAGGAGAAATATCTAAATTAGTTAGGTTTAGGCTACAGGAAGTAATATACTAAAGAACAAGGAAGACAGTGCCATTAGTAAAGTGCTTTCCCTGTATTAGTTGCATTCTAAGCAAACAAGGTTGTGCACTGCTGTAAGAAATTCAGTAATGCAAAAATAAGTTTAAATTGAAAGCAAACTTTGAAAAAGATGGAAGATATTTGATTCTTTACATATTCTGATGGAAAATTAAAGCAAGAAATTATTTAATTCTTGCTCTCTGGTGAGACAGTGATCATTATGAAGCAGGTTTACTTCAAAATCCTGTCAGCTAGCATTTGTTTACTTGACGTGCACTAACATTCTCCAGAGGAAGTTTCAGCCAGGTGGAAACAAATTGTTAAGATCTTGCTCTGTTTCAATTTGGTATTTGCAGCTTGCCTAGTGGAATTTCACTGTTCCAGTACTGTGGTGTTTTTTAGAGTTCTGTTAAGATGTATTGGCATGTGACTTGGAAGTTATTTTTGTTTCAAAATGTATTATATATTTGAGATTTAAATAGTCCTACATGATCAAGTGAAAAAATCTACCAACATCTTTTAGCTCCTAATGAAGTGACTCTCTTATACAAAATTACAAAAATTAATTATACAAAATTAAGCATATTTTCAAAATTAACTGCATTTATTTGTCTTTTGTTTATTTGTGCCATAGAAAAATGTGCCTCCTTCACTGTAGATCCCACATTCAAACAAACAAAATCTTTATACTGTGGTATAGTCTAATCTGTCCAATGTAGCCCATTAATGTCACATGCACCAGATTAATTTCTTTAATCCACTCCTTTCTCCGAAGACAGACCTTAGGAACCACAACAGAGGACAGCAGGATTTGATTCTTATGCAGGTTGGAAACAGTATTCAAAATCAGGGCTGCTCCCTTCCAGGTCCCATGGCAGCCAGTCTCCCACTGTTTCGGAGGATGGGCTCGATGAAGTCCACCTGAGTCCCAGTGCCAGACCTCAGGGCGTCCCAGTTTGGTTGAGCCACATGAGCAAGGAGGTCTCCCTGGCAGCTGGGTCCTGAACCACACCCAGGTCCAAAACTGCTTCTGGCTATGAGGCTGGGCATGATGTGGAGGTCTAAATGGGGCCAATGTCCCCTGGCGAGTTAGCCCTGATGCATATGCGTTCACCTGTGCTCTGGTGCAGATGATGTTTTGGAACTGTCTTCAGTTGTAGTGTGCTGTTTTGGTTGTTTGATCTTGGCGTTTGCCTTAAGCCTGCAAGACTTGATGCTTTGCACAATCATGTCTTTCACTTCTAACATGGTGTTTCTAACCTAATACGTATGTACTCCTACTCCTTACTGCATTTTGCTGGATCTTCTTTACATCTGGGTCCATTAGATAGTCCTAAGCTATGTTACTGCAATATCTTCTTCAAGATCTGAAAGCAAGTTTTTTCTTTAAAGATATATCTTCATAAGTATGCATTTTCTTGGCCTTTCTTTTAGAAATTCTGTAAGATTTTGAATGGACAATAATAAATCTTTAACTTGGTCCCAAAGATTAAAAACCCTAATGTTCAAATTCTATTGCTCTCCAATTTTCTGACTTAAATCTAGACAGAATTCATAATTATCTTCCTATTTTTTTACTATCTAAAACCTTTTTATAGACTAATGATGTTTGGTACCCCAAATTACATAAAGCTATTAATTTTTTTGAAAACTAGGTTAGAAATTTAAAAAAACCCACAGGGCTATAGTAAGTTGAATGATAGAAAAATGTTTTATAAAATAACAACTTCAAGTGTTATAAACTAACATCTTCAAGAATGAAAATGATTCTTTTTTAATGTTGTCATCAATTCAATATAAAGTAGAACTACACAAATTGTCACGTTAGTAATTTACAAACTAACAGTTTGTTCAAAGGAACTTGGATATGTCTTTCTGCTTCTCTGAAAAGATTAAGTTGCACAGAGTAAAGAGGTCTAATTTTCCTAAAAGTTTGGTGTCTTTACAATGTAGACTACATAAATAATAGAAATGGGCTGAAAGAAAAGCCTTCACTGTGAATAGTCCCAAATGTGTAAGAACAACATCTTTTGGTTTGAATCTAATGTCAGACCTGTAATTTTCTAATGGAGATAAACTAAAACCCTGACCTTTGGGGAAATTGGGTTCAGAGAGAATTCTTTTTTATTCAGCACCATCAATAAACACATCACATTAATAAATATTGCTCAGTGCAAAGGGAGTCTTGATTTTTAAACCCTTTGCATTGTTTTTGTTACTCCTTCTGTGCAGATATTTATTTCTTTACTTAAAAAAATATTAAAAAGCCATCTTAAAGGTGTTGCCCATCTTGTTTAACAGAATAAAGTAATTTTTAAAGGACTTCTTTGTGATTACCTTATCACATCTTTACAAAATATATGCTAACCAGCAAAATCACCAATACCTCTTCTGCACTTTAATAGTTTTGTTTCTTTCTCTGATCATTATTTCACATTCATCCTCATATACAGAACACCTTTTACATTCTTACTCTATTTGCATAGGTATATCATCATAATATTGTTTGCATGAGAAATTATTTATCCTTTTATGCATGTTTGTTGGCTGTATACACTTTCCTTGTATGTCTTTGCACTTTCAAGCTTAATTCAATCCAGGAAGTACTGTTAGCAAAATTACCATATGCAAAGCTATTCTAATGATATCTCTGGCCTAGATGAAACCAGGAAATGTTGAAAAAAATCCAAGACAGCCAATATCTGGCTTCTAGACTGCTTGGATTAACATTAGAAACAACCTTTTAAACCATTTGGATGTCATCTAATATAGAAATATAAGAAATATTGTACTTTCATCTCTTAAAAGTTGATATGAATATTTTCTTTGGTTTCATTTCACATGAAATTGCAATAGCATCTCTAAGGTATGGGGGGGATGCTTAAGCAAACCTGTGTCCATTAGAGTTTTTCCAGGAATTCATTCTATGTACTTATTTTTTTTTTCTTTTTTTTTTTTTTTCTTTAAGCATAAAAAAAATTACTGGAAGGTATTTAAAAAAAATACTAAGACATAAAATAAAAACTAATAAATACTACTGAAGAATAGTTTTGATTTCAAAACAGTGAGTATGCAAAGTACAAATATAATTTTAAGAATCATATTCATTCAGTCAGGAAGATGAAATAATCTGTACAAATAGTATGTCCAAAAGAAAATAATCAAAACACCTCTGATTTTATATATCAAACTCATAGCATATTTTATGAACCATTTACAAGATAATAATTACTTACAGAAATAACTCTATAAATAGCTTAGGAGAACAGATACTAAATTTTTTAATAAACAATTTTTGTAAAGGTTTTTCCTGGAAAGAGACAAAACTTACTGGTCTTCGTCAAGAAATATTTGCCTGGTTTCAATGAATGCAAAGCAATAACATAATTTGCGATGTTTTGCATTAAAATATTAAGATGAGTTCTGATACCGGATCGTAAATCATCCTTAACTCATCTGAAAGGATGTGTAGGCTTATGAACTTTAAAGATCTTTTTAATGAAACTGGCTGAATTCCAAATTTACAACCACACACAAATCTATGTTTCTTTTTATTTTGGTTCAAACTGAAATCACATTAATCTTTTAACAGATATCAAATGTTCCATGTTGCATCATGCCCTTGAAACTGCATCATTTAGAAGCAAGAGCAAAAATCAGTGTCTCATCTGTAGAAGACTACCCGACCCTTTCAAAGTAAAGGGAAATACTTTGTATGGCAAATATATTTCTGGAAACTGCCTGTGCTTGTGATAGGATGTGAATATGTTGACACAGTTTAGCTTTGTCGTACTTTGTATTTGATATGAACAACACTCATTTGAAACCACATATTACACTGTTACATAAAAAGCAAAAGCTCACTAATTATACTTATCCACATTACATTCAGGAAAAATACAGCAGATGTATATAGTATCTTTTGTCTCCTTGTTTTTCAATGACAAAAGAAAAAAGCTGTAAATGCTTCAAACATGTAAAAATAAATAATTTCTTTAAGCATACCCTTTCTCCTGAACTGCAGCATTTAGCCTTAATGACATTTTTGTCAGCACTATAGATGATGTGCAAGAGTTTCTTTTGCTTATTTTTTTTTGTTTGGTTTGGGGTTTTTTTTTGGGGGGGTTGGTTGTTGTTTGGGTGTTTTTTTCAGGGGGATATTATTCCTGTGTTATTAATAAGCATTAGAAATAGAAATAAAATCCACATAAAATGGCTCAGTTTCATTTAAACTGTCACACAATTGCCTTCATTATTCCAGCTGGCTTGGAGAAAGAAAGTTCTCTTTGTTAATGAGACCAACACAACTCATCCCATTATACCAGTTCTAACCTAATAAATCAAATATTTGCACAATTCTCCTTCATGTTTTTCCAACTAGATTTTCTCTCATGGCCATAAACTCTACCATGGAATAGGTGTCATATCTGGATATTTTAAGAAGCAAAAATGAATGGGAAGGCCTGTCTGTAATTCCACACAGCAAGGAAGGCTAGTTGAAAACATCCCAAAAGCAGGGAGAATGTGAGGTACCTTCTCCCATTCATAGCTTTCATTAATGTTACCATGTTACCTTGTTATTAAAATGCTTCCTTCAATAATTTTTAGCAGGCTTCACCCATGTATCTCTGAACACTGGAAAAATAGTATGGTTGCTAGTGTTGGTGGAGAGACAGTGTCACAAACCTAGCTTAAAAATTGTGAGAATAGTAGCCCAGTATTTTAGCAAAGGACAGGGAAATGCAGAGTGGTGTTATGATTTCTTCCAGGCAGTAGGGTAAGCTAGAAGTTGTCATTAACTCATGAATTCTTGAACTTCAGCAACATTCTCAGTGCATAAGGTCAAACTGCTTTCTCTAATCAAAGCATGCTTATGAAGAAAAACATTTCCAGTGCAAGACCTCTGATTTAACACACAAGAAAATTTTGTTGCTGCATCTTCTCAATTTGTGCCTGCAGCCCACCACTTAGGTTTTGTTTCCTTACACAAATAAAGGAGTACAAACATTTCAGGGATACATTCCGCCTTTCAAAAAGTCAGAAAATCCACAAAAGTTCTATTACAGTTGTACAAGTTGCAGTTATGCATCTAAAGGAAAACACTGGCGCGTGCTGGCAGAGAACAAGAGCATCAAGCAAAGAGAGCATGTGCAGCTTGGGATGAGGCTGAGCACCCTGAAAGGGGGTCAGGAAGCTCAACACTAACAGCAATGAAAACCCTGAGTGAAGGAGGACCATAGTGGGTCAATGTTTCTTCAGAGAACTTGTGTGGGGAAGAGATTTACAATGGGGTTTTGAAGGATCATTTGGTTTGAATTGGCTTGGCCAACCGGTAGGAAATCACACTACTTTTGTGGTTACCTCTGCCATAAATTACACAGCTCCTCTTGGAGCACCATGTACTGAGGAAAGCAGCATCTCCCCTGCTTCACTGTGACCTAATCCACCATGTTCACTCTTCACTTGGTTGGTAGGAATGCATGGCTGATATCCTTTGCTGGAAGAAGAGACCAGTGTGATAGAGATAGGTAAGCTGCAAACTGTTTGTCGTGGGTAGTTTTATTGGTTTTTAGAGCATTTTTACACAGTGCATGTAGGCAACAACCTGTAGTTCTGTGTGCTTAGAAACTACAACTGTGAAGGCTTTCCTCTTACTGTGACAGTAATGTCATTATTTAAACACAAGAGGCCATATTTGGCACTCTCTGTTCGTGTAAGCACAGAGTGCCCTTTCTATGGAGTTTCTTTGGCTCATCACAGCTGACTCCTGCTGCCATAAAGTGCCTGACAGCTTTACCACAGGCACCACTGAAACGGGATGGCATCCTAAGAAACAGTTATCTTTAACTACCTTGAAATAACTGCCTCCTGTTTGAAAAGGCTTCTAATAATAACCTGATTTAATACAAATAAATAAAAGAACAAAATGAAAAAATACTTTTTATGTACAATACAAGGGGAAATATTGTTAATAATTTGTACATGAAGCTTCACAAGATGTTGCAATACAGGATAGCCTACATTAAATAGGTATAGCATTCACTATGATAATGAGGTAATGCTATATTAGAATGGATAGTAAAGACCTATAGTACACCTCCAGAAATATCCAGTATGACCTAAATGTTTCCAGAAGCCTGAATATCACCTATAAAGGCATCTTTTTTCTAAAGTAGGTGAATTGTTTACATTTCATGAAGAAGATTGATTGAGCAATATGAGCCATATTATTTCAGTTGCCCAAAGTCAAAGGTGCAAACTTTGGAATTGGTCACAAAGGCAGATAAAAGTATAATTCAGGAGAACACGGAGGAATTGTATTTCCTCTTTAGAGACTCCCTTGTTGAATCATGCAGAAACTATTGATTATATTTCAAAGGCTTTTTTTTTTAAATACATACCAGTGACTTCATCTGTCTAGAGCCGTCTGAACTTCAAACAGATTTGGGAAATACAGTAGATAAAAAGAATTTATGAGAAATAAATTATGTCACAAAAATGCCAGAAGTCTTTCCCCAAAAGAAGGGTCTTTTAATGGAAAGAACAACCTTTTCCCTGCTTATTGATAATCAGGAAGTTGAGACATAAACATATGTATCTTAATAAATAATTTAAATGAGAGTTTTAAAATAATAACTTTAGAATTATGCATAAGAATCTGACAGTTCTTTCATATTATTATGAAAATATGTTTTATCTTCTAATTTGAATGTGTGTTATTAGTGTTTGCTAATTTAGATTTTTCTATCCTGAATACAGTCACATCTGCAAAACGTTGCCATGCATCTCCCTTACTCTCTCCAATGACATTCACAGAAAGACATGAAGAACCTTGTGGAAGCATGGGCATCTTGTGCAGCATTGATTGCATGTGATTACAGAAAACTCCAGCTGTGTATCATATTGAGCCAACAGCTTGAAGGCATGGAGGGTATCCTGGGCAGCTGTGTGCCCAAATCCCCACCTTAAGTCAGACAAAACAATGACTGGAAAACACTGTTCCAGGAGACAGCCTTCTCACTGAGACCCTGGGAAAGCAGAGAGATGTAAGCAGTCCCAGACATCCTTTCTGTGAGGTCTGATGCTTGTGCTTGAACCTTGCTCCAGAGGGAGGTGGGGATGCTGGAGCTTCGGTATGGGAACCTTGGCTGACGAGCAGTGCCAGGAACCTGGGTGGTTGCAGCCCTTCCCACGGACACAAGTGTAAGCATGTGGTGTGCTCTTCTAGTAGAAAAGTGGGTGCTTCTAGCCCTCACCAAAGGGTTGGCAGAAAAAGAATTTGAAGATCTCAGTATATACAGTGGCAATAAAGTTGCTGACAGTCTTTGTTTTCATCGCTCACTAATAAGGTTAAAATTAAAAGGGTTTCTGTTAATTAAAGAATGAGGTGAGAACACTGAAAAGACCACAGGATTTAAATTGAACATAATTTAATTTATTTTGGAGTGGGAAGGAATTTCTTTAAAAATGCAGTAGTGTGGGGATGAAGACTTCATCTTTCAGCACCACATGAGAATAATGAATTTCCTGAGGTTACTGTAAGGGAGAATATTTATAAACTATGCCATCCTAGCTTGATTGGTTTTTATGTTACTAAAAGTCCATTTTCAGGGCTATTTGTACCAGGGAATTGTTTCTTCAACATTATGGCAGGCTGCCTGGTTGGGTGGTGGGGCTGGAGGAGAGAACGAAACGCACGGCATATGACATGAGGGAAAAGGAGCTGCTGCTCTGTGCAGATGGGGTTCTCCAGGAATTTTCCACCTGCCAAACACTCCCTAAACTTCCTACTCTATCCTCTGGACGTTCAGGCAGAGGCAGAGGCTGCATAAGTAGAGTAACAATGACATTTTGCTGGATCCACACTGACTTGATGTGTCCATGCTGGTAGTTCTGTTTATTTGACACGGTTGACTTATGATGTCTTGGTCATGGCTTGTTTGTCCAGCTGGACTCTTCATTCTGACAGATTTGCTTTCAAGTGCCATCTACCTCTGCGAAAGTACCTTTAGATCTGTTTTTAGTGAAATGGGTGGGGAAGGAAACTGACAGGTAAAATTGCCACATTATTGAAAAAACCAGACACGTGTATGCTCTGTGAGAGGCAGTACTTCAGATGCCTTTTCACTGACAGGTTTAAAATGCAACGTTTGTCCTTTGCCTTTGTCAGACTGGTTCAGCTGTTTTTCAATACTGCTAAAAAAAAAAAAAAAGGAAAAGGTGGCAGTCTCACTTTCCAGTACCGTTAACAGGTAATCTGCCAAACTACTAAAGTGGATACAAATGAGTAGATCTCATGTATATTTGTCCAACAAATCTACCAGCTGTTATCAAACTACTTGAGGGGAAATGTAAGGGATGAAAAATTCCCATAACTCACCTATGCCAGGAAGGGAGGAATCTTTCTCTGTAGCATCACTCAAGCCATAAGTGATGAGTCCAGGATGCTTTCTGGCACCACAGAGCTGCTGAGGTGTGTGCTGCATCTCAGTGAAGGATGTGAGAATAATGCCACATTGCTCAGGCTTGCCCCACAAACCCAAAATCGCTAAGAGAGCTTTGACACCCCAAAGTTATTTGCTGATAGTCAACCTAACCCTCTGGTCAAATGGCAAGATGTGAGGTCAAACTCTGAAAGGGGACTTGTGTAAGTTTTGCTTTGGTCCACCAGGTCTGGAAGTAGTTCTGGGAAGCATAGGCATTGGGGTTGTACCTTTGATTCCCTACCTTGTGCATTTCAGGATGTTTAATTTAACATTCTGTTGGAAACCCCTTAAAAAGCAGTGGATCTCCAGCCTTCAGTCTGTTCCAAACAAAGTTTTTGATTTTTATTCTTTTTTTTTTCAACTGGTCTTGTCCCCAAGGTTGTAGTCAACTTACTTTGTGAGTAAAAAGAACTGTTATTCCCTAAATGAGAACCTTCCCCTCTGCATTATATGAGTAATGTAGGATGTAAGAAGTGGTGACCCTTTATAATGGATTTTCTTCCATTTGCTTCACTGAAACTTCAAGGACTGCATTTTGATTCTTCCTTCGTGTTTTTACCTCAGAGGTTGGCATGTTAGGGTTATGAAACTAGCAAAGCTCTAGTCAGATCAAAAGAGGTGGCAAATAAGTACATTAAGTGCATAAAAATCCTCCCCTTCAACATATATATGTTTTATGTGAGCACAGCATCAGTGAATTATAGCACAAAATCAATGTAATTTACACAGCTTACAGAAGCTCTCTCTACCCTGCTTCTACCTCTTCCCTCCTAGCATAAAATAAAATAAATAAAACAATTCTTTACACATTTCTCAATAAATGCACTTCTGATATCTTTCTTACCAAATCAGTCTGACACTTTTCCCTTTCAAGCCTGACATGACATTAAATTGATGTGTAAAGATTTTTAAAAGCCTCACAAACCAACTTAATTTATACATTTCTTAATGATATAAGGTAAAAATGGATTTTAAAACTTGAGGCGCTCTTATCACATTTTTAAATCTGTGTCTTTAAGGGGTGCAACGTGTCTTATTTTAATCTGTCATAGAGACTGCTTCACTCATTAGTTGTTATCTCTGGTGTTAGAAATGTATAGCCACTGTAACCACGAAAATTCAACATTCATCCTCCTGCCTGAGGACATGTTTATTCTGAAACAAGAACTACATTGTGCTTCATGCAATATTTACATGGAACTAATTATGCATATCGTGAAATTTGCAGCCTCCATAATAATGCTATTACACCTGCAATTTTATCATTTCTTGGTTTCTTTCTAAAAATGTCTGCTTCTGCAATCAAAAAGTTACACTTAATATTCCATAAAGAAATCCAGTGTTAATGAGTATAATAAATCAACTAAAAAATCCATAGATATGGGAGTTTTTATGGAAAAGTAGTAGAAGTTATGAAACATAACCATCAATTACCTTTGCTACTCCTTTCTATTCAAGAAATTGTATGAGAAACAGAGACAGCTTTGGACTGCATTTGAAAGCCTTTGATCTTGTGTGCTGTTTGGTAAGATGTTGGAAATGGCAGAAGTCATAATTTCCAGCAGATGCGACTGGGCCATACCATGTCATCGTAACATCGACTTAAGAATGAGTAAGGGTAATACAGTGGCAGATCTTGAGTGAAGAATTAGGGATACAAGAAACTCTTGCTTTGGCTGGATGGTACTACTCCTGGTGTAAGAACATCAGAATCCATCCACAAAATGAAACTAGCTCTGTCTGCAGAGCTGCATCCAGAAACAAATAAGATATTGAGACTGGTTTTTTTAAATCCTGGCGTAATACAGTAACTATAACTATTAAGGAACCTCATTTTGTTTAAATGATGGCTCCCAAAACTCTCCAGAGGCATTTCCTCATGCAAGTGCATTGTAGCAAACATATCTAGAAGCCACAAATCTTTGACTGCCTAAACAATTACAGTAGCCTCAGCAAACTGAAAACAATTCTTTTACCAGCATCACAACAGGAAATGCTCTAAAACACAAAACTGCATTTGTATAGCATTAGGGAGTGCAAAGGGTGGAAATCTCTTATACTTTGCCTTAGGCTCTTTCACAGTATTTACCAGAGTGATTTTTCACTGGACAGGCTTCTACATACAACTAGGTTACATTCACAGGCTTGCCCCAAGTGAGTAAAAACACACAATGGTCATAAAATGTCTATTGTCCTATAAATGGGAATATAATACATACCATCTTCTCTTCAATCACAATGACAAAATGTATAGTCCCTCGGTGATAATCAATATTACTATGATGACAACTGTTATGAAGTATTATTTTCTTCACCTCTGTTTCTTTTTCGAGGATGTTGCAGAAATAGTTTGATTAGTTTCTTGGTTAACTGCCTATTTGTTTGTGCTTGTGTTCATAAGTGAGTGGGTGTGTTAGGAATTCACTGGGATAAAGCTAATTTAGAGAAATTAATTTTGCTTTTAATTGTCTAGTTTATTAGTTATTTTTAATTCTTTCAAGGATAAAGCTTACAGTAAAGAGCCAGTCTGTGTGAAATTTCTGCCTGTAGAACTGAGGTTCCCCTTAACTGAAATTTTTATCTATTACAACATAAACTGGGGAGAAGCAAGGAGCAAGACCAAAAGTCCTGAGACAGGTGCTCTCCGTCTGTGGAGAAGCTGATTACTACTCCCTGGTTGGTTACTCCCTGGCCCTCTTGAGAGAGTCCTGGGATAAACACAAATAGGATAGAATATTCTCCAAAACCTCTTAGAAGGTGTGTCATGGTTTAATCTCAGTCGGCAACTAAGCACCCCGCAGCCGCTCGCTCACTCCCCCCCACCCGGTGGGATGGGGGAGAGAATTGGAAGAGCACAAGTGAGAAAAACTCGTGGGTTGAGATAAAAACAGTTTAATAATTGAAATAAAATGATAATAATAATATGGTAATAATAATAATACACAAAACAAGTGATGCACAGTACAATTGCTCACCACCCGCCGACCGATGCCCAGCCAGTCCCCGAGCAGCGGCCCCCCCGGCCAGCTTTCCCCAGTTTATGTACTGAGCATGACGTCACATGGTATGGAATGTCCCTTTGGCCAGTTTGGCTGTGCCCCCTCCCAGCTTCTTGTGCACCTCCAGCCTTCTCAGTCGGTAGAGCATGGGAAGCTGAAAAGTCCTTGGCTAGTGTAAGCATTACCTAGCAACAACTAAAACGTCGGTGCGTTATCAACTTTGTTCTCATCCTAAATCCAAAACACTGTACCAGCTACTAGAAACGAAATTAACTCTATCCCTGCCGACACCAGGACAAGGTGCTATCAGCCTTGGAGTAAAGTTTCATGAGAAATAGACCCTTGCCACTATGCACTATTGGACTTAGAACTAAGTTGTGTTGCAAGCAACCAAGGAGACTTTCTTCTTCAACACTGCTTTATTTGGGTCTATGCCTTTCAACTGAGCAATTTTTTCAACTCTTCTGATTTATTTAAGTCAACATTAGAACAAGTCTGGTTCATTTTAGTGGAACAGGAGGTTACAAACTTGATTACAACTTTGAAAGCATAACTCAAAAAGGGCACCCCGAAAGGTACATCCTATACTGTTTTTCATCTGAGGAAGATTTTAGGTACCCAAAAGACTATTCAGTTTTTCTGAACTAAATTAGTTTGTCTAATCAGAAAAAAAATCATTGTCTGCACACCTTGCCTTCCATGGTCTTGTTCTAGCTATCATGCAAGGATTCGTTTAGGGTCTTTCTCCATTGCTGTAACTAATCCAACAGCTTAGGTTGTTGCCTTTAGAGAGGATATCGTGAGTCCTCTTTGCTCTGGTTATACCTGAGGTTTCTGAGATTGCTCATGCAACAGAACGGTTGCAGCATATTTTGAGAACACCTTTTTTTTTTCTTTCCTGATACAACCTTCTTTTTACCTGAACCAACAAATGCTGTGCTTTTGCTTAGCCCTGGGAATGCTTGCTAAGCATGGGGTTGGGTGCCACTGAGTGATCTTTTGAAAGAGACGACACTGGGATATGTGAATTTTTCACAGCAGGGCGACTGAACTCCTCTTTCATTTGATTCCTCCCTTCTCACAAGATGATTTGCATTTTGACATTTTCATGTGTTTGTAAAAATGAAAACATTTTAAGTCACAGGAACTATTACCTTTCTGCAGTCTCACAATGTATGCTATATAGCTGTTTTTTTATAAAGATCACAGAATGACATATTAGTAATAAAGCTGTCTGAGCTGGCATTTGGAGTCTCTTGCTATCCACTCTTTTTGGACAGGTAGGGGTTTGGGCCACCACAGCAGGTCACATGGTGACTTTGAAAGTCATGAGAAGAACCTGGAACTGGATTTGGTTTCTAAGGTGGAGCCTGTCTGCAGACAGAGGAGCTCAGGTATTCACAGCAATAGGATGCTTAGCAGACAGGCTGCTATGGCTTGGTGCACCTGGAATTTTTCCAAAGCATATGGCTTTATTCACAGGCATAATGAGCTGCAGTAATCAGCCATGAAGATTATGAATGTGTGGATCTTCATGAGTAGTTGCTGTAGGCACAACTGGATCTGAAAGGGTGGGAGACAATCATCTGACCAGTCATAGGTGAAAGAGAATGGATTTGGTGTTAAGAGTTCAGTAAGACTTCACTACCTGAACACAATTAGCAGTCTAATACCAGGTGATCTTGATAGCTGGGGAAGTTACAGAGCAGGGGACTGTTACCCACTTGCTTTTTCCCTCTAACATTTATATTTGGCCAGCTACATCTCACAGCTAATTTTCAATAGATAGGCATGTTACTGATCATACTTCTTGGAGAGAGGCACAGAAAAGGATGTTGTTCTCAGAGATTTGCTTTACCTTTTTGTTCTCTGGTTGTGGCATCATTAAAAGCACTCCTAAAGTCTCTCTGGATTTGGGGCACTATTTAAATATAGCCTTTGACTGAAGAGAGAATCAGAAAAGAAAAAAGCTTGCAAAAAATCCACATCCAGTGAAGGATTTTCCTCTGGGGAAGTCTCAAGCCATCGTGTGTTAAATGTGTCTCTCCAGCCGATTATAAGCATTCGCTGAGCTGCTTCTCTCTGAATTTGTCAGGTTTCTAATGTAATATATAAATCTGTTCCTGCTTGACTCCCACAGCTGGTTTTGATCAGGCTCCTATAAAAAGGAAGTTTCAATTAGCACTGATCCAAACGTATTCTGGAGGTATATTTTTATGGCTGCTCAACAAATAGCACTCTTTGTTCGTAAGGGTGCGTGTGACTCTAAAACCCAATACAGCCAGAACTGTGAGTCATCACCACAAGCACCGTACTTTGTTGCAGAGGTCACACTCTGCCAAAACCAGAGGAATTAGCTAGCCAGATTGAATTAGTGGTTGAAACACATTAATTTATACTACATAAATGTTATTGTGGCCCTGTGGGCAAGTACTTAGGTCATATGCTTTATGAACTATTTGCACCAAGAGGGTTTTCCAGCCGTAAATCAGCTCCGAAGTGCACCTTTGCAAAGTGTTCATGGCTCTGCGCTGTGCTCCCCCCTGTCCGCACTGACTCCATCTCTTGGCACAATGACGGTTCACCAGTCTGCATGTGCTTTACAAGATTTCCTGCAAAAGGAGTGGATTGGTGGCCAGAGCAGAGCTGAGACTGGGTCTAGTCAAGAAGTCAAGACCTGGCTGCCCATGACGCTTGTGGGCAGCTGCAGGGCTGTGGCTCCAGGCGTCTGGCAGCAGGCAGGGCTGCTCAAGTCAGTGCAGCTGTGCGGTAAATGGAAACCTTGATACCTCAAACACACATACAACCCAGCCCTTGACAAGGCTGTTTCTCTTCTGGGGGAGGAGGGCAATTAGATACACTTTTGGCCAGATTATTTTGGAGTGAAAAAAAGTAGAAGTAAGTGTTTTCTGGCTGCAAATTGTGGTAACTGAGGACACATGCCAAGAAAGAATTATGCATAAACGATAGTGTTTAAACTTGTTTTTATGTGTTTGGATGTGTCTCTGCCAAAAATCTGACAGGGCCTCATTGTTGGAGCTTTTTCATCATGAAGCCACTGACTGCACCCAGCAAACATTTCATAAATAATGAAATAATTGGGGGCCTTTGGTGTTGTCTGCTGGTGTCAACAGCTGCATGTAGCACACTCTACTTTCCAGCAAGCCAGGTAAACACTACAGCAGTATAAGAAGGGAGGCAATGTCTGTCTCTAGAGAGGAATGATCTTTTTAAACAAGCATATTTCACTTGGAGCTCTAATTCCATTCGGTTTGTTTGATTTGGGTTGCGCCTGCCTTGGCACAAAGGGTTATTTGTTTTACTATTGTTCATTTTTGTTCAGCTCAGCTAGCACATCCACTCCCTTGCACCGCTGCCACTGTGATGCTGAATCATGCTGCACATACATCTTCCCCAACAGAGTGCCACAGCACATGCCTCCTCTTGTTTTAAATGTAATACAGCCAGCATCCTTACTGGGTATCTCCAGTGCTGCTGTTCTCAAGGACACAACAACCCCTGTTCAGACTCTAGACTGCAACTCGCTTTTACCCACTTCCCCAGTCTCTGGGCTTGTTGATTTAGGAATCTTGGACATTAATCATCTGGTGTAAATGACATTTTTCTTTACGCTGAATATTTCAACAGGATCACAAAAAGAATGTTTTTATAGCATTAAATATTCATAAAATCATGCTAAAATAGTTAAGGAGATGTGAAATAGATGAAGCTTTGAAAGCATAAATATTTAATATTTTAATAGCTTTTCATAGGACATTTTTTTTTTGTTTTTCATGAACCTTGTGCTGTTACCATACATTTGTTTTTTGAATGGGGAAACTATTATTCTTTTAAGTGTTTCCTATTAAAAATGAAAATGTTTAGTCTACTCAAGACCTCTTTGGTTTTGCTTAGCTTATGAAAAGAAAAAAAAATCAAGTCTGCCAGCCCTTCTTGTGTGAGTAATCTCCATTCATCCTGCTCCTGAAACACTCCTGTGTTGACTGTTTTTACTGCAGGATCCAGTTTACCATTACAAGGATTGCAAGATGGCTATTAAAACTCCCAGAGTCTAATTTTTCTGCATAAATAGCTTTTTCTAGAAAGCAAATAAAGGACTGTCTGAAGTGAGGTTGATTTTCAGCAATAATGAATCCATATGTTTCCCATTAAACCTGTCTTCAGAAAACTCATGACAGAAAGAAAAATCATTAGCAGTGACAAAAGAAATTCTTGTGTGACTTATATGAGTTTTTCTTTTGTTTTTCTTTTAGATGTATCTTCATTCTCTTTGTGAAACCAGAACCACAACACATAGCATTGCGTGGCAATGGTTATGTGTTTCCTAAGCAACTGTTTAAACAATAGAAGTGGTAGACTAGGTATTTACTACATTTCATTAATTGGGTTAAGGAAGTAGGGATATTTATGACAATTGTTTGGAAAGCTGTGTAAAAAGATAGCCAGACAAACAAACCTCCATAATCCACTTATACCTCACAGATGCCAAAGGGTTGAACAAGCCTATTAAACAAGCTATACGCCTGTCTGTTTGGATGAGCTGTTAAACCATGAATCTCTGCACAGCACCTGAGGCAGTCAGTTAATAAAGATCTTTTGTAGCAGATTTCTGTTCTATTAAGGACGGACATAAAGCAGAATAATTTAAGATGTGTCAATAACTCAAGGCAAAAATGCTTAATGCAAGAAGCATCATGTTCTTAACTTGTAGTTAAGCATACACAGTGGTAACTAGCAGGTGGAATGCTACTCATGGAATCAGAAATAATTTTTTGGCTAGATAATGTGGGGGTTTTTTTAGCAAAAATATCCCACAGTGTTTTATTATTGTAGTGTCTGTCTGGAAGCCAGATTTGAGCTTTAAACACGGAAATTAACTTATATTCCATCAACTTTTCCTAGGAGAGAGTCTGAAAACTTGGCTGCCCTTTCAGGTGGATGAATCTATAAAGTGGAGACATTTTCACATTTTGTTATTGGAAAGGAATGCACCATTCTTCACTTCTGGGAATACATGCTCCTGGAGGTGCTCTACGCACTGCGATGCACTAGCCGGAGTAGGTGGTGACAGTGGTTTAACATAGCGGGTCCGTAGAGGCACACTGACTTGCTACATGCTGCATCTCATTGATCATGCCATAGAGCCATTAACCACGTGCACAGCCCCGAATTGTGCACGCCTGCTTGAAGAGTAGACACAATGTGTGCCTCTGCGTTTTTCTGAGGGCATGTTCCCATGGATTTGTGAACAACAGGTGCTAATTCGGCAAAAGCTCTCCTCTTTCAGCTCCGTTGCATCCATGTCAGGGGTTTCACCAAAGCCATGCTGCCGAGCGGGGCTATGCATTGCTCGCACTTGGGACTGGCAGGTTTGCACCAGAGAGAGTATGCAGGCTTGGAGAGTGCCTTCTGAACAGTAAATGGAGACAGAGGAGGAAAAACATAAATATATATATTATTCAACAGAAAAGTTTTACTGATTATCTCCATGGAATGAGATCAGCTAGTCTGATTTTATGTTCCCCTTTTCACAATCAGTGTTTTCTGCCTCCTGGGTATGGCTGGGACATGGCCATATGGACCCTCTTCCATAGTATTTGCTCTGTGTTCTTCATGTCTCTTTTCATGGATCTTTCTTGAATGAGGAAAGAAAAGCAGGCCAAGGTACAGCTTAAAAAAGAGGGGAAAAAAAGCAGGAGGCCTATGCTAATGGTTATACTTGAATTGTCTAGAGACACAGCAGAGGCTTTAATTAAATTCACTATATTTAGCAATTTTTTGGCAGTTTTGATTGATTTATTATGTGTTACATCTGGTCTTAATTTACTGCATTGCATTTATACTACTGTTTTGTTTTTGTCGCTTATGTGCTGCATATTAGTCATGAGTTCTTGTGGTTTGCAGTTTTTGAGTAACACTGTGCAAAACATTCACGCTACAACTTGAAACCAGGTGTTTCAATATGAAAGCAAATCACTCCAAGATTTACACAGACCACTGGGTTAACAACCCATAGAGTTTGTCAAAATGTATTTATTTAGGTTAGAATTTTGGTTCTAAAGATGATGGTGTCTGCAGTGAATTTTCAGATGGGCATGTTTATAATTTGTGATATCATTAGTATTATCATTATGTATCTTATCAATTAATCGTGTTTATGGTTTTTTAACGTACTTACCCTGAATCCTATGCCAATATAGTTAACATAAAACCAAGCCAAACCAAACCAAACCAAAAATCCTAACAATCTTAAATCTGTGATCCATTCATTTTGATGCCATATTTTAGATTAGTGGAAGGGGTTTTAAAATGAATGCTAATACACAGGAAAGAAAAGTTCTTTGGACCACCATTACATTTAACAAAATGTTTCCTATGAAGCATGGCATGGTTGTGATGTAAAATATCTAAGATCTTAAGTGTCAGGAATTGTGCAGCTGCTTGACTTGTTTAGCTCAAAATGCTAGTAAATTATTACAGAGACCACTTAATAGAAAAATCATCTCAGCCACGGAAGCATTGAAGTGAGTATTCTGAACCTTAATAAATTTCAGTATATTCATTGTGTCAAGCACACTCACAAGGTCACCAAGGGCAAAGGAGGCGTTGCAAATATTTTTAGTGTACTCATCACATCACAGGATTGAAAATGTTCACGATTTCTCTGGAAGGGGATAGTTAATAGCTAGAAATTCAAAAGAACATTTTAATACCTTGATTATCGTGCCTCTTTCTGGTGGTAATAGTTAATGTGGAATTTCTCCTTTTGCAGATGTGCATATATACTTCTATTTTCTGGAGGACATTGGTGTGTTTCAATCACAAGTAACCATGCTTATCATTATAAACTGCCATGGATTTTCTGAGCTTCTGTGAAGCTGGCTGGAATCTGATCTTGTTTGCACCAACGTAACAATAATGATTTCAGGATTATACTGATTTCAGTGGAGTTTCCATTGATTTGTGTTGGCATTAAAATCCAGTTCCTGTTGGTAAAAGAGGACTTTTTATCTGCTTGTTTTCTAAAATGGATATTTTCACTATCCTCTGTATTTTTTGTGACTTTGGATTTTAGTATTGCTATTGCTTAATCTTATTTTTATTGCTTTCTCTTTCCTTTAAAACAAATATTTTTGGAGCCTCCTCTTTATCTTTGGTCTTGCAGTTTTGTAAGGTGTAATTTCAGTGGCAGGACAAGTTTGAGGGGGCTACTTACACTGACTCTTCTTGCTCCTGCCACACATCACCAGTGTGCACCCTTCCTTGAGAAGCCCCAGCTTCCACGAAAATTATCTAAGAAGCAACATATGAATGGCTATGTCTAAAATAAAATTTTAAAAAAGAAAAAAATAATAATCTACTAAATGTGGATTTTGGTATCGGGTAAATCTTGGGCACAGATATCCAAATGGTAATGTAATTTTAGGCGTTTGACTCTGTCCTACTCACTGACTCTTCTTGCTCCTGCCACACATCACCAGTGTGCACCCTTCCTTGAGAAGCCCCAGCTTCCACGAAAATTATCTAAGAAGCAACATATGAATGGCTATGTCTAAAATAAAATTTTAAAAAAGAAAAAAATAATAATCTACTAAATGTGGATTTTGGTATCGGGTAAATCTTGGGCACAGATATCCAAATGGTAATGTAATTTTAGGCTTAGCTGTTAGGAACGTCAAATGGGTCTAAAACATGGGTCATTTTTTAGCTATGTGTAGGACCTTGCTGGTCAAGAGAAACATGGCAGAGAAATTAAGTCTCTACTTCTAGAGTGCAAGGTGCTGACGCTGTTACGGAGAATATGGTTAGGCTCCGACTCATTTTCTTGGTACTGATTTCTGAAGAGTTTGGATACTTTGAGTTTATTTTGAGTGAGAAAAAAGGCAGTGAATAAATTTTGTAAACCTCTGGGTACCTTAGATCCCAAGGATCCCAGTTGGTGGATCTTAAGCCTACATGTGTGTGGTGGGTTGACCTTGGCTGGCCATCAGGTGCCCACCAAGACCTCCTCAGCAGGACGGGGGGAGCAAATACAATGACAAATCTTGTGGGTGAAGATAAGGACAGGGAGGTCACTCACCAATTACTGCCACAGGCAAACAGAGTTGACTTGGGGAAATTAATTTATTTCCAATTAATAACAGAGCAGGATAGTGAGAAATAAAACAAAACTAAAAACACCTTCTCCCCACCCACCCCCTTTTTCTTCCTAGGCTCAACTTCACTCCTGACTCTTCTATCTCCTCCCCCCGAGCACCACAGCGGGACAGAGAATGGGGGTTGCAGCCAGTTCATAATGCTTCCTCTCTGCTGCTCCTATCTCCTCACAGTCTTCCCTTGCTCCAGCTTGAGTCCTCACCACGGGATGCAGTCCTCCAGAAATGGACTGCTTCAGTGTGGGTCCCCCATGGGTCACAGGTCCTGCCAGAAAACCTTCTCCTGCATGGGCTCCTCTCCATAGCCTGCAGCTCCTGCCAGGAGCCTACTCTGGCATGGGCTCTCCATGGGCTGCAGCTTCCTTCAGGGCTTGCCCACCTGCTGCAGTGTGGGGTCCTCCACGTGCTACAGGGTGAATATTTGCTCTACTGTGAACCTCCATGGGCTGCAGGGGGACAACCTGCTTCACCATGGTCTTTACCACGGGTTGCAGGGGAATCTCTTCTCCGGTGCCTGGAGCACCTCCTCCCCCTCCTTCACTGGGGGGAGGTGTCTGCAGAGTTGTTTCTCTCACATTTTTCTCACTCCTCTCTCACAGCTGCTGCACAGATTTTTTTCCCCTTCTTAAATATGTTACCCCAGAGGCGCTACCACTGTCACTGATGGGCTCAGCCTTGGCCAGAGGCAGGTCTGTCTTGGAAGTGGCTGGCATTGGCTCTGTCAGACATGAGGGAAGCTTCTGTCTTCTCACAGAGGCCACCCCTGCAGACCCCCTTCCCCTGCTACCAAAACCTTGCCACGTAAACCCAATACAATATGATATAGGGTTAAACGTGTAGTCCATTATTTATTTATTTATTATTGTGTCCCCTGTTTCACGTAGCATGGGAACAGGGCCTGTCCTTAAGCACTAACAGAAACAGAGTAGACAGCAACATAGGAGAAAGAGAGGAAAACATTGCAGAGGTGAGGAAGACTGGATCTTCAGAGTGTTTTCTCCATTTTGTGCAGTCTGGAGGTTACCATTCACTTTTTTATATTGTCATCCATTTTTTATACTGTCAATAAAAATATTTTAAGATCTCTTTTTTTGTTGACTGAATGAGACTCTTAGAATCATAGAATCATAGAATCATTAAGGCTGGAAAAGACGTCTAAGATCATTGAGTCCAACCGTCAACCCAACACCACCATGCCCA